>NC_142774.1:16607500-16937500 GCF_988280905.1 Pimephales promelas | reverse complement strand
TTTCTTTAGTTCCAGAAGCAAAAGGTCAACACAACTTTATTTCAACACTGGCTGTCAAGTGTGATATTGCAACCACATTAATGTCTGCCACACGAGGAGATAAAACTAATTGAATGGATGCTTCCAGATCGTATCTTAATGTCATCATACAGCTGATCTACACTAATGAGGAATATATGAAATTCATTTAAAAGCTCTGTAATTTAATTTAATCTCCCATAGCACCCCCTCTGTGGATCCTCAGCTGTGTGTTGATCCTATCAGGGTCACTTCCTCTGAGGGTCAAACACTTTTTTTTCCACATTCTCGCCTTTCACTACATTCCTCCAAAGGAGTCCATGTGGATTTGTTCAGGGGCACATCTGTTAAGAATCCAAATTTTCTCAGTTAATATTTGACAAGACTTCAAGACAAGAGGTGTTTTTAAAAAATTTTAAAAATTGCAATGGTGTGATATCAATCTTTGCAATTTTAAACTTACGCATTCAGAATTAGGGATTGCAGATTTATTCACTAGAGAAATATAGATCAGTCAGAGAACTACCGTATTAGTAGACCATATCCGGTCGGTGCACCCCAACCATGTATAAGAAGATCCAGAAATCATTTAATCAAAATCACAATTTAAAACAACTGCTCTGGAAGCTTATCTGAAAAAATAATTCTCACTTGATCAGACTTTGGTGGACAGGCTGGTCTACAGCAGATGTTAAATAGGCCTGTTACACCATTTAGTGGTTCATTAGGAAGTTTATGTTCAGATTTGATCTCTTAGAAACAGAACAGCTTAGAACAGCTTAAAGGACAACTCCGGCGCAAAATGAACCTTTAGTCTAATTACACATTGTTACCTAGTCAACCGTTATCAGAGATTTGTTTTCATGATTGCCGAATGTAAATAGTTTTATCTCTAAAAACAGTTTAGCCTATAACGCTAGTATAACACTAGTATATGGGGCATAGAGTAATGACAAATAAAAATCGCTTGTTATTACCTCTAACAAGGCTCAAAATAGCCCCATACTAACACGACAGCATAACAAGGGTCCCTACTTTCAAACCGAAGCATTGAGAACTTTGTCAGTGTCCATACAGTTTAATAAGAAGATATTTTATACACACAGTCAAATTCACAGTTCGCGAATACAGGAAGAAGCCATCTTGGAAAAATAGTCTCTACCAGTCGATCTACGAACGCCGATCCAAGTGCGCTGGTGAGATGTGAATAAGGTGATAAACTGAGCGCGAACAGTAGGGTACGTGTACATATTGAAGAGAAGAAAACGGTTTGTGTTTGTGTTTCTTCTGGAAACAACGGACTATATGAGATTCTGCACAGTTCAGCGCACATGGATCGGCGTTCGTAGATCGACTGGTAGAGACTTTTTTTCAAAGATGGCTTCTTCCTGTATTCGCGAAGTTGACTGTGTGTATAAAATATCTTCTTATTAAACTGTATGGACACTAACAACGTTCTCAATGCTTCGGTTTGAATGTAGGGACCCTTGTTATGCTGTCGTGTTAGTGTGGGGCTATTTTGAGCCTTGTTAGTGGTAATAACAAGCGATTTTTATTTGTCATTACTCTATGCTCCATATTAGCGTTATAGGCTAAACTGTTTTTAGAGATAAAACTATTTACATTCGGCAATCATGAAAACAAATCTCAGATAACGGTTGACTAGGTAGCAATGTGTAATTAGACCAAAGGTTCATTTTGCGCCGGAGTTGTTCTTTAAGAAGTGTCCATTGTTCTTTGAGGTGGTTGTTTTGAAATGCATTCCTTGAATGTGTTCTACAGCTGTTGAGTTAATTATGTGAGCAGGTTTGTGTTTAAGTCATTACTACTGCTACAGGTACAGTATCTGTTCTAATAATCCTGCACTTACAGTAGAGCATTTCATGTGCTTAGCATCTGTTTGTGATCTGTGCCAGACCATGTTGAAAATATGTTACACTGTGTAATCTGGGGTTTCTGGGATAATCCTGATTTATAGTCTAGCTTTGACCTGAGATGTTTTCCAGTCACTGGGGTTCAACATTTGCATCAATTAAGTTTTCTTACCTCAAAAATTCAGAGCTGTAGAAAGAAAAAAAAAAAAACTAATAAAAAATGCTCATTCTTTCCAGATCAATTTTTTATTATCTTTCAAATGTTGTCTACTTTACATAGCATCACTTAAAAAAGAGTTCATTTTTAGTTCAATTTCTGTGACAACCTGGAAAGAAAGGTATTCATTTCAGTGCCACACCACAGATGGTCTTCATTAAAGTGTTTTAATCAGAATACACAGGGTCTGCTTCCGTCTGGAGACTGAATTTGTAAAAAAAGAAAGTAAAATCCCTCTAGAGGACACAAACTAATGTAAGACCCGGATAAGGCTGGAGATTTCCATAATTTAACTTTAACCTGTGAAAAAAACAAACAAACAAAAAAAAAACGAATGTGCCAGGGCATGTTTGGTTTAGTGTGCAATCACATCCAGTAGTTTCCACATACCTTGGCCATGATCTCTCAGTAGTACACAGAGTTATGTGATTTACTATCATCTTATATCACATTAAACAAGACCAGGTGTTATTTTGAAACTGACAACATGTGATTTAGTTGTTGCAGGAAGCTGTTCATTACTAAAAGTGGGGCAAAATGCATTTGTGAGTAAGCTCATATAAAGTTTGCCTTCCTGGAGATTCAACTGCTGTTTTGATGGACTAGTGAGATGCAGAAGATCTTTTCTCCATGCTAAAGTCAGATGTGTTTGTGAAGAGATCTTCTTACCTTCATTGCAGAGAGATTGCATGTGCCAATTCTATTTGAGATTTATTCAGGGGTTTTTTTCTGTTCAAGATTAACTGATCTTTAATATGAGATCAGGTCTATATTTATCAAACTAGCTTTTATATGACAGATAAATGTGCACACTAAAGGAAACTGTGCACAGTTTCTGTGAATCATTTGCCTAAAGCTTGATTATGTGACTTAGATACGCAGTGTTTTCCTACAAGTTTCTGGATAAATATTGACTCAGCTGAAAAGCATTATGAAAGCATTGGAAGAACATCAGAACAGTTCAGTATACAATGCATTGTCTTAATACAACAAGCAGCAAACACATTTCCCAGAAATTTTTACATATTAATACTACATCTTATCCCTGATTATGCTGGATTAATATATATATATATATATATATATATATATATATATATATGTGTGTATATTTCTTGATTGATTTCCACAAAGAAATTGACATAAACTCTACACTACAGTGGCATTTGTTTGAGCACCCCATAGAGTGCGTTTCCCAAAACCATCGATAGCCAAATATGGTTGCATTGATTTTGTGAATCTGGCCTTTATTCATAATAATGCCATAACAATGCAACACATTTTTTTTTTAATATAATGCCTTTATTGTTTCTGTAACATATTATCAGTTATGTCTGTGTTAGTTTCACTTTCATGGAGTTTAAGTTTCTATAGTCTCCTTTGGTCAAGGAGTTAATCCACCAACCGGAAACTGAAGTCCCCCTGGGGGCCGCCATTGGCTAACAAGCCTTCACCTGCTACTAGCATTCCATTGACTCCCATTCATTTTGGCATCACTTTGACAGTGAATAACTTTATATCTGAGGCATTTAAAAACTCCATTTGTCCATTGTTTACTAAAGAAAAACGACAATGTATAAACGTCTCTACCTTGTTTCTTACGTTATGGCTCAGTAGTAGCAGTTTTTGTAAAAATAGGCTAATGAATGTGTCGTAATGCGAATCTGTATAGACAGGAGGAGAAACTCGTCGGCAATCAGGGGGACGTGGAGGCATAAAGTCAAGGGAGAAGCCCATAGAGAGTCATAAAGTTGCTCCTGCTGCTAGCCCATGGGCAGCTAATACTCACTCTCTCTGGCTCTGCAAGATTATTAAGGGAATGATTCAGATTCCTCTTGGCAGTGCACAGTGCGCTTGGCAATCAGGAAGTGAGTGCTTCAAATTGACTTCACTTTTCTCTGTTGAAGTCTATGGGGTCGCTGTGCCCATTTCTTTTACTGTCTATGCTTTTCTTCAAATCCCCGTCAGTCTTTAGATGTCATGGTAATTGATATGATTTTGTTATTCTGTCTGGCTGTCATTAATAGTTATAGTTTGCCTGTGTATTTATATGCCTGTTTTCAGTTCTCTTTGTCGGTTGTCGTTAACGCTTTTGTTGAGTTTGGGGATGCTTTCGTTCTGTTAAATAAGAGTTGTTTTACCTTCATCTTTTTCACTGTGTTCCTGTTTGGCACTGCGCTTAGCTACAACATGACAGTTTCTACATTAATTTGGATATTAAATGTGAAAATATACTATATTACAATATAATATATATATATATATATATATATATATATATATATACGTATATATATATATATATATTACAGCCTCGAAAGGGTGCAAAGAGTGGTCCCTATCACTACAAAGCTGTCACTCATCTCAGAAAAAAAAAACATTAAAGTTTTTTACACTGCATAATGAATCTACGGAGCTCCGCACATGACGTGTGCATGATTTACTAATTTGTTCCCTACATTTATGAATTGTTGCACGCTAAAGAAAATCAAGAGAATAAAATAGTCAATCGGCTCTCGATTTACAAATCGAGGGGACAAAGTTGTAAGCGTGCATGCGATTTAGTAAATGGAGGGAACAAATTAGTAGCCTAAATCATGAGCTCGATTTAGCCTACTATTTTTTTTCCTGCATGTTTTGACCGATGAGTGTATTCTGAATAAATTAAACACCACTGATTGGCCATTGCGTTCAAGAGATCAACAAATATTTCTGTGATTGTTTACATTTCAAATGCGTAAGAGGAAAACCGCAATGAATCAAACATCGAAAGCAAAAATAATCTGAAAGCAATTGTGAAGTCCACGACTTGCATGTGGACTTCACAAACAGCAGACCTGAATGGCAGAGGTGTGCCCTTGCAACAGTTTTGCGACTTGCTAGTTAATTTATCCAACAATTCATATTACAGTGGTTCAACAGCGAGTTATGTAATTGTACAGGAAACACACCCTTGATTAGCCAACACAGCAACTTTGGCTCAACCAATGGCGTGAGCAGGAAAAGGTTTAGGAAACCTGTTTGAAAAACAGCAGTTCTGTTGGCACATTATTGGTGCACAAACTTAACAGCTCAAGTTTCTTTAACTATTATTTTCTTTATAGCCTTACAGTTTCAAGTGTTTCTCTGTAGGTTGAAGTGTCCATGGTTTTCCACTCTTTGTCTGGATTCAAGCAATAGTCCAGCTGCACTCAGTGGGTTGGGAGGCTGTTTATTATACAGTCCTGTCCATGTGGAGGCCCTGGGGATCTAGGCCAGAACGGCAAGACAAAAGACAATGTGAGAATTCAGGGCAATGGCCAATAAACCTGAATGCTACGATTTAAAACTGACAGACTGAAAACCACATAGTCTGCTCTACAGTAAAGTGCCAAAAGCAAATACAGAAAGACTGACTAAAATGGCACATCTTCATTTCTGTCTTGTCAGTGCTTGCCTTCATACTCTTTTCTTTCTCAGATATGCCCTTTAAATGTCCATCACTCCTGTTTTCATTAAAGCTAAGATAAGGCTGGAAATATTTCAAGAGTCATGGTAATCACAGAAGTGAAAGGCTATTAATTTCAGGACTCCTAGTTTGTTTAGCATGTTTTGACAAAAATCTGTAAAAACATAATCATTTATTAGAAGTATGCCAATAAAAAAAAATAAAGCTACTTTACCCATTATAGGATAATTTGTCTCGCAGTCATTTTAACATTTGTGGTCAGACCACCAGTGAAAATAACAGGACTTCATTGTCTAAATATTGGTGTTTATTATTTGTATTCTAAAGGTCGGTTTTAGGCCAGATGGTCAAACAGTCTGGTAAATATAGATCATTGCTTGCAGCTGCCTTTTGCTGATCCAAGGCTAGCTTTACTGTTTCCTTTTCAATTTCTAAAGCAAGGACACTGATCTGGGAGCAGAGCAAATGGGCAACTGTTACTTTTTGATGATTGCAGGAGGAAATTAATAACACAATTCTGTTTCAGATGATAAAAATGGAAAAAGATGATCTGAGGTTAGATAAAACTTGATATATTTCACATCTGCCACAGCTGCTGTGGGTAATGCTGGAGAAAATAAAAATGATAAATACAACAAAAACTATATTACCTGTATCTGAACAATGGTGCTTTTCCACTGCATGGTACGGTATGGTTCGGTACGGCACGCTTTGACGCTTGCATGGTACGGTACAATGCGGCTCGCTTCGACTCGCTTTAAATGGTACCACCTCTGTTGAGGTTGCAAGCGTACTGTACAGACACTAAAATGTGACATGAACACACTGCAGATCACTGTTTGGTCAGTCAGACAGAATCGTCACTACCAGCGTCATTTTATTTGCGAGACATCAAATCCGCTCGATTTAAATAGCCAGTCGCTATAGTACTTGCTTGAAGAGAAAAGAAAGAAAGAAAACTTCCAAAAAAAAAATAGCTGAATCGTGGTCTGTGGACGAAGTGCAGACGTTCCTCTCGTTGGTTGCCGAAGAGTGCACTTTGAAGCGGTAATAACTGCAGTGGAAAAGCAAACCGTGATAAAGCGAACCGAGCCTTGCCGAGCCGAGTCGTACCACACAGTGGAAAAGCGAAGCGAGCCGAACCATGCCGCACGGAGCCGAACCGTACTGAGCCGTACCAGCAGTGGAAAAGCGCCACAATACCAGTGTCACGAATCTTGTCTTGTGTTTTCCTTGTTTCGTGTGGACTTTTGTTATTTCCTGTTCCATGTTTTGTAGTCCTTTGTAGTTTTTCTTGTTTGTTAATCTCTCCAGGTGTTTCTAATTAGCCCTGCCCCCTTGTTATCTTGTTTAGCTTGTTTGTCTGTGTATTTAAAACTCTGTGCTTCAATGTTGTTTGTAGCTGTTTCTTGCTCCTGTCCTGAGTTCATGTTCTTTTGGTTTACCCTGGATTAGCTGAATTAATGCTTGCACTTGGATTCTCTCCACTTCACTCCTGCCTCAACGTTACAACCAGTTAAGTAACACGTAATTAAAAAAAAATCATTAAATACGATAATTACTAATGTTTGTTGATCCGTTCATTCACCCATTCATTAAAGGGTTAGTTCACCCAAAAATGAAAATTCTGTCAGTATTTACTCACCCTCATGTTGTTCCAACCCCGTAAGACCTTCGTTCATCTTCGGAACACAAATTAAGATATTTAAGATATTAAGATCGCTCCTGCATACAGTCCATAGGCTTCTTGAGGGACTGGCTCTTGCTGTCCTCGAAAAGTCATTAAAAACATCGTTAAAATAGTCCAAGTGACTACAGGGGCTCAATCTTAAGTTTATCAAACGACGAGAACACTTTTGTGCGCAAAAAACAACAAAAATAACGACTTTATTTCAACTATTCGTTTATTTCTCCCTCTGCGCGAGTCAGGTTACTAGTTTAATAGCGTAAGCTTCTGTTATTGTACGTCACACGCATCACACACACATGACCAGCGTCGGCCAATAGTGAGCCTACATGTGACGTAGCTCTACGCAATCACACGTTAACTGACTTACAGGCTCATGGAGAAGGAAGTGAATAGTTGAAATAAAGTCGTTATTTTTGTTGTTTTTTTTGCGCACAAAAGTGTTCTCGTCGTTTGATAAACTTAAGATTGAGCCCCTGTAGTCACTTGGACTATTTTAACGATGTCTTTAATGACTTTTCAGGGACAGCAAGAGGCAGTCCCTCAAGAAGCCTATGGACTGTATGCAGGAGCGATCTTAATATCTTAAATATCTTAATTTGTGTTGGGAAGATGAACGAAGGTCTTACGGGGTTGGAACAACATGAGGGTGAGTAAATACTGACAGAATTTTCATTTTTGGGTGAACTAGCCCTTTAATTGTATTTTACAACTTGCCACAATTTGTTTAAATTTAAAATTAAATTGGACACTGAATGAACATTAGTCTTTTTCTACATGATGTATGAAGATCTCAACCTGCCTGAAACAAAGCTTTTACTACACCTGAGGAGTATTTGTAAGGATATCATGCATGCACTAGGTCCTTAGGTCATTTCCATGTCAGATGAACTACCGCTCAGGGACCACTGGTAACATGTGCTAACCAGGTGGATTGTGTCTGCACTGCATACTGTAGATCCATTGTTCAATGGTAGCTACATTTGCTTTCAAAACAGTGTCTGGAAAAACAGGTGCAAAGTTTTGATGCCTCCCACTACACCAAAATAGTATTAACCCAATACAGGTTTTTGTTCAATTTTGTGCACACCCTTTAATGTTAATTTTAAATTATAACAAAAAAAGGTCCTTTGATTATAATCTTAACAAAGCACCTTTGACCTCAAAACCTGTAAACATGTTACGTCCTCATGCCTCCCTGTTATTAAGCTGAATCATGTCTCAGACATAACAAATTTACAACAAGCTTAGAAGTATCTTTATTTTTAGTGCATGAGCACTTTTAATTAAGCCTTTAATTGTACACTTGTTACAGATATTTTGCTCATCCTTATATTTTCATAGTGCACATTCATTTTCCAACTCTTGTATTTATGTGATAAATATATGCACATTATGCTACACGCAGCCAGAATTTGTTTTGGAAAGTTGAAGTTAGGTCAGGGTGGCTGATTCAGCATGATGTGAGCCTGCTTATGTGCAGTGTGTGAATCGAAGGCTATGGTGGATGAACTCACAGTCTGCTCCAGGTGCACTAGTTCATCTGACTGCTGTAGTCAAAGAGCATTCAGCGTGTCTGTGGTGTATGATTGGTCTGTGACAAAGCGTGAGTCATTTCTGTCTTCTTAAAGTGAGGTCTGTTTTTGTAACCACTCAATCAATAGTTGTTAAAGGGACACTATGCTTACTTTATAGCTTAACTGATCAGCTTCGGAGTTAGTGAAATGGTTATATGACTTCTTTCAGATTGAATGGTGGCCGTCTCCCCCAGTAAACGATTTTACTATTGTATACTATGTAACAGGTCACGCCATGTCTTGCTCTGCGTGAGTGGTATTTAAGACAGTAACGTTAAATACAAGTACTCCACAGCGAATCTAGGGGTCGCTGTTTGACATAAACGGAATTCCTGCATAGTGTCCCATTAAAAGATTCTGACCTCAGGTTCTTTAACTGTTTAGAAATTATTCTGCCATTAACCTGTTAACTGTCACCCCCCCTTTTTTGAATAGACATGACAATGCACATTTCGAACTTAAATGGTTGTAATTCAAGAATGCTTTGGAATATAGACATATGATTGGTCTTGTTTTAAAGAAGACATTTGGCAGATTTTTGTAGAAGTGAAATAAATTAAGAAAGTGAAACAGAAAAAAAGTTATAGAAGTTTGAGTTTATGGAAATGTACAATGTAAAAATATTAATTATTCATATTTTACATCAAATATATATTTTCAAAACCTGGGCTACTCTAAAATGGCAGAAAGATCAAAGCCAAAAATCTGAACAAGTTGTGTTTCAAATTTTAGGTTGATATCTCAAAAAATGAGCTTTCAGTAAGATTTTGTTTGAGCGCAGTACCAAACTTTTTCACTAGGGCACAATCAGACTCCATTACTGCCCATATAAGGGCGCCTGCATTTCCATTCGTGTTTTGAGTGATATGAACCATTATTTTCACAATTTTCATACAATTTCTGAAGTAGAGATCCTATTCAGATGTAGCATGGTAAGTTTGGCAGATTTTGATATGAATTTAACCTCTAAGAAACACATACAAAGAACACGCATGTAAGTCATAGCTAGCTGCCACGTCACAAATGGTGAATTTATTATTTTTTTCTTGATATTTCAAACTTTTCAGACCTTTTTTTTCCAAAATAATTGAATGGATTCTATCTTTTGAACTTTTGGCATGAAAACAAACTGAGGTATCTACCATTTTTTCATGATTTTTCATATTTACTGCTATTTTAAAATAAAGGTCTGAACACGCCTTATGAGTATGAAAATATTCTTGTTTTATATTGATAAATTATGGCTCTTCTGTAATATATTTTGAAAATCAGTCACCAAATATGGAAACTAGAGATTATAAGCTTTCAAATGATATATAGTTTGTCAATATTATTTAAGGTATTTACTAAGATATTATCGTTTTAAAAATATAGTGGCAAACGTCCCACCTGTGGGACGGTGACAGTTAAGTGTAAACAAATGACATGTGGAGGTCACAGAACATTAAATAGAAATTAGTTGAGCATGTTGTTAGAGGAATGTGCTCACTAAGAAACCAGTCACCATGTAAGACTGTTTTGATTACCTTTTAACAATGTCCTGATTGTGAATGAAGAATTGAATTTCTCTATTTTCATGGTTTGTTAACCTTTCTGACTATAAAAACTGAACTGTGAGTTCATAAATCACTTTAATTTTCCCTTGCAATGTTTTTACACAAAGACCTAAACATCAAAGTTTCTTCAAACTGTTGTCTTGAAATCAAAAGGGAAACCTACTTTCGGGGTTAGTTTACCAAAAAATGAAAATTAATGTCGTATCACGCCCCTAAGACCTCCGTTCATCTTCGGAACACAGTTTAAGATGTTTTAGATTTAGTCTGAGAGTTTTCTGTCCCCCCATTGAAAATGTATACACAGTATACTGTTCTTGTGCAGAAAGGAAATACAGATATCATCAAAGTATGTGACATCAGGGGGTTAGAATGTTTTGAAGCATCGAAAATACATTTTAGGTCCAAAAATAACAAAAAAATACGACTTTATTTAACATTGTATTGTCTTCCGGTGTTGCGTTCACGAGTCCGCAGTGACGCTGGTGACGTAAGATGCTGATGATGTGTTCTCAGTTTACTGGTTACCAGAGAACACGTCAGCAGCATCTTATACGCCAGCAGCATCACTGCGGACAGAACCGAAAGACAATACAATTTTTATTAAAAGTTTTTGTTATTTTTGGACCAAAATGTATTTTTGATGGTTCAAAACATTCTAACTAACCCACTGGTGTCACATGGACCACATTGATGTCTTTATTTCCGTTCTGGACAAGAACAGTATACTGTACATTCTTTTTCAATGGAGGCACAGAAAGCTCTCGGACTAAATCTAAAACTGTGTTCCGAAGATGAATAGAGGTCTTGAGGGTCGTTAATGACCCATCATTAATGAGAGTCATTAATGACATAATTTTCATTTTTGGGTGAACTAACCCTTTAATGCACAATTCTAGTCTTACTGTGTGACATACTGAAGCAAAATACAATACAAATACAAAATAAAAAAAATATGTTCTTTTAAATGATTTTTTACATTTTTGAAATAAGTTTTGTGTGCTCTCCAAGACTGCATTTAATAATCGAATTTAACATAACCATATATATATATAATTTAAAATGCAATTTGTTCCTCAGTTTTCAGTATCATTACTTTAGTCTTAATGATCTTTCAGAAATCATTCCAATGTTGAAACATTTCTTCATATTTTATTAAAAATAGTTGTTGTTACTATCTGGAAATTGTGATAAAAGAAAAAAAAACTTTATTGAATAGAAAGTTAAAAAGCAATAACATTGTACATGTATTTACTGTTATTCTATTTGATGTGTCTTGATGGGAGGTTTTGTTTAATATCCCTCAAACAAAGAAAGTTCCTTTCTTGAAGGTGATTACGTTTTGTTTTTATTCTTCTTTGATTTCATTCCTCTCTCATTGTGATCATAATCTGTTTATGCTCACCTCTCTTTCCATCAAGATGACTGCAGATACATGTAATTTTTAAGCAGGTGTGCTTTCTGCTTGAAATTACGCAATATGATGTATGGAATCTCCCAAGTGGTCAATAACAGGGGCAGGAGCTTCTGACCTTTGCCCTTGCTAGTCCCCTGCGTTTTCTTCTCCAAATGCAGATGCCTTGTGAACTCAGGGGACTTCATGCATCAATTTAGAGCATGCGTTGTCTGTCTGTGTGTGTGTGTGTGTGTGTGTGTGTGGCATGAGGGTCTATGATCAGTCAAGAGAGAAAAAACAAGGCTTTGAACCTTGTGTAACCTTTACTTATATAGAGTCTCAGTCTGAACCCTTAAGGGTCAAAACAGCATGCATGGAAAAAAGAAAAGTGGGGGATGCGATCACTTCAAAGCTACCATAACAACACATACATGTTTGCGTTTGTATGCCAAGTTTTAGCATTGAACTGACATTAATACACTACCTTTTGTCTGGACTGTGTGTGCTTATTTCGGCAGCTGTTCGTCTCATCCAAAACATTACTTTCAGGAACGCGTGTAAAAGGCTCACAGTCGGTCACTCCCACCGATATGCGCGTAGAGTCATCGACGCGCGCGCCAGCGTCATCTGAAAGTTTCATTCTCACGTTTCCAACATAACGCGCAGCTTCACAGCTGGAGTCTACAATGCGCTTCTCAAATATAGCCTTTCTCTAAAATTTTAGGGATTTGTTTATACTTTTTTGACGTTTCCCCGCATCGGAATACAAGCAATTGTTGTCATATTGGATTGAGAAAAAAAAAAAAAAAAAAACGACAACAATTAAAACCTTAATGAATGAAAACATTTTCAGCTTTTTCATCATCAGTGGAGAATTTGCATCCTAAAGTGAATGGACTATTACATGATTTCTGGAGATGGAATTTTAAGGAATGCTGTGGACCAAATCATGCCGGATTGTTGAAATAATTGTTACTCCTGTTAACAAAGGTTTGCTTTTTCCTCTTTCCAGTAACTCTTGTCTTGAATGATATCGGTAGCCTACTACAACAGCGCTCCATAACGTATTTTAAAGCAAAAATACAGTTTTATTATTGTATGATTGTTGTGACATTAATTCATTCCTCAGCAAACAAAGATAGATACATATCTTTAAGTATATTTTGCTCCTGGACGTGCAATTGTGCTTGCAGACTTTATCTTAGAAATCACAAGTGAAAGTATTATACAGTATTTTGCTTTAACAGATGCGTTTTTTGCAGTTTAAGGTGCTGCTGCTGTGAGGCTGAAGATGGGTCGCTTTTATGCTCAGGTTTTGATGATGCTGGTGTTAGTAGAACTGCCTGTATATGTACGGTGTTGCCCGAGGCCATGTGCGTGCCACCAGCCCGCAGAGGTGCACTGCACGTTCCGCTCCTTACTCACGGTGCCTGCTGGCGTGCCCAAACAGGTGGAGCGGATGAATTTGGGGTAAAATTAACTATTCTGTGACACGAAATTTTTATTCCTAGACACTGCGTGCTTTCAATCTCAACTTTCTATAATCAGCTTTCGTAGAACACTTTAGCACATCCATTCCAAAACTGATCTGTAGATTGGGACTGTCATTCTGGTCATCGCATGCAGAAACTGGATTGTATTAGCTACTCGTTGCTTTAAACTAAAGCGTTGAATCCAAATGGGTTCATCTGAAGGTTAGTGGGAATTTCCCTTGATGATGTCAAATGCCGGGGATACTTCGACCACTTTTCAGGTGACCTACAACTATGATGTTTTGGACTGCCCCAGGAAGGATTTGAGATAATACTTCATTGGGTAAACAGGGGCTAGTTGTGTGTGGGTTTATATTTAATTGTATGTTTAGAAATGTCTTATAGGCTAGAAACGTTACATTTACACTGATCTTACCCAAGAGTAAGATCCAGTTCCTTGAATTGTCACATAAAGTGATCATTTTCTGTTTTGTATTAAAATAAAATAAAATAAAACAGTAAAAAGATTATCATAAACAAAATTATTTTATTAACCAAAGCAAATGTAAACAATAATGAACAAAACAAACCATTGTTTTTATCAAAAAAAAAAAAAATATCGTATTTAATAAAATTGTATAGCCTACATTTTAACATAAAAGACATTTGACTTGCCCTTACCTAAAATGTATGAGAAATACATACATTTGTCCTGGAACATACATTTGTCCAAAGTTAAACCATTTGGATATAATCAGCCTATATACAGTTGACCCATGCCTGAGTGTATGTCAGTGTGGTTTTATTGTTTTCACTTGAAGAGTTCAGATGCAAAAGCCTCTCGCAAAAGTGCCATTTGAAATTTTCTTCTAGAATGATCATTTTTATCAAGCTTGTATATTTAAGTTCAGTGATTTCACTTAAATGGCAATGATAATTACCTATTAATTGTTATTTAAGTGAAATTACTGAACTTAAATATACAAGTTTGATAAAAATCATCATTAAAGAAGAAAATTTCAAATGGCATTTAGAGGCTTTTGCATCTGAACTCTTCACTTGTTTACCAAGAAGCAATTACAAAAGAATGATATGATTTTGGAACTTAATTCTCTAAATTATGTTTTTGTTTTTTTTTTAATTTTGGACTTGGCATTTGGAAACCTTACAATTATTGAGATAAAACCTTTTGATGCCCTACACTCCCACATTGAAATTATGTCAATGTGGGTTCTATTTGGTAAATCTGCAGCATCACAACATAATTAACCATCTTATTGTCACCTCCTTCTGTACACTCAGGTTTAATTCTATAAATAGAATAACTTACAGCTCTTTTGCTGAGTTACGAAAACTGGAGCTTCTTTTAATGCATGGCAATGATGTGCATCAAATTCCTGATGGAACATTCCGTGACCTCGTATCCCTTCAGGTACAAATTTTTCCCTATGAGAAAACATTAATTTTGTACTTCTTTATGTTTGCATTGATACCTCATATATGTATGGAACAACTTTTGCAATTAATTAACATCAATGAATTCAAATGTACAGTAAATGAAAATGTAATTTAAACAAGTAAATCATTTTAGTTCAATGCCTCTTTCTCCTCAGATGCTGAAACTAAGCTATAATAAACTGGAGGTAATTAGCAGGCAAACCCTTACTGGTCTCTCGAGTCTCACTAGGTTGCACCTGGATCACAACAGACTTGAGTTCATCCATCCTGATACATTCCAAGGCCTCACGTCACTTCGCCTTCTCCAATTGGAGGGCAATCAACTTCAGCAGCTCCATCCAGCCACCTTCTCCACTTTCTCTATTCATGGACACTTCCCAGTGTCCACCCTGAAGCACTTGTACCTGTCAGATAATATACTGACCACATTATCACAGAGGATGCTAGCAGGCATGCCCTACCTGGAGAACCTCTCCCTGCATGGGAACCCCTGGACCTGTGACTGTCGCATGAGATGGTTCAAAGAGTGGAATAAAAATTCACCAGGTTATTATTTTCATGATTAAAAATAGTAATGATATAGATTATCACTTGTGATTATCTTCTTATGATAGTTCTGCATAGGTTTATATACAATTAAATTCATGTAAAATGTTTAGAATTATAAGACTACTCTATCTTGATGAATGTTCACTTCTAACACCTCCTTTTTCTTTCCAGGTGTGCTGAAATGTAAGAAGGACAAAGCCTATCTGGATGGCCAGCTATGCCCTTTGTGTTTCTCTCCAAAACACCTAAAGAAGAAACAACTACAGGAGTTGGAGAAATCCACTTGCAATAGTCCCATCATCCACACCTCTCACAGAGCCATTTCCCCAGAGGACACTGAAAGTGACCTCCTGACGATGGATGAATTTCGTCAACCCCTTGGCAACATTTCCCTGGGCCTATCAGATGAACATGGACATCAAGTAGACCTGGAATGCATTGTCACTGAGCCAGGAGAGCTTCCAAGTATAGGCTGGGACAATGTTAACCAGTATCAAATATCAGTTAATGTGACTCTGACGTTAGATTTGAAGTGTGCTATTGACAGGTCCAGTTATGAAAAGTTGTGGAGATTGATTGCATATTATAGTGATGTTCCAGCCCACCTTCGTAGGGAAATTATGCTAAATAAGGACCCTTACACAAGCTTTAGATATCGGCAAGATGTTGAAAAGGATGCTCTTTACTATACAGGAGTAAAAGCTAACATAGCAGCTGACCCACCCTGGTTAATGCAGTCATCAATGGACCTCCAGCTAAACAGACTTCGGTCGACAAGTAAAAGTGTTCAAATTATTTTGAGCACCCATCTGACTGAAATAATGGAAAAGGAATATATAAGACAGCAGAGTAGGGGCTGGGTTATAATTGAGTCCAGGAACAACACTAGAACGATGCAGACTGCTGTTGTGGGAAGTCCTGCTAAAATAAACTGTACCATACATAGCTCAGGGAACGACTCAGTTAAATGGATGCTACCTGATGGCTCTACTTTAAAAACACCTTATAGCAATGTTGATAGAAGGCTTTTAGCTTCAAGTGACGGTGTTCTTGAAATCAAATCTCTGGATCATTCTGATTCAGGAGTCTACTACTGTATTGCACAGGTTTCAGATGATCTTACGATACTCCCTTTTCGCCTGACAGTGGAGGAATCCTCCAGCCCACCGCCTGGAGGTGAAGGAGTAACAGAGCCAATAGCGGGATTAACAGGACGACCGGTTTTCCTTCCATGTGTCACCACTGGATCCCCTGATGCTGATATATACTGGATTCTCCCTGATGGCAGAATTGTTGACAAGTGGACAAACATTTCCAGGATATTTGTGGCTTCAAATGGAACTCTGATTATTCGACACAGTCAGCTTTCAGACAATGGATACTATAAGTGTGTAGCAGGAAACCAGCATGGGATGGACACTTTGGCCACAAAAGTAATAATAACTAGGCCACCAGGTATTATTCCCTTACGGAAGTACTCCAGTAACCCTCAACCTGCTGAGGGAGTTTCAACCAAAATAAAAGTTCTTGTGAAAAATTATGTGGAGTCATCTGGGGATAATGAACCTGAAGAGTTTTTAGAGAAAGCGCTTCCTACGCAAGTGGATTTTCCCAATCGGCGGAGGGTCCCAAGTATGGGAATAAGGGGAGGCCATCCATCTAGGAATTCCTGGAGACGCCCTGTTACACCAAGGAGGAGAATAGGTACCCCAGTAGTGGACAGGGTTAACACTGTAGAGTCAAAGAGAAGAATTAACATGTCAAACAACCAAATAGACCCAAAGCACTGGGCTAACATTTTGGCCAAAGTTCGCAGTGGTGGAACCAGTTCAAAAACAACTAGTCCAAACTATATTGAGACCAGTACACACAAAATACAGGAGTCAGAGGCTGCCTACACAAAGCAATCATTACGATCATCTGCAGAAGGTACAACAACAAGGGCACCAGTAAAGGAAGTATTGTACTCAGTTACAATGACACAGATGCCTATTGAGGCCACTGAGTACAACTTAGATATAAAAGCTCTGGATTCTGAGGATGCAAGATATGTTATTTACCAGATAGCAGCTCCTAAATCAGACTCAAATTCAGATTTGTTTACAGTTAGCACATATATCACACAACCCACAGTTGGACCACAGATGACCAGTTTTACTCTGAGAGATTCAGAGGTTGCAGATGTAGTTGCAGGGAGCACTGTGTGGAGCACAACATCATATGGAACCTCTTTACAGGAAAACCAAAGCCACACAATGGATGTAACTGAAGCAATTAAAAATTCTGTTGGTGGAGATGATGAAGAATACAGGGTTTTGCAGAACCCTGAGCATGTGGAAGAGGTTTATCAGGAAAGGATGCATCACAGCTTAGTATCAGCCACAGCAAAACCCGTCACAGAACCAAGTACAGAAACTGCTGTGTACTCATTTACTGAAATTAAGCAAGGACCACAGACCTTACAAAAGCACACACCCCAAGAAAAACATAATGTCTCCAAAATTCCACTGCTTCTTACTGTGACACCAACCACCAAACTCAATTCAGGACATAAAGCAACATTCACTAATTTACTTAATGCTTCCTCCTCACATGCTAGGAACTCATCCAGTTTAAGGAGGAATGGTGGAAGACGTAGAAAGCCTAATCGAATTAGAACTAAGACAAACAATTCTAAATCATCGGTATATGTCACAAATGTCACCCCACAGCCCACTTCAGCTTCAATTGCGGAGGTCACAAATGAGTTTTCAGTCGTTACTAGGACAACTGCCTCCTCTCAAACTAAAATAGAAACATCTCCATGGGCCAAAAGTGTAGGAGCCAAGATTAATACTACTGTTCCATTAACTGACAGCCAACCAGAGTCACTAGGCAAAATGACTCATGAAGAGAACACAGACCCTTTATACAGTGGCAGGAATCACAAAACCCACAAATCCCTATCTCAACAAAAAGTATCTATGACAAAGGAGAAACACTCATCTCAAGCTAAGCCAGCTCAAGAGAAAAGCACCACAACAGTACTAGTGTCTTCATCAACATTCAGTAGTTTTAGAAGTGAAAAAGAAAAAGCAACCATAGAGAAAGAAAAAAAATCCAACTTTTCTACTCATATTCCAAATCCTCCAATGAAGGCAGCCATTCATGAGTGGTTTACAAGCACCCACACCCCTGCAGCTAAAACGTTTGAAGAGACTCAACAGGGAAACATTACAGCAGACCACAGCTCAAGCCCAACGTCAAACGACTCTCATGCACAATTAGAAGAAGTTCCAGATGCAAGTCCAGACAAAACAAACGGCCAATATAACCCCACAGAGATTGAAAAAGTTCTGTCATACAAAGAGCTTGAAAGAAGGTCATTTTCTTCATCTTCACCAATTACACAGTATGGAATCATCAAAAATAATTCAGAAATCCTATATGGTTCAGCAACAGCAACTGCTACAATTTTTGATGAGGCACAAAAGAGTTCACATGTTCCAACAGGAAGGACCAAAAGCTATCCGGCATTAGTGCTTGCAACAACAAAACCAATTAGGCTTCCAACTGGTGGCATTCACAACAGACACAATTCTGTTTTATCCATGAACCCTTGGTATCCTTCAGGAAATACTAATGTGTCTCCTGTTACAAAAGAAAACATAGTTGCCACAACAACAACTACAACAACCCTGAGGAATCCTACAGTACATACACATATGCTTTACCCAAATACACTCACTTATGTGACCATGCTAGGTGAACCAGTCAACACAAATCACATTCCTGATAGTGACAAAGACCGATTTGTAACTACAGGCCAGGAAAACAGTAAGAAAGAACTAAGCAGAACATACAGTAGGGGAAGACTTCCAGTCACACAATTTCCTTATCAATTAGTCAGTGCTTCTGAGGAGAAAGGATCTCAAGAATTAGAGGAAAACATCCACAATAAGACCACTACAAACACACACACAACTCCACCACTTCACTCAACTTTAACAGTATCTTTACAACAACAAAAACTTCCTGGCAGGCCAGGTGTTCGGGGGAGAGGAAGCTTTTATGTACATTATGCCACATCGGGAGGACCTCAACAAAGTCCAACAGTAGTGCCTGAAGGTAGAGGCAGACCTCGGATCACCAGCACAGACATTAGATCAGTAACAGCACATGCTGAGACTGATGCCTATTTGCCTTGTGTGACTGTGGGAAAACCCATTCCCTTCCTTTCCTGGACTAAAGTATCTACAGGTAGGACAGGTAAAGTTTTAATTATTTAAATGTTACCATTAGCTTTTCAAATCTGTACGTTGTTGACACATGCATGTAGGGATATATTTTTTTGATGATGTAGTTTTAAAAAATTTTTGTCACTTTTTTTCCTACAGGAGCTAGTATCACACAGAACAGCAGAGTTCAGAGATTCGAGGTCTCTTCTAATGGTACGCTTATAATCCACAATGTACTTCCTCTGGACAGAGGCCAGTACCTCTGCAGTGTTCAAAACCAGTATGGAGAGGACAAGATTGTAGTTAATTTAGTTGTTCTAGCTGAACACCCTAGAATTCTGCAGCCTCGCTATAGAGAAGCCACTGCATACCTTGGAGAAACTGTCGAGTTTGAGTGTCAGTGCCAAGGGTATCCTCAGCCTCGAATCACCTGGATCCTACCTGATAGGAAAATGGTACATTCTAGTGGACCTACTCATGGCACACCTGAGCACATGGTCTCAGTCTTACCCAATGGGACGCTTCACATGAAATCGGTCAGTCACATGGATCGAGGAATTTATAAATGTATTGCTAGCAATGCTGCAGGTGCTGATACCATTTCCGTTCGACTGACTATTGCTTCCTTGCCACCCATCATTCAGCAGCCAAGACATGAGAATGTCACTCTTTCAGAGGGAAGCACTGCCTACTTAAATTGCACTGCCAGGGGTGCCCCTCCCCCTGCTATTGGCTGGATCACTCCTGATGCCATGCAGCTCCGACCCTCACAGTTTATTAATGGACGTAACTTGTTTGTATTCCCCAATGGGACACTCTATATTCGTAGTCTTGCTCCGACTGATGCAGGGAGGTATGAATGCTCAGTAAACAATGTGGTTGGCACTGCATTGAGAGTTATTATTTTGACTGTAAAGAAGTCTATAATATACTCAAGAGCCAAGATTACATTCTCATCACCTAAAAAAACAGATGTGGTCTATGGAGGCTGGTTGCACCTGGACTGTATTGCGTCAGGGAATCCAGAACCCAGAATCATTTGGAGGACTCCGTCCAAAAAGCTTGTGGATGCTCACTACAGGTAATGAAAACACATCACTGAAGTACATCTACTTTCTAGGAAAGTACATACTAAGTTTATACACTTGAAAAAATGTGCACATAGCTACTGTCTTCCTTTTTTCCTTCTCCCTCTGCATTACTCTTACTCCTTACAGCATGCACTTAAACAGTATGTTTTCACAAGTTTGCATCCTGTTTGACTACTGAGACATGTTACCCTTGCCATTCAAATCAAACACTCTTAATGTCACACTTTGGTGAAAATCAAGTTTTGAATTGTGTAGGTCTATGTGGTGTTTATAATATGCTTTGAGACAAACCATGTGGTGTTTCTTATTTCACAAACTACCTTGTAGCCAATCACGTCAATGTGCTGACAGGCTTTAGCATATCACCATTGTCTGAAGCAGTGGAGTCTGAAGAGAAGCCAGATTATCCCAGTATATTTTTTCTGTTGAAATGAAAAATGGGAGATTTAGCAATATAGCGGATGGCTGATGTATATGGAGCAAATTATGTGCCGAAACCTCACACACACACACAAAGTGTGTTTTACTCACACCCAATGATTCACAAACAAACTCAATGTGGTTTGTAAATACAAAACATCACTCACAAACTAATGCATATTGTTCTGCAAATAAAAAACGTACCTATCAAACAAATACAGTTTGTTTTACATATACGTAGAAACGTATTTCTTCAATGACAAAAATATCCTCCAAGTACAAACTAAAATCTTTCAAGTACAAAGCAAAATTCTACAAGTACAAAACAAAATTCTACGAGTCCGAAAAACTGTCACGTGACTTTTGGCACTATTTTTCCGCGTCCAGGGCCCAGGCAGATTTTCTCACAAATGCAGTTGTGCAACTTCCTCTTCTAGAACAGTAGATGGCGCTAAGATAGGGGATCAATTTCGCGCTAGTCTCTCAGGAGAAACACTGATGTGAAACGCATGCTCGTCTTTGCCCATGGGAAAATGAGCGGTGAACAGGTGTGTTTCTGTCTTACTTTATCTATTATTAACCTTATTGAGGTTTTGGTAAATGTTTATTATATAGACAGAAATCCACATTAGAACTTAGTAGTAACTTAGTAGCACTTATCCTCTATCCCCTATCCCCTAGCTTAGCGCCATCTACTGTTCTAGAAGAGGAAGTTGCTCAACTGCATTTGTGAGAAAATCTGCCTGGGCCCTGGACGCGGAAAAATAGTGCCAAAAGTCACGTGACAGTTTTTCGTACATTTTGTTTTGTACTTGTAGAATTTTGCTTTGTACTTGAAGGTTTTGGTTTTGAACTTGTTGAATTTTATTTTGTACTTGAAGGTTTTTGTTTTGTACTTGAAAGATTTTAGTTTGTACTTGGAGGATATTTTTGTCATTGAAGAAATACTTTTCTATGTATTATGTAAAACAAACTGTATTTGTTTGATAGGTACGTTTTTTTTATTTGCAGAACAATATGCATTAATTTGTGAGTGATGTTTTGTATTTACAAACCACATTGAGTTTGTCTGTGAATCATTGGGTGTGAGTAAAACACGTTTTGTGTGTGTGTGAGGTTTCGGCACATAATTCGCTCCATAGGATGTAGTATATTACAATATTATGATGAACTATAGATGGTTTTCTCCACTGATGTTCTGAGTTTTTCAAAGCATTTCTTAGGATACTAATTGTTAAAAGGCAGCTGTCTGACTGAGTTGGTGAACGGGAACATGGTTTGTGTAAAATTAGTATCGCATTATTAGCTGTTTGACTAAAGCAAAAGGCTAATCATATTAATTACTAACGCTGTAAGAGTGGTACCATTGTGCAGTGTTTACCTTAGTAAATTGATTGAGTGGAACGTATACTAAATGAAGCAAGGTTTTAAGGTATGAAGTAGAGGGCTGCATTGGGATTGAGTCCCGCCGGGTCCGCCAACGCAAATCTCGCGGGAGCGGGCGGTTTGAACTTTGCTGCGGGCGGGAATGGGCGGCTAAAATGTGAGGAATGTGAGGTAGCCTAGCGTCATGATGGAGATGTCAATAAATGATGTGGAAAAGAACCTCAAACGAGGTATTTACAGCACAAAACCTAAGCGGCTCGCTGACAGCAAACAGCTGGATGTTTTGAATGAGACGACCTGGTTACTGTGAACAGGGAGCGCTTGATGAACATTCTGTGACGCGCGAGCAGCGCCGGGGACAGTTTGTGTGTCTGTTAAGAGTGAGCGCTCGTGAGCGGGAGACACACATAACCTGATCTATATGAGGTTGAACTGGCCATGTGACAAAGCGGGCATAAGATGGACACGAGCGCGAGTTGGCGGGCGAATTTAATAACGCGGAGCGTCCGGATTATATGGCCCACTGTCGTTTTTTGAGAAAACTAAAGGCTTAAAGTACGCCTTATAGTGCGGAAAATACGGTATGTGTGTTTTGTCTTTCTGTGTTCTCCGAGGCTAGCTGCTTTCAGGCATGTTTTCTGCACATTTAATCCAGGACCAATAAAATCTATGACGGAATACTTCAATAGCTAAAATTAAAATACTTGAAGTCTAAAGAAATGCACGGTAGCCTAAGCGTTTTAGATGTCCCCGATAGCCAGGCTACTATTCATCTTCCTGATCAGTGCATCAGAATACATGCAGGCCAGGAAAACGTAACAAACAACCCCATGAATCTCTTAATAGCAACACAAATACATGTTTGTTTGTTTTTCTGCAGGACGGGAGAACACACAAAACCAATGCATTTCTATTATTGTGTGGGATTAAATTCTCAGAGTTTTGCGGGTGGGAGTGTAATGCATACGTTGCGGGAGCGGGCGGGAATGGTCAGAAATACGGCGGGTTGAAGAAGCGGAGCGGGATGAAGAAAACAATCCCGTGCAGGACTCTAGTATGAAGAAAACATTTTTACAGCAAAAAAAAAACTTTGAAATATGTAATTTTGGTGATCAAAGATGAGTTTTAAGTGATAAAATGATTGAGTACAGGGGGACTTTAACTGCTCCTCTAAAAGAGGGGCTCATCTGATTATGAAATCTCAAGAATCAAGGGTGCAACATTCTAAATAAAAAGCAAAACTCTAACATTTTACATTAAACTGGTTGAATCACACATCTTCAGTAATAATGCTTTTGTATTTTTTTTTTATTTCAGTTACGATCAAATGATCAAGGTCTCTGCCAACGGTACTCTATCCATCATCTCTGTGACAGAGAAAGATGACGGTGAATACCTCTGTGTTGCTCGCAACAAAATCGGGGATGATTTTGTGCCCTTTAAGGTCAACGTCCTGGCAAAACCTGCTAAAATTGAGCAGAAGACAAAGTCTGATTGGAAGGTGATGTATGGAGGTAACCTAAAAGTTGACTGTGTGGCCTCTGGACTACCTGATCCTAAAATCCAGTGGGCATTGCCTGATGGCACCATGATCAACAGTGTTGTGAAATCTGAACGTAATGTTGGCAGTCGAAGTCGCAGGTATGTTGTCTTTGACAATGGAACCCTCTTTTTTAATGAAGTAGGGATGCGTGAAGAGGGTGACTATACATGTTATGCTGAGAACCAGGTTGGAAAAGATGAGATGAAAGTGCATGTGGAAGTAGTTGCAGATGTTCCTATGATTGCAAATAAGACACATGATGTCATCAGGGTCCTCTATGGAGAATCCGTCTCCCTGCAGTGCAGTGCCAAGGGTGAGCCAACACCTCTTATATTGTGGTTCTCACCCACTAATAGAGCCATCACTTCAGTTTCAGACAAATATTTTATACACAACAATGGGACTCTAATCATTCAGAAAGTTCAGAGATTTGATGGTGGGAACTATATATGTCTTGCCAGGAACAGTGCAGGACAGGATCGCAAAGTGACCAGAGTGGAAATTCTTGTCTCTCCACCTGCTATTAATGGCCTCATAGGCACCACAAACTCAATGAAAGTGTCTAGTGTGAGAGATCAACGAAAACTAATTGACTGTGAAACTACTGGTACACCTGTTCCCCGTGTCATGTGGGTTCTTCCAGAAAATGTTGTACTCCCCGCACCATATTATGGCAGTCGAATGACAGTACATCGCAATGGCACTTTGGATATCCGTTCAGTGAGAATGACCGATTCTGGCCAGTTAACCTGTGTTGCTCGTAATGAGGGAGGTGAAACAAAACTCAGAGTTCAGCTTGATGTAACAGATGTTTTGGAGAAGCCGAAACTTAAGAGTCCTAAAATGGAGTCACTCTTATTGACCGTAGGCAGGACCATTAACCTAAGCTGTTCAGTTGAGGGGTCACCAACCCCCGAGCTGACGTGGATCCTTCTAAATGGCTCCCCACTATTGAGAGGTGCACAATTCAGTAAATTCCTCCACAAGTCTGATGGGACTTTGGTCATCAGTAACCCTACTCTCTCAGAGGCAGGTACATATCGTTGTTTGGGACGCAATGCAGCTGGGCTGGTTGAAAGAATGGTTACATTAATACCAGGGCACAAGCCAGACATCAATAACAGGTATAACTCACCTGTTAGTATCATAAATGGGCAAAGTTTACATCTGCACTGCTTGTCAAATACTGACTCTGTCCGCCTCACCTGGACTCTGCCAAGCGGGATAGTCTTAAACCGACCTCAAAGAGCAGGTCGTTATGCTGTTCTTGCCAATGGAACCCTCTCCATCAAGCAGGCCTCTGTCCATGACAGGGGCTCATATACCTGCAGGGCCTCAAATGAATATGGAAGCTCCCTGGTGACTGTTCCAGTCATCATCATTACATATCCACCCCGTATCACTAGTGGCCCAGCTCCTGCTACCTATGCTAAAAGAGGAGTGGCGGTACAACTTAACTGTGTGGCCACTGGCATCCCCAAATCAGAAATCGCATGGGAGACACCAGACCGAACACGGCTTGTTGTCAGCCCCCAACCACGACTAATTGGGAACAAGTACCTCCATCCTCAGGGTTCCTTAATCATCCAGAATCCTACAACAAGAGATGCTGGACTGTACAGATGCACAGCCAGAAATGTGGTAGGGGTTGACTCAAAAGGTACATACCTTTATGTATACTAAGAAACACAGGACATCTACTCTTGATATGCCCAAGGAACTGCGAAATTAAGCTTTAAGACAGCTTGATAGCAATACTGTAGAATTTGTTAATGTGAAATATAGCATGGAATCAGCCCAATGCAAAAAAACAAAACATTACATTATATTTTGTCAATGATGTGAGCTTTACTTTAAAGTTTGCAAGTAAAACTTTGCAAACTGTAAAAAGGTACTATTCTTCAAAAGCTTGGAATGGGATTCATGTAATGTAACCAACCTACTGGTTTTACAAGGCATCTTTCTACTTTTAATGTTTGACAATGACAGTTTATGTCTAAATGTATAGATACAAAAGATACTGTATATATTTGTAGCCATGAAGAAAAATATAAATGATATATTCTGACTTTATGGAAGCCAATAATGCAGAATATTTAAAAAATCAGGGATACCATTATTTTAATAATGTCTCAAAATAACAATAAAAAACATAATTATTCAAAACTTTCAAATGTAAACAAGATGCTCACTACACATTTTTAACAACATTAGAATTTTTTTGAAAATTAATTTTCACAGTATTACAATCACAGATTTTTATTCAGCATTCAAGAATTACTAACAAATGAAATACAAAGTTTCCAGCAATAGCTTTTTCATATGATTATTTGTATCTATCATTGCTCTATTTGAAAAATGTCATACTTGTCCACTTGTAACACTTATAAATTATTTTTCCTTTAAAATAATGTATTTCTATTTTGCATATTTTTAATAAAGATTACTTTTAATAAATAACGAAGTTTCAGAAAATATGTGAGCACTGTCCCCTCTGCAAATGATTTAAACATTCTCGAACCAGTAAATGTGAGCAATGAAAATAGGGATTTTAACTATCATGTAATTGAGGTTTTCTCTGACATGATGAAAGCTAAGACTAATAAGGCTGAATCCCAATTCACCCCTTGGGCCTACCCCTTGTTTTCGAGTGTAGCCCTTGGCCCTTAAAACAGAGTGACAAGGGCCAACTGGTTGGAATATTACCCACGAAATGGAACGACCCTTCATGAACCCGATACGTCATCAGTCGTCGGCGATGGCTCTGCCGTTACAGAGTTTGCAATCAGCTGACAATCAGCGCAGCTGCTCTTAACTTTGAATAAACATGATGATTATAACATCCCTTCCTCGAAATGTATGTCTTTTCTGATCGGAAAGGTAATTTAATATACCATTTGTTAATTTAACACTAGAAGTGCCAGAATTCCAAAACTACTAGAACGGCCACAAACGGTCATTTTGACCGTTAGATTCAAAACAGTGTTGATGAATAATTTTCGTAATTATTTTTGTCAACCACATTTTTTCAAAGACTAAAACTAAATAAACTAAATAAAAACTAGGTTTGAATGACAAAAACTATGACGAAAATGTTAGTGACGATTTGCGACGCGGTCAAGGCTATAATAATAGGACTCGCAGAACTAGTGAACAGCCCATGCAGCAAAACAAACAGCGCAGGACAGGGCAGAACATCTGGATCCGCCGTGTCTGATGATAGCAGCCGTCTCTTTTTGCTTGATGTGGACTCTGACTCTGAATCACTCTCTGATGAGGAGGAAATGTTAACTTGCACCCAGGAAACGTCGCTGTCACTTTCCACCTCCGATTGTTCCCCTGCATCCGAATTATAGATAACTGTAGTCCGGTTTTATTTGCTTATTTCTGATCAACAACTAATGTAGAAATTATTATATAGCAAACACCGCTACAGAGGTGACCGGACGGACCATTCTGTTGACAGTTGAGAGAGAACACGATCAACCGCGGGATATTTAACAAAAAAATACCGCAAAATTCAGTGCGGTCAATATGACCGTCTATGGCCGAAATAGGTAAATATGTTCATTTTTTTTGTTTTGCCTTACGTTTACGTAACTTAATTTATATGAAAAGCATTTTAAATGAAAATACAGACAATTTTAGGAAAAGTCAGGTACCAGCAGGATTTTATTCTTTTTTTCAACAAAGTTATTATAGATATAAAATTCAAAACGGTCAAAATGACCGTTGTGGCCGTTCTAGTGTTAAATGACTATAGTGTTATTACAAGAGTAAATAAAGTGCAAGGTGAAATCATCTGGCGCTAAATTTAAATGCTTAACCGTTTGCGATCCATCTCGCCGGTGATTTCCGATGCATTCCGTAAACTTTTCTCTTAGCCCTCTGTTTGGAGCGTGCCTCTGAAAAATCTCCGTTTCGAGGGCTATGTAGCCCCACCCCTTCACCCTACCCCTCGATCTCAAGAAGAATCGGGACACCCTACCCCTAGACGTGAACGCGCAAAACGGAGGGGTAGGGCCAAGGGGTGAATTGGGATTGAGCCTATAGGTACTCGGTTACCAACGTAACTTCGGTTCTCTCTAGAAGAGAGAATGATTACTGAGTAATATCTTATGCTAGGGGAAAACCTCTTTTCCACAAGATATTGAAGCCAAAAATTATCCTTTATTTTGAATTTATGTAAAACGCGTTGCGGCAGCATGCAGACATAGGCAAGACAGCTCGCTATTGGCTGTTCTGCGGCAAATGCAGCAGCCTATCGAGAGAGACCCTAGGTGACGTCAGATCCAATGGGGGTGCTTTGCGTCCACTACATCACCTCCCGCCTAAGCGGACATGGCCTGGGCCTATAAATATAGCTCGATGGGCTGATATAATCTGTTTTTTTCATCGCTGAAGTGAACCAGAGCATGTTGCAGGCACAGCAAAAGATACGCAGTACTCATTCCCTCTTCTAGAGAGAACTGAGGTTATGTTAGTAACTGAGTTTGTTCTCTTACAAGAGGTTTTCTCGTACTGCATAATATATTACGCTAGGGGGAACACAGTGTAAAACGACGTGCGTGCTGGGATCCAACACCAAAGTCCCAGGGGCAGGTGTCCGGGGCTCATATAGTGTATAATCACCAGGGACTCTGAGAGTCTGAGAAGAGAGGCTAGAAGCGTCATTCCCAATAATTTAGAGTCCAAAGGGAGCTAATCATATTAACAGTGTTCCACACAGGGGTGAAAATGTTCGGCCTGAACTGTGTAACAGTATGGGTCTTACTTCTGCCCTTGGAATAATTTTATCGATCAGCGAGCGGTGCTCAAGTGGTTGCAGTATTCTGATTCGAAGCAACGTGGCAGAAAATACTGATTTTAGACTGAAAGTAGTTTAGCCTGTAAGGCGGGAACCTCTAGGTTATAAAACCTTATAAATGTAGACGGGGAGCCCCAGCCCGCTGCCATACAGATATCCTGTAAGGGAGTCCCGCTAGACCAAGCCGAGGATGAGGCCATGCCTCTTGTGGAGTGCACTCTGACACCTAAAGGACACTTCAAGCCTTTTTACGTGTATGCCAGTGCTATGGCATCAATTATCCATCTGGATAGGCTCTGTTTCGATGAGGTTAGTCCCTTAGCACGTCTGCTGAACGAAATGGAGAGCTGCTCAGTCTGTCTGAAAACAGACGAGCGAGACACATAAGCTCTTAATGCCCTGAATGGGCAGAGGAAGCTTGCGTCTTTTTCCTTGTTGTAACCGGCAGGGCAGACATGGAAATAACCTGAGCCCTGAACGGTGTGTTGAGCGATTTTGGCACATCCGTGTCTTGGTTTGAGTGTGACTTTTGAGTCATTTGGCCCAAATTCCATACACGTTGCAGTTAAGGCCTCAGGCTTTATCTCAATCTTCGGCCGGGGCCCACGCGGAGGGGGGCGGGGGCCAGTGAGAGCGTGGTCTCTTGTCCCGGGCTTGACGGCGCTGTGAAGCGGCGGCGGGCGGCGGCTGAGGCTGAGAGCACGCCTGTGACGTCTTCTGAACCTCGGCAAATCTATCCACAAAATCTTTGACGGATGATCCAAAGAGGCCAGCTGGGGAGATGGGCGCGTCAAGGAACACAGAACGCTCTGAGTCTGACATCTCCGATAGCGTCAGCTAAAGGTGTCACTCAGCGAAGCGATGGCGGATGGCGGCTGTTGTCTGTCAGGGAGTGACCGGAGTGAAGCTGGCGAAGCTGGCAGGCGAACCGGTAAGCAGTCGGGGGTTGGGAGAGTTGGATTTGACGTCACCAAGGGCTTCTCTCAATAGGCTGCTGCAGTTACCGCAGGACAGCTAATTGGTACGCAAGCCGTCTTGCCTATGTCTTCATGCTGCCGCAATGCGCTTTACATTAATTCAAAATGAAGGATAGTTTTTGGCTTCAATATCTCGTGGAAAAGGGGTTTTCCCCTAGCGTTAGATATTACGAAGTATGGAACCTCTCGTAATAGAACTGAACCTGCTTCAACAACATATATATTCGAGCAGCTAGTAACTAAATGTTCTGTAAATATTTTTTTATTTATTAGAAAAGAGTGGGAGAACATCACTATGAGACCGAAAACATCTTTACATCTGCAACACTATGTGGTCTATGTGCAACACACATCTTTGTTTGTTACCCTGCAGTGCACAGCTTTAAATCGACAAATTCATGCTTATATCATATTACAGCAGAACTATTGAAGTATGAGAACACAAACCATGCAAAGTGAAAGAGCTCAGATAGTCCATATTGAATTCAGCTATGACTACACTAACCCCCAGGTTTCACAGACAAGGCTTAAATCTATAGTCTCAGACTAAAACACATGTTTGAACTTTAAACAAGCTACTTAAATGACCTAAATTAATTAAAACCTAATCTTGGCTTAATCTTAGCCTTGTCTGTCAAACCACAGTGTTAGCCCCGGTTTTATATCTAGGGGACAGTTAGTTGTAACACTACCAATTCCACCAATCAGGGATAAGATAGGAGTCATGTGACAGTTTCAGTTTCCTCAGGCTTCCTTCACGATCTCACATGGAGGTTTTCAAGTCTGTGTTGCTATCTCTCATGAAGATACAGCAGAAAATCAAATTCTGATGTAAGAAAGTAAAAAAAACTTAACAAGAAAATATTTTCTTTCTGCTACCGTTTTAGATAATGCTGTATGAGTTATATTAGGTCAAACTATAGTTTCTACAGTAAAAAATGGTGCATCAACCTCCTGGTAATTTTAAAGCACTCTGCTGATGCAGCTATTTAAACAATGGTGGCAGTGGCGGGGTAGGTTGTAACACGTGTTTTTAACGTGTTACAACCATCCCCATACACACAACAACTATGAACATTTTTGTGATTTTGATAATTATACAGAATGGCTAGTACTCAGGTGAGAAAGACAGATCGTGGAGTCGACGCCAGTGTTTTAAAAAGAGCAGCTGAGTAAGTTAGGAAAGGTAAGTCAGTCAGGACAGTGGCAAAAATCCCATGGAATCTGGGATATGTCTGGTTTACTTTGTGGGGACTCTCCATTGATGTAATGGTTTTTAAACTGCACAGTCTGTATATTCTATCCTCGTACACTAACTCTACCCCTAAACCTACCCATCACAGGAAACATTCTGCATTTTTACATTTAAAATAATAATAATTCTGTATGAATTATAAGCGTGTTTACCCATTGGGACTCACTTTAGGTCCCCAAGTCCCAATGAGTCTGTTTGTATTCAGGTTTAAGTCCCCACTGGGATGGAAAAACATGACCACACACACACACACACATATGAATGAGCACATACAGACATGCACACACAAAAGCACACTTGTGCATGCACAAACCATAGACTGTCACAAACACACAAAATATGCATATACACTCTCCAAATTCACACATATTTTATTGTTGCAGCCATTAATTTAAAATAAAAATGTTGTTGTGGCATATGACTTGGAGTACCCTTAGTTATTGTGCATTTTGTCTACCTGTTACAACTGACCCCAGTATGTGTTACAACCTACCCCAGTGGTGGGGTAGGTTGTAACAAAAGACCACCTTGTATTCATGATCATCTCACAAAGTCTGTGATATTTTTGAAGAAAATTTAATTTTTGCAATTTAGACAAAAATGGGTACTTTACCTAAAAGTTTTAGACGTGTAGCTAAAAAAAAAGAGGTAGTTTTAGGAAATGAGAAAAAAACTGTTACAACCGTCCCCGGTCTCCCCCTATAAATAAATATAAATATATAAATAATATATAAATAAATATAATTAAAAATTATTTAAGTTTGATTGCATTACTGATAAAATATAAGTAGATTTTATTAATTTGTGTACATAATTTGTATGTGTGAATAAATTATATGGACTAAAATTATTACTTTTTTCTCCTGACCACGCTGTTGATGCTGTCAGGTAAATCCATTTTGTCGTGGTGTGTGTGAATTCAAGGAGCTGTTCATGAGAAGTCGGAACATTTTCTTTAGCAAGTTCTATGAACATTTTTCCTAACATTTACCTTTTTATCGTTTCTTTGTTTTCCCCGAGAGTCCGTTTGTAATCAGCGAAAATCAGTGTTTTTTTTTTTTTTTTTTTTTTTACTAAATAGATTTCTTACTTGCGTGCAGTGGACATTGCCACTCTTGAACAAAGGGGGTAATCCACCAGCCGGAAACTGAAACCTCCCTGGGGGCCGCCATTTATTAGCAAGCCTTTACCTGCTGTTAGCATTCCATTGACTCCTATTCATTTTGGCGTCATTTTGACAGCGAATAACTTTATTTGCCAGCGCTGAACAATGTCGGTAACCAAACAGTTGATGAACCCCAATGACTTCTAAAGTATGGGGAAAAAATAGGCTACTATGAAAGTCAACGGGGTCCAATCAACTGTTTGGTTAGGCTACTGAAATAGTTTGGCGCCGGCCGGACATATCTTCTTCAAAAAAGTATTCTAAATTCCTACAGGTTTGGAACAATATGAATGATAAATGATGACAGAATTTTAATTTTTGGGTGAATTATGTCAATACCTACCTCACGACCAGTTCGTATTCGACGCATGATTAAAAAGTGTCTAATTCGTACGACCTCACTCGTACGAATTTACGATTTGTCTAAACCCACGTGATGGTTAGGTTTAGGGGCGGGGTAAGGGGTAGGTCATTCGTACGAATTCATACGAATTGGCCAATTCGTAAAATATGTACGATTTAGCAAAATCGTACTAATGAGGTCGTATGAATTAGTACGAATTAGACACTTTTTAATCATGCGTCGAATTCGTACGATTTGGTCAATACCTGAAGAGTTCAGATGCAAAAGCCTCTAAATGCCATTTGAAATTTTCTTCTTTAATGATGATTTTTATCAAACTTGTATATTTAAGTTCAGTAATTTCACTTAAATAACAATTAATAGGTCATTCTCATTGCCATTTAAGTGAAATCACTGAACTTAAATATACAAGCTTGATAAAAATGATCATTCTAGTAGAAAATTTCAAATGGCACTTAGAGGCTTTTGCATCTGAACTCTTCACCTGTTGTGACAGTGAATGTAAATGTTAAAATATATTGCTTAATGTTGGAACTGGATAACAAATTATAAATATTAGCTCAAGTAAAAACTGGATGATCTCAAATTGATCTATGTAGATTCTGTTTAATTGACCATTTTCACAGAAAGTCTCCTTTTTTTTTGCAAAGTCATGGAAAATAAACTTTTAACTTAACTTTTTTTTTTAAGTTAATTTATTAAATTTACATTGCATCCATGTTCCAATCCTCTTGTATTGACAGTATAAACATAATTTAATTTAAATAATATTAATGTGGTAAAATAATGGTTTAAAATTAGTTTAAATTTAGAGTGACACAGAATGCAATCAGATATTTCTGTGTGAGTTAAAAACAGAGAGATGTCAAACCAAAAGGTTAGGCTACTCCTGAAAACCTCAATATACGTTGGCTGGTGATGTGTTTTATTGAACAAGATCAAATAAAAGATGCCCTCTAACTGACTGAGCAACATAGAAACATGAGTGTTTATAGCCTGACCTCTAGTGGCACACAAAAAATAAAAATAAAAACACTGGCAAAGTAGGCTATTGAACACAATTGAACATTTTCTTTTGGTTGAAGGATGTGTTACAGGATTATTTTTGGACATTGACATTTAATACTAGATCTTTCTCTTGATTCCTTTCTCACGATTTAATACTTGATTAATACGTTATTAATAATGTCTTCCTTAACAGTGCTAGAGAATGGGATTTATTTACAGTACATATTTTAATAAAACTGCCAACAAAAGATCACAACATATGCTAAATCATACAGATAGGCCCTATATCACATAATGTAGTCTCATAGTACAGAAATTCAATTACTAGGTTCAGTTTAACAAGTTACATTTATATGCAAGACATTTTCACAATATTTTTGTATGATCCAAAGTGATTGTGGCAAATATACTACAGAGGTAGAAGATATCAGAGGAGGTGAAAATGTAACAGTTGAAAATGTAATAGTTGTGTGTCAAAAACACACATCCAGCACACACACACACACAGTTTTGTTATCTTTGTGGGGATTCTCCATAGGCATAATGATTTTTATACTGCACAAACTGTATTCTAAACCTTTACACTAACCTTACCCCTAATCCTAGCCATCACAGAAAACTTTCTGCTATTTTACATTTTCTAAAAAAAAACAAAAACAAACATCATTTAGTAGGTTCATTAATCAATTTCTTTCACTGGCTATAGTCCTCTCAATGTAGGTGATTTCACGTTTTACTACCCTTGTGGGGACATTTGGTCCTCACAATGTAAAGTAAACCTGTGCGCACACACATACATACTGTACACACAGAGAGAGAGAGAGAGAGAGAGAGAGAGAGAGAGAGAGAGAGAGAGAGAGAGAGAGAGAGAGAATTACTCAAGGAATAGGTCAAGTTTTCTCTTGATGTTGTCAAAGGCATCTTTGCCCATATAATCAACGTGACCTTCCTCCCACATGCGCCGGCGCTCCAAGTCTTCCTCCTCTGTCTCAGAAGTGATCTACAACAGGACCATATGATGAATCCATCTTCAGTTACAAAATTACTATCAAAATCATAATGATATGTACTTAGTTCTTCATGGGGAAAAAAATGCTGGTTTATTCTGCAAATTAAAATCTAATAACTGCTCTAATAATCCACCATTAGATGGCAGCATATACACTGATATTTACAAGCACCCATCTCAGAAAACACCCATCTCAAACTTCATTATAATTTTAGCATTATTGAGATACTATTAGTTTTTATTAGAATTTTAAATTAAGTTTTTATTTTTATATTTTCCGTTTCCAATGTATGTAATTTTTATTAGTTAAAAAAAATTCTATAGTATTTATTCCAGTTGTATTTTTAGTAATTCTAGTATATCAAGTTAAGTAAAAAAAATAAAATAAATAAAAATCAAGAAATGTTGTAGCTGAACAAAATTCTTCTTCTTTTTCAGTAAAAAAAAAAAATAGGCTTTGGTTTTAGTTTACTGTAATGCAAAGTATCTTGAAAATAAGTAATTATTATAAAAGTATAAATGAAAAAAGTATAACATCAAAATCAAAGTATTAGCTTAATAATTTAAGCTACATTAGCTTATTTTCATACATACAGCTTTTCCAGTGCCTACGGCAGAATCATCAGCAGTCTCTGGATCTTTGTGTTCAGTCTTTGCAGATGGAGGGCTGACTATAGGGGTCTCTTCAGTCTCCCCACCAGATAAGACATCAAAGAGAATATCCTGAGAAGACAGGATAGAAAAATAAGAAAGTAAATAAATGAATAGGCCTTCTCCTAATACTAGACAAAATACTTGCACATTCACAATGTATGTGATAAATGATTAATGAAATAAATCCAATAAATGAAAACAAAATTGCGTTTTGGAGGTGGGGGGTGGCACATAGATATCGTGGAGAAGATATGGTGGAGAAGAAAAACCTATATAAAACTATAGTTTCTTAACTTTGCCTTGACTGAAGTTGTCTTGAATTGTATTTTTTATTCATAAATAATATTTTGATTTGAAAAAAAATTAAAATAAAATACGGGCCAGCTGAAAGGACACATAAATGTAGCATAAATGCTAAATGTAATGAATTTTATTTTTATGTTATGAATTTTATTTTTATTTTATTTATTTTTTTGAGCATTAGATTCTTGTGAAGTAATGGAATGTTTGTCCTGGATCAAACAAAAAAACTGTTCTGGAGCATAAACAAGAAATGGAATGGATTGACACCAAACTCCCAAAAATTATATTATTTTCTTTTAAATCAAAAGTTCTGGTCCAAGTTCTTTAATCCCTGGGTCTTTGCATTACATTTAAAATATCTTCACAATCATTGTGTTTTTTCTATCTGAACTGATCTGAACTATCTGTACTGATTTTTGTTCTCTTTGTGTTGGGTTGAGTCACTGATGGGTGTGTCACCGGATTTGTCTAAAAACCCAGAGGGCAAAATACTTTTAAAGGAAGTAGAGTTGATTCGGAGAGAGACTCAGAGTGAGAGATGAATCAAGACTGCATTATGTTGTTGTTGGTGTTTTTGTTCAGAATTCTTCAATTCAGTTATTCAAACCTTCATTTCTTTGGAAGGGCCGCTCAAACTATCACTTAGCATTTCCTCAGATTTTTTAGATGAGCTGATTGTCAGTAAGTCCAAAGTCAGAACTTGGAGAGGTGAAGAGAGTCTCATCTCTCTGTGGAGGGCTTCAATGCTGCTCTTTTGGCTTTGTGTTGGAGTTGGATGTGTCTGTGAAGAATCCAACTGCTGCACTGACTGCAAACCAAGAAAAAGATTACAGGTGACTCACAAATGAAATACACTCACCTAAAGGATTATTAGGAACACTATACTAATACTGTGTTTGACCCCCTTTCTCCTTAAGAACTGCCTTAATTCTATGTGGCATTGATTCAACAAGGTGCTGAAAGCATTCTTTAGAAATGTTGGCCCATAATGAACAGGATAGCATCTTTCAGTTAAATTAGATTTGTGGGATGCACATCCAGGGCACGAAGTTCCCATTCCACCCAATCCCAACGATGCTCTATTGGGTTGAGATCTGGTGACTGTGGGGGCCATTTTAGTACAGTGAACTCATTGTCATGTTCAAAAAAAACAATTTAGATGATTAGAGTTTTATGACATGGTGCATTATCCTGCTGGAAGTAGCCATCAGAGGATGGGAACATGGTGGCCATAAAGGGATGGACCCAATTGCCACTAAGGGGCCTAAAGTGTGCCAAGAAAACATGCCCCACACCAGTGCTCGAATTGAGGGGGGGCTGGGGGGATCCGGGACCCCCCATAAGGTATTAGGGACCCCCCATAAGAAGTAAAAAATAGAATTAGGGGGGTCCCTCAGATATTTTTATTTTAGTAAAAAAATAATAATAACAAATCTGATTAAATGCATGCAATGGATACGGTAAATTTCGTGAATTGATTATTTACAATATTTTTTTTTTTAAGTTGGCTAGTTGCCATGTCGCTTTAAAATGTAAACGTCCGCCCCACATCTAAAGAGTGCTGTGCGCATGATATCGTTGACTGACAGGACTTGGATTGACAGGATTGACAGGATTGGCGCCGCTCCGTTAAAGCTAATTTTAACTTTTAAAAAATAGAGAAAGAAACATTTTTCCCGGCGGGGCATACCCCCGGACCCCCCTATCATTGACTGTCCCCACCCAGGTTTCAGGATTGCTCCTACGGCCCTGCACCTACTGGACGTAACTATGTAAAAATCGCATGTGCTGAAATAGTTGAAAAATCCCCACAATATCTAATAAACAAGTTTCATCTATTTAATCAAGTCCGTTGGAACAAACATTGTTACCACAGTGTCAAATAATTCACATTAATCATCCAGTTGTTTTTAGGTTAAAAACAACATTTGTAAATAAATCATTCTGTTGGATTTACACAACTGTTCAAAAGTCTCTTCTGCTCACCAAGCCTGCATTGATTTGATGCAAAATACAGTAAAAACAGTAATTTTATGAAATATTATTACAGTTTAAAATAATAATATAATAAAATATTGTTTATTTCTGTGATCAAAGCTGAAAACCATCGTTTCTCCAGTCTTCATCATGATCCTTTAGATCTGAAATATAAACTTTTGTAGCATTATACACTACCATTTAAAAGCTTGCGGTCAGTAAGAATGTATTTTTAAAAAATGTTGGGAAATAAATAATACTTTTATTCAGTATGGTCGCATTAAATTGATCAAAAGTGACAGTAAAGAAATTTATAGTGTAACAAAAGATTCTATTTCAAATAGAAACTGTTCTTTTGAACTTTCTAATGATAAAAAATCCTGAAAAATAAAATAGATGTTTATTACATAAGTGTTTGTTGATCATCATATAACTATTAGAATGATTTCTGACGAATCATGTGACACTGAAGACTGGAGTAATGATGCTGAAAATTTGTGAAAATTCTGCTGCCCTCTAAATCCAGTATTACTTTAGTAAGTAATTTAAAAGAATAATTATATACGTATATAGCCTATATAATTCTTTATCAAGCGGTTTTAATACATTGTATATATTTATGCATATTGTGTATAAATATATACTATTTATGAAAAAATGAACAAGTGTTCCTAATAATACTTTATATTAGGTGAGTGTATATTTTAACATTAGGTATTAAAGAAAATAATTATGCTAATGGATATTTAAAGGGAAAATCTAATCAAAAATAAAATGTCTGTCCATCCTTTACGCACCCTCATGTCATTCCAAGCCCATATGACTTTTATTCATCAGTGGAACATAAAATAAGATATCTCGAATAATGTTGGTAACCCAACAGTTAACCACTGACCTCCACTGTATGGACCAAAATATACAATAGAAGTCAATGGGAATCGAACGTGCTGGGTTACCAACATTCTTCAAAATATCTTCTTTTATGTTTCACAGAAGCAAGAAAGTCACAGGTTTGCAATGATATAAGGGTGAGTAAATGATGACAGCATTTTATTTTTGGGGGGTGGACTATCCCTTTAAAGTTTCAATGAAAGTAACACTGCTATGTACAATATGAAAAACAAAATATCTGATGTGAGTGTAGTCTTACATAGTCTTCATTCTTGTCATCCTTCTTAACTTGTAGCTGGTTTTGACTGTTGTACTCCGCCCACCATAAATGCATAAATTGTGCAAAGTTCTTGCTGGAATCCCTAAAATATGACTCACTGGCAGCCTGTTGATTATATGAATGATGCCAGGGCTTGATCCCACCCAAGAAGTGGATGATTTTTGCATGGTGGCCATACCTGTACAAAACCAGAACGCTTATTTGTCCTACTTGAGTATGTATTTAATGTGATATATGATAACTTAATAAACATTACACAAATAAATAACACCATGAATTATTTGTATACCTAAATGATAATATATAGAGTGAAAACTAACTTACTGCTGAAATGCAGGCAGAAAAGTGTAGACAGCACTGGCAGTGAGGTTGTACACAAATGGTAAATGCTTCCTGATATCTTTTACTGCCCAGTCACTGAAGAAAGTGTTTAAAACACCCTGGTCTCCTCCTATACATGACAGATTGTGTCATATTAATAACACTAATATATTTATATTTGACAGTATTTTAGTACTGTGAATGAGTGGGAAGGTGGGTGGGTGAGTGAGTGAGTGAGTGAGTGAGTGAGTGAGTGAGTGGAGTGAGTAAGTGAGTGGAGTGAGGTGAGTGAGTGAGTGAGTGAGTTGAGTGAATGAATGAATGAGGTGAGTGAGTTGAGTAAGTGAATGAGTGAGTGAGTGAATGAGTTGAGTAAGAGAGGTGAGTGAAACACAGAGATGCTGACAATGAGAACATCAGTCATCTCTATCACTGAAAACTTAAACAATATAGGAATACTTTAAGAAAGAAAAAAATAACAAAACACAATAAGTCATCTCAGGGAAATTGAAAAATCCTTAGAACTTCTGGAAATATTGGAACACACTAACCAAATTTTACCATCAAGAACTAGCCATCCAAAATGGAGATGTTTGGATAAACCACTTCTCCAACCTCTTCAGTAATATAAACAAAAATCAGGAACAAAATACACTGTATGACAAACTAAGGGTTTTAGAATCAACCATCAAAGACTACCAAAACCCCTTAGACTCAAATTACACTAGCCAAACTAGACAAAAAGCAAACCCTGAAATCGCAAAAAGCCTGTGATGTCGATGGCATCCTAAATGAAATGATTAAATACACAGACCACATATTACAATTATCCATCCTCAAGCTCTTCAATTTCTTCCTGAGTTCAGGTATATTGCCCAAAATCTGGAACAAAGGTCTTATTACAACAATGCATAAAAACAGAGAAAAATTTGACCCTAATAACTACCGTGGTATTGTATAAACAGCAACCAATGCAAACTTTTCTGCAACGTCAGACCATATATACACTCTCTCCATCCATACCTTAATCCATAAGCAAATCAACAAAAACCAAAGTAAAATTTTCCCATGCTCCAAAAAAGCTTTTGAGTCCATTTGGCATGAAGGTCTTTTTCTTCAATTAATCAAGTCCAGCATCGGAGAAAAAACATATGACATCATTAAATCAATGTACACAAACAACAAATTTGCAGTAAAAATTGGTAATAAACACCGAATTCCTCCCTTTAGAGTCGTGTATTGAAACAGAGCTGCAGCTTAAGTCCAACTCTGTTCAACATATAAATAAATGAGCTAGCGAGGGCTCTGGATCAGTCTGCAGCACCTGGTCTTGCTCTACTGGATACTGAAGTCAAATGCCTTCTGTTTGCTGATGATCTGACAAAAGCAGCATCTAGACCTCCTGCACAACTTCTGTCAGTCATTGGCCCTGTCAGTTAACTCCAAAAAGACAAAAATAATGATTTTTCGAAAAAGACCCAGCCACCAAGACTAACATCAGTTTTAAATTTTAAAACACAGACAGACCAGGAAGAGCAGCTGTGCTGTCACTGCACAGAGAATCAATCAAGTGGAAACAGAGCTTCACTTTTTGACATCCTGCACTTATTATACAAACATTAGGGACACTTTCTATCCCCATTTCACAACCCACCAGAAAGACTTCCATCAGAAAACAAATATGGACCTGCTAGGAGAAAGCCCGCCAAGCTTAAACCTGGCTGCCAGGTGAGGTCCTGTCTCAATAAAAGAGCCTCCAGCAGGACAGAGTTACCAACACTCACTATGCTAGAGACACTGTTATAAATATTAGAAGATTAAACATTTATATTTCTATGATTATTTTCATGTAAAATTCGTATTTGTATTTATTTTATTTTTATTCAAGTCAAGTATATTTATATAGTGCTTTTCACAATACAGATTGCATCAAAACAGCTTCACATTATCAATCAAAACAAAATAACACTGTTCGTTTCTTAGTGGAAAAACATCCACGTTTGGTAGAGCTGATCAATGGTATTAATGATTGGTTAATTAATTTGATGATGGCACCAAATTAATTAATTTATTGATGGTGGGGTGGTGATGGCGCAGTGGATAAGACATGCCTTTGGTGTGTGAGACCCGGGTTCGAATCCCCTTCGAGACACCAATGTGTCTCTGAGCAAGACACTTAACCCCTAGTTGTTCCAGAGACGTGCGACCTCTGACGTATATAGCAATTGTAAGTCGCTTTGGATAAAAGCGTAAGCTCAATGAATAAATGTAAATGTAAATTTGAATATCCCCAACTGAGCAAGCCAATGGCATTATGGCAAGCAACCGAAAAACTCCATCAAGTGACCTACTGGTGTCCGAAAACTCCATCAGGTGACCCAATGGAGAAAAAAAAAAAAACTTGGGAGAAGCCAGGCTCAGTTGGGGGCCAGTTCTCCTCTAGCATTTATGAACTAGAGGCCGGATTTACAGTAACTGTAGGGTAAAGATGTATATGAATGTCTCTAAACAGAACGCAGATTGTCCTTTAAATGCGAACCACCAAGCATTTTTGCTTAGGGCACCCAAATGGCTAGCGCCAGCGCTGAGCCTAACATTGAGTTTTAGAAGTCTATAATGTATTATGTGTACGATAGGGAAAAGAGATGTTTGATCGAGCTTTGAACTGACAGAGTGTGTCTGTTTCCCGGACAATGGTAGGAGGACTATTCCACAGTTTTGGTGCTAAATAGGAAAAGGATCTTCCGCCAGCAGTCGATTTCGATATTCTAGGTATTATTAACTGGCCGAAACTTTGAGAGTGCAATAGACGTGAAGGACTATAATGTGTTAAGAGCTCGCTCAAGTACTGCAGAGCTAAACCATTTAGTGCTTTGTAAGTAATCAACAATATTTTAAATTTTATGCAATGTTTAATAGAAAGCCAATGCAGTGTTGACAGAACCGGGCTAATATGGTCATACTTCCTGGTTCTGGTTCATTATTAAATTCATTATTATAAATTCATTATTAATATTATTATTTTGTATTATTATTCATTATTTATTTGTATTGTATATTGTACAGAGAGTGAGTGAGTTGAGAGATTGGAGCCAGTGAGTTGAGTAAAGATGATTGGAGTGAGTGAGTGAGTGAGTGAGTGAGTGAGTTGAGTAAGTGAATGAGTTGGGTGAGTGAGTGAGTTAAAATGAAAATGATTCATTTCAATAATAAAACCAATTATTTTATATGGATGTGGAATGTGGGGATCAGTACTTAATGTAACTGTGGATGAAACTTTAGTTAAAAAAAAAAAAAACAATTGGAAATTGCCAAAAATATTTTAGGGGTTCACAGAAGCCCGCCCAATAGGCTTGTACCAACAGAACATCGATATCCAGAAGAGATGTGTTCAGTTCTGGCATCAACTCCATAAGTCCGATCCGGATTCAGTAAAATATAAAGCCCTCCTCGCCAATGAAACCTCAGTGGAATATTATCCTCTAAACACACTCACACATCTCCCGATTGACTTCAGCTACAACCCCAAAACTATTAAAGAAATCGACAAAAATCTAAAAGACAATCATGATGAATCACTAGAAGCTCATTTTGACTTCTAAAATAAACTCCAATATAACTTGACCCTAAATAGAATCACTAAATTCGCCAATTATCTATCAATTCAACAATTTAAAGAAAGACACATCCTCACCAAATACAGATTAAGTGACAAAGATCTAGAAATTGAGAGAGGAAGACATAGACAATGAAGAGAGAGAGAGAGAGAGAGAGAGAGAGAGAGAGAGAGAGAGAGAGAGAGAGAGAGAGAGAGAGAGAGAGCAGAGTCTCAGTTAGACACTGTGATCTACAGCAAATAGATAATAACATGTGATCAATAGCAAATAGATGATAAGAAACACTTTCTACTCCACTGTACGAAATATATCAATGTGAGATTAGCTTTTCTGCCCAGGTTTGAAACATTAATTCCATCCTTCATTGAACTGAGTGATGCTCAGAAATGCTGAGAAATGCCCTTCATACTTCATACTTTACGGAGAAAATGATGGCACAGCTGCATAGCTCCAATATCTTAGCCAGAGACGGTTAACTCTCTAGAGAGATCCGCTTTATCTATTCATTTATTAAGATGGATTGAATTTATTTATTTACTATGCTATATGACATGATACATGTTTTGTTTGTTTGTTTTAATATGTTAATGGTTTGGCATTATTTTGATACACAGTCGTGCTCATTTGAAATTTAAATTGAGTGGAGTGAGTGAGTGAGGGAATGGGTTGAGTGAGAGAGGTAAGTGAGTGAGTGAGTTAATTGACTTGATGAGTGAATTGAGCAAGTGAGAGAATGAGTTGAGTGAGTGAGTGAATGAGTTAAAGGAGAACTCCGGCGAACAATGAACCTTTGGTCTAATAAAACATCGGTACATAGTCAACCGTTCTCTGAGATTTGTTTTCATGATAATCGATTGTAAAGAGTTTTATCTCTAAAAACTGTTTAGCGTATAATGCTAGTACTGGGGGCATTGACTAAGTAAAAGAAATCGCTAGTTTATACCACTAATAAGGCTCAAAATAGCCCCACACTCACACAGTAATATAATGAGGCTCCATACATGCAAAACGAAGCATTGAGAACTTTGTAAGTGTACAGACCGTTTAATAAGAAGATACTTTATGAAGACAGTTCACTTCGCGTATACAGACAGCAGCCATCGATAAGTCGATCCCCGAACGACGTGCTGAGTGATCTGAGCTGTATGAAGTTCAGCGAACTTCTGAACTGTATGAACCGCTTTCGGGGATCGACTTATCGAGACTATTTTTTAAGATGGCTGCTGCCTGTATACACGAAGTGAACTGTCTTCATAAAGTATCTTCTTATTAAACGGTCTGTACACTTACAAAGTTCCCAATGCTTCGTTTTGCATGTATGGAGCCTCCGTATGTTTCTGTGTTAGTGTGGGGCTATTTTGAGCCTTGTTAGTGGTATAAACTAGCGATTTCTTTTACTTAGTCAATGCCCCCAGTACTAGCATTATACGCTAAACAGTTTTTAGAGATAAATCTCTTTACATTCGATTATCAAGAAAACAAATCTCAGAGAACGATTGACTAGGCACCGATGTTTTATTAGACCAAAGGTTCATTGTTCGCCGGAGTTCTCCTTTAAGTAAGTGAGGTGAATGAGTGAGTTGAGTGATTGGAGGGAGTGATTGGAGTAAGTGAGTTGAGTTGATTTGAGTGAGTGAGTGAAGTGATTGAGTGAGTGAGTGAGTGAGTTGAGTAAGTGAGTTGAGTTGATTGGGGTGAGTTAATTGAGTGAGTTAGTGAGTTGAGTGAGTGAATGAGTTGAGTGCGTGAGTGAGTTTAGTGCATTAGAGAGTTGAGTGCGTGAATGAGTTGAGTAAGTGAGATGAATGAGTAAGTAGGGTTTGGTGATAAAACGGTCTCGTTATTTATCGATGGTACACTATTGTCGGTAACGATATAAAAAACTTTCAATACATCACTCGCTATTTTCAAATGTGTGCGTGTCGCTGGCGCGACCACCACAACATTTTCAACAACATTGGAACCTTTCCCAACATCAAATGGCAAACCCCACCTCAGATGCTTCTGACTCCATAGGAGGAGATGGTGGACAAGTCGCGACATACGCCAGGAACCTAGACCACCTTGATGGTTGATGTACGCCACGGTCGCAGTGCTGTCTGTACGGACCAGTACATGCCTGTACAGAAGCAGCCCCTTGAGGTGGCACAAGGCCAAGCGTACTGCTTGCAACTCTAGGCAATTGATGTGCAAATGCAGTTGAGGCCCCGTCCACAGACCTGAGACTGCATGCCCGTTGTACGTGGCCCCCCATCCATTGGCAGAGGCATCTGTGAAAACGACAGCAAGGCTGGATACCTGGACTAAGGGAACTCCGGCCTGTAGAAAGGCAGGGTCAGACAAAGGACTGAAGGTTTGGCGACAGTGCAGTGTAATGTTGACCCGGAACATGCTGCTCTGCCACACCCATCTCGGGACTGGATCGTGAAGCCAGCGCTGAAGCGGTCTCATATGCAGCAGGCCGAGCGGCATTACAGCGGCTTCGGCTTCCATTTGCCCCAGGAGCTAGAGGTCCTCACGGGTCCAAAAATTCATGCCCGAACCGAAAGAGACCCTTAATGTGCTACACCGAACCGACCTGGACCCGTCTATTATTTAAAAACTGGACCCGAACCCGGCAGGAAGACACAAACCCGACTGGACCCGATTGTCACATATTATTTCACACGAGTTGCGAAAAATAAAACTTTTTGTCTTACCTAATTTTAGTAGTCGTCGTCTCACTTCCTTGTAACGTTACCTGACTGACTGTGATGCATTACAATCCACTGACAAGAAAGTTCTATCCATGTTATTTCTCTCGTTATTCCAAGCTTAATCCACTCATTATTTCAGCTTTAAAAGTCCACTTGATGTCACGGTAATGGACGACAAATGCAACCTTGCACATGCATTCTGACTCGGGTTAACTCGCATAATAACTTTAACTGTTTGTCCTTTTGAACTGTAATAACGATTGCTTGTTGCTTGTTCAGCTTGATCATATCTGTGCTCTCTGTTCTTCATTGAGTCTGAATCTGACCACCAAAACTTTAAGATTAAACAAGACGGTTCATTTATAGGCTATTATTATGAAAATGGGAGAAAATGTAAAGCGCGTTTGGCGGTAGCTCTGGTTGCCATAGAAACATGACACACGCTTGAGATTGCACTTGCACTCCGATCGCACGGGTATTACACACAATGTTAAACAGACCCGGGACCCGAAGTAATAGATTCGGACCCGACCCGGCTGATCGTTTAAAATATGTCGGGTCTCAGGTGCACTGTGAAGACCTCTACCAGGAGCCTCTGAAACCGTTTCAGTGGGGCCGCTGTCCTGCCTCGAAAAGACCTGAAGCAGTTGAGCACTGACTGGAAGCGCTCCCCGTGAGGCGCACAGTCTGACTGACCGAGTCCAACTCCATACCAAGATAAGAGATCCTCTGCGTGGGGCAGAGTTTGTTCTTGTCCTAGCTGACCTGAAAACCCAAATGGCTGAGGTGCTGAAGCACCAAGTCCATGTGTTCGCACAACAGATCTCACAAACGAGCTATTTTCAGCCAGTCGTCAAGATAGTTGAGAATGCGAACGCCATGTTCTCTCATGGGAACGATGGCTGCCTCCACGACCTTCGTGAAGACGCGGGGCAACAGGGCCAAGCCGAAAGTTAGGACCTTGCACTGATATTCCCGACCCTCGAACCCAAACTGAGGAAACGGTCCTGATTCAAAACTGGCAGGTCCAGGATCGGCCGTAACTCACCACTCTTCTTGGGTACAATGAAGTAAGTACTAAAACCCAGACCTCAACTCGGCTGGAGGGACTGGCTCGATCGCGTCCTTCGCCAGCAGGGTGACAATCTCTTTCCTCAAGACAGGGGCATCGACACTCCGTACTTGGGTGAAGCGGACACTCCTGTACTTGGGGGGCCGGCGGGCAAACTGAATTGCATAGCGGAGCCGGACGGTAAGGATGAGCCAGCGGGACGGCCTCGGAAGAGCTAGCCAGACTTCGACAGCCCGTACTAACGAGCCAACCCGGACACCGGTATACGTGAGGGGCAGTAAGGTGAAAGGCAGGGGGAGCAAGGTGAAAGGTAGGGACTGGACTCCGGAGGCATTGCTGCGGCCAAGAGAGGGGTCTGGGTGTGTGAGGCAACACCTACCTGTTTCCACCAGGGGGCAAGCAGCAGGGAAGGTCCATCTTTCTCTGAGGCGTATTGGCTACTGGCTGTCCCGAGGCGACTGTGTTCGCTTCACTTTAACCCAGTCCGGCGCCTCATAAACACACACACACACCAGAGAAAAAACTTAGAGAGAGCCTACTCGGATGGAAACCGCTTCAGTGAGCTCAATTAGCCTATAGTAACGCCGCATTTTATTGTCAATAACAGTAACAGTGTTGTAACAGGGGAAACAGTAATTTGTTTGATTACTCGTTACTGAGAAAGATAACACAGTGTATTTATAATGCCATTATTCCCATCACTGTACATTGCACTGCGCCCCCAGAGTAGCCCGGAAAGTGTGGCTGTCAAGTCTGAATCTGATTCAGCATGAGTACACACACCATTACAGTGGGAACTCAGCATCATCATTTCCAGAGTGTATCAGAGAGTGCATTTCCAGCGATCGACATCTGATCCTCCCCAGGAGCCCCGAATGAAATAGCTGGTCCCTCATGAGAAGGACCAGAAATTTCACCCAAAAGCTGCCAAGCATACAAAACAGTGAATGTGGCCATAACCTAAGTGCCCAACCCCCCCGTGAGAAAGGCAATACATACAACGTGCCGATGTGGTCATGCTCTCATAAGAGAGCATTAAACCACCCACTAACACAGTCTCAGCATGTTTGCAATTGTGCAAGAGGAGTGAGGGGTTCGAGGAGGTGGTCTTGTCGGAGAACGCTCACTGTAATCCTCAGATCACCAATGCTATTAACCAAAGTAGCCCTTTTCCGGGGGCCACCATGAGATGAACTAGATTGGGGAATAGGCAAAGGGACTCCACCTCATTTGAGGCATTTGAGTCTCGACTGCGCATCTAGAGTGCTGAATGACGCGCGCTGGGTTGCCGTGACAAGCCGGATGGCACACGGCACGCTGAGCGACTCAAGCCTTTATGAGGAAGGGGAGACGAACAACGTGCCAACGTGGTCATGCTCTCATGAAAGAACATAAATCACCCTTGAACGCAGTCTCAACATGCTTAAGCCCAGGCACGTGAAACAGTGATCGTGGCCGTCAAATGAGGACAGGAAACGGCCCCATTCGAGGAGGTGGTCTCGTCGGAGAACGCTCGTACGAGGGAGGTCTTACTAATTTGTATGAATTTGCCACCGTTTAATCGTTGTATGAATTCGTACAAATTGGTTGTGAGATACTGTTGGTATGTGATGCTCCTGTTGTTGCTTTTAAAGATTCAAAATACAAATGTGACAAAACAGTATTTGAGACTAATTAAAGTTCCAACGCGCATCGGGCACATCCGGTTTTGACTTAACTTAAAAGATCTTAATGTAGTAAACACTAACTGAGTGACTCACCATCAAAGCTGCCGTGTTGTGCGGCGTGTTCCAGTATTTGGGTATGGGTATTCAGTGAGGGCCTGAACACAAATACCCCAGAGTTGAAGCAATCCGGCCAGGCTGGATCAGGTGCAGCAGACAATTCTTCATATTCAAACAGCTCATCAACATTACACAGTACCTGCGGCACAGAATAATATAACAGCCTAGTTGTGGGGATAATATAATTCATATATTATCCTCAAAGTATGTACCTGCACTATAGCATATGCAGACCAGCACTTTGTTTATTTTTGCATATTTTGCACAATAATATTTAGTTTTGTATTCTGTTTTTCTAAAGCTTTGAACGCCTTGGTGTACTTTAATGGCCAAATTTACTTTCATTTATCAGAACAGAACCAATTACTCACAAGTGTGTCTGCATCCAAGAACACACACTTGCTGAACTGTGTAAGGGTCCAGCATTGGAGTTTGGTGAAGGTGACCCCTAGTTCAGGACGTCCCAGCCAGGTGAGATGTGCCTTGTCTCTACTGTCCAACACATCTACCACAACAACTTCATCAAACACGTCCTCCAGGGCCAATCTAGAAAAATGCATAAAAATCAATGAGGCAAAAAGAAAAAGGACAATTCAAGATAGATGAGAAGAAACCCAAAGAAAGAGTAATGTTGCACTGGCATTGAAACCTATTACAGACTTTAATAGTACCATGCATGGGAAAGAATTACCTTTTTGAAAGTCAAATACTATTATAAAGCTAAATGTACAGAAGGAGCGTATCACTCTTCATAGCCCTTACTTCTGAAATTTGTAATGAAAGGATTGATATTAATTCAGAATTAATTGTGGAGGACTCACTCACCTTCCTACCCTAGAAACATTGGGGGAAACCATGACCACTAACTTCCTTGATGTTCCATGTCTGCGCAAACTTTTGCCTACCACTATACATCCCATGCAATAGGCATCTGTAGTGGCCAGGGTCACAAAGGCCTGAGCCTCTGAGAGAAAGAGACACACAAAATACCAGACAGAAATAGTAAACAGGACAATAGTGCAATAAATGTGCTTTGGACCAATACCAATAAAAAATTGGAAAGCACATTTTTACAAAGTAAATTTTCAGTAAGTTTTACAAGAAAATACGATTTCAGTCTTTATAGTTCAAAATTTCCTTAATTCATTTCTTTGTGAAATGTATGCTTTTTGAGTGAAAAGTATCACCCAGTTTGTTTCACTGTTCTTATGGGTTAAAACACCACCCCCGCAGAAGAAGATCAACACCTACTTCAACCAATAGTATCCAGCTGCAGACCCGCAGCACACCAGTTTCAAAACCCCAATGCCAGAACCCCAGCGCCAGAACCGGAAGTGAGGGAGGGGCGGAATTATTATTATTGCATTATAATTATTTTAGCATGAATGTAAGGACAAAACGGGCCTGAGAGTGAGTTCCTCATTTGATACATTGTAAATTACATTTATACAAGATTGTTGTGATAAAACAGGCCTAGCTTGGGTTGAATTGGTCATTTTGCATAGAATTTTAACAAAACAATGCCAAATTTTCTCTCTTTTTTAGATTTTGACATTATTATTTTACACAAAAAATGCATGCTGCACATGTTTTTGTGAAATAAAGTATATTTTATAAAAAAAAAATACCCATGCGTTTTTTATTATTAAACATTCAAAATCATCTTACAAATACATATCTTCAATATCAAAACAATTTAAGATTTTTGTAAACACAATAAATAAATAAATAGAACATAAAATATCACAGAGGTCTAATGAGTTATCAAATTGTGTATAATTTTGAAAACCTCCAATGCTTGTCTTGATTTATATCTTTCAAAGCTTTATTATACAAAGTTAACTCCTTCATAAAAAACAAAAAAAACAAAGATCTTACCTTCCTAAATCTACACGTTACATACGTGCTGATTAATAAACTGCTTAGCTAAAATTATTCAACTGTTATACATTAAAATGCCCATAAGTTTTAGTATTATTTTTTTCACCATCATGTCATGATCAGGAAGTAACATACAATGAAACGAATAACTGAAACTATATTATATTACACAAAATCAATGTTTTAAAATGCTTATTGTACTATAATGTATCATAACATAGAGACTAGAACGTTTCTTGTTCAATAAAAGCTGTTTCATGTGTAAAATACCCTCCAAATTATGTTAGGTGGCGTTATTTGGTTTCAAACCTAAGCTCCGCCCCACACTTACGTTCCTGGCGCTGGTGTTGGTTAGAACGTAACTCCGCCCCTTACTTCCGGTTCTGGCGTTGAGGTTCTGAACTGGTGTGCTGCGGGTCTACAGCTAACATGCCTACCTCGTGAAGACAAACCGGATCGTTCTACCGAGCAATACAGAATATTGTGCAGTGCCTGGTTGTGGAAGAAGACAGTCGCTGCATTTAGCTTCCTCTGGATTCCAATAGGACTTCATGGATAAACTTTATTTTTAATGATGTTCCAGCTGATGAGGGTAAAACATCGTCGTCTCTTCGCTTCATTTCACTGAGGATTGTTTTGTAAACAAGACTGGATTTCCAGACGATTAAAGTAAAGAACGTGCTGTGCCGTCTATATTGGATCTGACAGGAATTGTGCTACAAACGGACTCTGGGTCGAACATGTATGGGCGAATCCGGTTGCCATTTGACAACATTGGACGTTTTCCCCCACGTACCGACAGGTGAGTTAAACTCATTATAATATGCAAAACTGTTATCCACTCACAGCAGTGGGCGTTTATTTCCAATTCTTCAGTGCGACACGTCCATAAAAACCGACCGTTTTTCAGGAAGGCTCACAACTTGGGTACAAATTAAATAGCCCATTGCTTATTAATTTTGATGTTTTTGAATGCAAAAACCAAGCGAACCGAACGTCATAAGTTGACCTCAGACAACAATATAATACAATTTTAAAAGCCAGTTCATGAACTTCGGACGTGCCAGAATGATATTAATTTTGGAGCCTTAATAATGGACCAGATATTGGTTGATAAAAAGCAGCCAACAAGTACGAATACATGAATAGTATAATAGTAATTAAAAAAGAAGAAATATGTGTCTAAGTCGAACTTTTGACTGGCATTAATAACGTTGGGTTTCAAAAAACAAACATGGTTTCGAGTTCTCTCAATGACTTTCATTCAGCCGCCATTGTCAACTAGTTACTAATATAGCCTACACAAGATATCATCTCAATTGTTTTCCAAGGTCCTTCTAACTCCCTGGCAGGCAAAAGGAGCAGATGGCAAAATGACACAACTGGATGGCATGGACATGGTCACTGACTGAACTTGAAATGAACAGGCTTGATATGCAAATAGAGTGCTTATTGACAGCACTTTGAATAAACAATTTATCTCAACTCCTATTATATCCAAGTTCGTTGGATTATGTAAAATCCCAGTTATTAATTGTCAGCTCAAATACACGTTACTCGTTCTAGAGACATTTGGACGTAGGCTAAACATATTAGAGGGGTCAGCTTACCCGTCATTTCTCTCAGTCTGATTTTTATTTCGCTCTTCGGAGTAACGAGGGGAAATATTATGGAACAAGTGCTATAAAGTAAATTGCAGTGTTTAAAACAAATGATGAAAACGAAAAAGTAAGTCTTTCTTCAAACAGCATGCAGCATTGCCTTCAGTCAACCTTCACTGACAAGTGGAAAAAAAAAAAGTTTGATATAACGGTATTGCGACACCGGTCATTCCACCCCCGCTACTATTGGACATAGGGCTACAATGAGAATGGCTATTATATAATGACATCTACCATTAGCATATCTATTTGGTTCATTAACGTAGGCTATTGAAGGAAATGAAAGACAACAATCGGCGCCAAATTAAAGATCAAAATATTCTGTTAATGTAGGCAAGGCTAAGCAAAATCAAAATACAGAACAATGTTCTAAATCCAGGAACCATGGCTTTATTTTGGGAAGAACAACCAAATGTATATTCAAAGAAAAATAGCACAAAAAAAAAACAAACAAAAAACTGGCTCGCAGGCAATAAATCATCAAGGCTCTTTCAGTTATTTCAATTAAACACATTAAATGCAAGTTGACTTGTGCGTATAAAATGGCCAGTCTAAAAGTGCAGAACATCTTGCTTTAGCCGTATTTACAATGGCTAAAACGGTTAATAATAATAATAATAATAAAAACTTTTTACCTTTTACTCTCAAATTTATATTCAATTTAAATTAATTTAATTATAGAAAATGTGAGTTGGCAGCATCATTTTAAACTCATTCCATGTCAATTTTATTTTAGTTGGCATTTTTGTCACCAGTCAGTTCGACATTCATCAGCATACATCATCATCATCTTATCCATCCATCCATTGTCTGATGACTTCAAGTAACAACTTTGTCCATTTAAAGTGCAGTATCTTACATTAGCACTTGCCATAAGTGACATATAAAACCATAAGTGACATATTACTGTTTCTGTTTCAACTGTTTCAAAGAAAAACAATTAGTCAAGAAAAATGTTGAATACAGAAAAAAAAAATCCATTACAACTTAGAGAACAGAAAAAAAAAATGCATTACAACTTAGAGAACCCAATGAAAAATAAAATCAACACACATTTTTTTTAATTGTCCAATAACCAGTCTTTCATATAACTGATGTTTCCCACAGGGTTAGGCTCTCCATAACTGGACATGCTAGATGTACATTTTCTTTCAGTGCGCAGATCCAATTGCGGTTACGATGAACGGAGCAGGTTGCTGAGAACTTTGGGGGAGAAAATATTAAAATTGTTATCTACTTGGTGAAACTTTAAAAGCTGCATCAGAGGGCACGAAATCCATATAAAACAAACTATTATCTTTTAAGAAAATATGTCATAAATAAATAAATAAATAAAATACTTATTTTCTGAATACTTAATTTGAACAAAACTCTATAATTTAATACTGATGACTATATATATAAAAAAAATATTAAGTAGCACAACTGTTTCTTGTGCACCAAACCAGAATATTAGAATGTTTTCCAAAAGATTATGTGATCATTTCAACTTGAAAAAAAATAAAAATAAATAAATAATAAAATAAATAATTCTTACACTACCATAACAAAATTTGTGGTTGGTATCCATGTTAATTAATTGAAACAATCACAAATAACAAATAACTGTAATTCTGACCCCGCGGCATATATGTCGTGGGGTCAGAATTACATTTTCTTAAATTCGCTAGGTTAGCACTATCATGCTTACCTTGTGGTTCAGACTGAGTACCCATGTTTTTGCCACTCTCTGGATCCGCACCTGTAAGAAAATGTACTTTTAGCTTATCTCATGAAACAATTTTGAGTCCCAGTTTATATAAGGTATCTTTAACTACTATGTCCTAACATTTTAATTAATAATTTGATACAATCCACTTATTGAGTACATACATATTTTTACAAAGTAATATTTAAAAAAACATATAATTACAGTTGTAATTAATCTCTGTAATTACATCTACAATTACTCTGTTGACCTTTCCCTTAAACCTAACCACCAAACCTGTCCCTAAACTTACCCGTATCCCAGCTCAATAGCAGCAAAATTGTTTTGCAATACAACATCAACACAACTACTTCTTTTTTGATGGAAGGACATAGTAGCTAAAAACAACTAAGTCGATTTTATGGTATTTTGAAAATGCAGGCACTAAAAGTTCTGTTAACACCATTCACACTTGGACAAAAGACTGCTACTTGTGTTGTTAGCCTCTTTTCAGCACTCTCTCAAAAAAATGCGACTCTGGTGGGACTCGAACCCACAACCTTTGAATCACTTCTTCAAGTGTAGCCTAGAAGTCCAATGCGCTATCCATTGCGCCACAGAGCCACCTGTTGATGCAGTGAGGGCTTTTGTAATACAAGCGGAGCAGTTAAACTGAACGCCACGTCAAGCACCCAACCCCCACTTCCTCTACAAGAGCCTCTGTGTTTGTTGAGCTAAGCATGTACTGTGGCTTCCGAAAGCATTTATATATAATTGTGGAACAAGTTATTAAAAGAGGTCAAATAGTTTGAGTAAAAAAAAGTATGATTGTCAAGTTAAACAGCTTATTTGTGAAGTATTGTTCCTCTTCTCTTTTGAACAGCTTTGATAAGCAAGCAACATAAATCAAATCCAGGCTGGCTAGTGCTTGCATACGGATTCAGAATCTTGGATAAAGGTGTTGAACTCACCTCCTTGTATTTTGAAACACAGTTTCTTTTTCTGATAGGCAAAGTAACTTGAGGCCGCACCTAGCAGAGCAACACCCACAGAACTGATGATGGCAGCCATGGCTCCGCCTGTGGGATCAATTTAAAGGGACAGAACACAAGGACAAGGGCTAGTTTCAAATTGCTTCTGAAGTGTACAATACGTTATACATATATTTGTAATGGCTATATCAGTCATTAGCTGGAGCTTGATGGCAAAACTAACAAGACATGGGCATTTAACATAAGGACAAGCAAACTGTGATGTTTTTGCCACCAGGGGGTGCAACAGGAGTTTCCTATTCTCCACAGAACACTTGGCAAATGTTCCTGTACATATTGTTCTTCAACTTGACATGTGTAATATAAGCAATAACAACAAATGAAGTTTACAGCATGCATTCAAAATCATCCAATTGCTAAATAATAAGGTTTATTTAACTCTATTCAGACAGAAAGAGGAGGTTCATAACACTGCAAGTAAACTACGTATCTGACATTGTGCAATTTTGATTAGCCTAAATAAATTCGGAGTTGCTCCAATAAGTCATGAACTGTGTCATGACATTTGGTTTAAACATGCTGGGCGTTGCCTGCACACCCATTTTGTGTGTATATGCAAACCATGCATGCAGGAGTTCAACTGACTAAATTAATAGAGGTTTCCAAACTAATGTTTGAAGTTAACCTCCTAAATAATACTGTAGTTTCAGATCTAAAGCTATGCAGATTTACCTCCCTAAACTTTAGGCAGCTAGATAATATAAGAGCTTGAGTGTTCTTCGCACATGCTCAATACATTCTTACAATGCCATTGTTGGTGGGGTTTACCCTGTAAGATATGCTAGTCACTGCAGTTGTGCGAGACTATGATATGAATCAAACAGAGAGAATTCTCACATTTCACTTTATTAAAAGGAAAGAGAACACAAAAAGTTGCTATAATGCTTAAAAAAGAAAATAACCACTTCTGCAGAAAAGAAACCAGATAAACTTAAGAAAAGAAAAATGTGACCCTGAAATACTACAATTGAGAACCAATACGTCAAAATGGACACCAAACAATACCAATGTTAAAGGCATCTATCATGAGAAACAAAACCAGACAACATTGAAATATTCAATAGATTAACAGCCGTTAATGTAAACTACCATGCTCTTACAATAGGATGAATGCCTGCTATGTGGTAAATAAACATTACAAAAATGTGCGTGTGGATGGGGGAGGGGTCGTTTGGAGGGTCGCAACAATGCAGTAGAAGAACCAGTTTCAGTTCGCCAATAATAGTGAACAGTTCTTGAGTGCGTGTCTAAACAACTCTTTGTGCAATTGAAAGTTTCTAAATGTTCTTCATGGAACCATTGATGCCAATAAGATTTTTAAGAATCTATTTTTAGATGAAACATCAGTATCTGTGGTAAAAAAAAAAAATCCCTATAGCGCCTCTGCTCTCTTTGAGATTTAGGATGGCATAATCCCTGCATGTGCTAAAGCTTTCGGTTGTGACGCACACAATTTGCTAGTTTCAATCCTCTGGTACGTCAAGTTTTAGCCAAGAGAATTGTGCTACAATGTTTCAACCTCAAATGTTCTTTTTTCAAGAAAATAGACAATAAGATGGCTTCCATGAGCAGAGGAAAAGGAAGCAAACAATGGAATGCTCAGTATGGCCTCGGGGTTAATTCCATAAAACCGAGCAGATACGCCTTCTCAAACCCAGGCAAAACCAGTCGCAGATCTATTCATTGGCATAAAATGTAAAATTCATGAAAAAAAAGACCAGAAGTCATTGAGGATGTCCTAAGGAAACGGATAGCATCTATTGGAATTCACACCCCTCTTTTTGATCTAAAATAATAACTGTATCACTATTGTATTCTCTGACTATTTCACAATCAAAATCAATATAATTTATTCGTACGCGCTACCATATTCATAACAACCAACTATTAGAGACATCCACCAACAGATTTATTATATACACTGCTGTTCAAAAGTTTAGGGTCAGAGTCAGACTAAGGAAGCTTCTTATGCTCGCCGAGACTGCATTTGTTTGATAAAAAGTGCAGTAAAAACCATAATATTGGACAAACTTTTCTATTGTAACATTTCAAAATGTAATTTATTACTGTGATGCAAAGCTGAAAGTCCAACAGCCATAACTGCAGCATATTAGAAGGATTCTAAAGGATCATGATGATACTGGAGATTGATGTGGTGCTTAAGAAACATTTCTTAACACAGACTTATTGACCCCAAACTTTTTAATGGTAGTGTATATAGGCTTTTAATAATCCTTAGTTACCAACATAAAAAGTCAACCGTCAAACCAGTCAGCAATACAATACAATTAATTCCATATTGCCAAATTTTCAAAACCAATATGATTAATCTTGATCATGACCAAAATATGCATCTCATCAATAAACCATGACCACCAGCAGCCCCAGCCTTAAAACCAAACCATGTAAACAATGTTTAAAACCATTTCACCCCAACACAAGCAAAGAGGGTTACTACAACAAGACATTTAAAGCTCTGCCTTTTCCTCTGTTACATTCAGAAGTCCCCGAAACTGCTCTAGCAGGGGCTCTACTACTTGTAAAAACCCGGCAATCCAGACACTGAGGCCTTCTGGTATATTATCGCCTAGCATCTTGATAAGCTGGAGCCACTGCTGGTTTAGATCTGCAACAACAGGCAATCGAAGCACAGATTTAGGTCACAGCCAGAGGCAGAATGAACAGTCAAATCTATCAGTCTTCAGACACTTAAAGGCACTGCATATGATATTCACCACCCATTTACTATAACAACACAGAAGAAAACAATCACCTAGTGGAAAAACCTCAACATGTGCTGCGCACAATTGTTTTTGTCTGTTGGACCGCCCTGTCCTTATGAAAGAACTGTGTGACAGTTAGTCATCAGACTGCCACTGTTTCCATGGTCTCACTCAATATTTAGAGCGAAACATTTTAGCTTTTGTGGTCAGACTCATTCTTGAAAAAACTTGCTAACTCCACTGAGAAAGACAACACTGGCAAGTAAACAAAGCTTCTGTAAGGACAAACAGCTAGAAAATAGAGCATGAAAGAGCTGAAACAAAAACACCTCCCAGAGGCATGTCAGCTTTATATTTCAGTGGACAATTTATCCTTGGGTAAACTCCATAAAAGCCTTCATTTTGTGGCCGACAGTTTTTCCAAAACAATTACTGATAGATGTAACTTAAGGACTATTTAAATAAAATTAGTGAAAATAATATTTACCTTGAGGTTGATCAGAAGGGCCGCCTAATGAGAAAATAACATTCAAATTATCACCCAGCAAATGAAGACATATTAAATATGTAAATGTTTTGGTACAGTAGATAAAAACAAACAATTATGAACCAGAGGGTAAACATTTGGCATAATACGGAAATAAATACCACTTTGATCATCATAGCCAGGGTCTGCTCCTCCTCCTTTAACCAAAACCAAAAACCAGAGTCAGATTCACTTACAGCACTGACAGACTTCACAGACAGTACTAGTGTACATTTAGCTAGTTTTAGTTTATTTCAGTCACCTACCTTCAAAATTTAGTAACATATGCTACCAATTTTAGGTAATCATGATTGTATTTAGCAATTATATTAAGTCATAGAAACCCATGTGAAACTATGGAAGCTTGTTTTCAACACCAGATACAAAAAAAAAAAGATAATTGCGACTTTTTATCTCGCAATTCTGACCTTGGCTTGCATCATTTCAGAATTGTGCGATATAAACGATATAAATTCGAATTGTGAGATACAACTCGCAATTCTGAATAAAACAGTCATAACTCCCACTTGCGAGTTTATATCATTCATTTCTGAGAAAAGTCTGAATTGTAAGATACAAACTGGCTTTTTATTCTTTATTCAGAGGTGGAAACAAGCTTCCACAGGAAACCCTAGCAAAACACGCTGAATATAAAATAATATTTTTATTATAAATTTTTATGGCTACCTTGTTGGTTCTATTTTTCTCTAAAAAATGATCTAAAGTAACATATGGACAATAAGGAACATCTTTTATATTAACTTTTTATTTAGAAAATGACTAGTACTAAGTAATGGTTATATGATGTTTATTAGGAGATTTTTCATACAATTAAATTGGGTGACCTCTGTTTATTTAACTATGGATTTGATCTTCTGCTATGAACAGAAATGCAAACTTCAAATCAACTTACAGTCCTAAATCAAGCTGAAAAACTGATTTTAAAAAAAGGAGTAAAACTTGACACAAACCTCCAATTCGACCTTTATCGGGCGTGTATTCACCCCCGTCACTCACACCGAAAAGGTCTTTGTCATCAAAAGTTCCACCACCTATATTAAACATTAATGTAACATTTCACAAGAATAGCAGTTTAATGCACATAAGAATCTGATTGGGTTCAGAAATATTTCAGTTCCTCAGACTTTTTAAAGTGTTGATTTACCTAAACGAAATTATGTTTTTGAATAAAGACTGCTACCTTAAGTGTAGTGAATTTAAACAAATATTCAATTAATGTATTTTCGTTAAAAGAAGAAGAAAAAACAACAACAACATTATCATTAACTACATATGAAGAGTTCAGATGCAAAAGCCTCTAAATGCCATTTGAAATTTTCTTCTTTGATGATGATTTTTTATCAAACTTGTATATTTATGTTCAGTAATTTCACTTAAATAACAATTAATAGGTAATTATCATTGCCATTTAAGTGAAATCACTGAACTTAAATATACAAGCTTGACATAAATCATCATTAAAGAAGAAAATTTCAAATGGCATTTAGAGGCTTTTGCATCTGAACTCTTCATATATACTTATCTAAATAAGCAATTTTGCCCCTGATGCACATAATCTTTAATTGTAACAAAAGTCAAAATTTCAGTTTGTGGCTTTTTGTAATAATGTTAGTATAAAATTTATTTATAATCTAGCGTGTTTTTAAATGATGACAAATTCTCATTTAGAAGATAAGCGTTTTATTACTATGATTTTCTCGATATACACACTAAATAAATAAACAATTGATGACATAATTCTGCCCTTTTTGCCATCCAATCCAATTGGTCACTTGTAAACACATTTACTAATTTCTATATAGTAATAAAACACAGCACACTATATGGAATATGGAGTGATTCACATAGTGTAAATATGGAAGACCCTAACAGATGCAAACAATCATGGGTAGAAATAATTTTTGGACCTGTTTTTGCATGTACATACAGCAACTAGGTAGTGACCCTGAACCTAAACCTAACCAATGTTGTTACCTTATATTACCAGTACTTTCTAATGTAACTACACTGTGAGCACACGTACTGTAAAATAAAGTGTAACCCAAACATGTTGGCAGAAACATACCAGTTCCTCTCTCTTTGGGTGGGACAACAGGTTTTTTGGGATCAAGATCTGTAGAAATAGAAAAAGTATCTATGTTTAATACAAAAGAAGATATTTTGAAGAATGTTTTAAGGTGGGTGTGTGTTTTTTTAAAGAAAACCTATGGCATGATGTTACTCGTTGAATAGCACATTTAAAACAATCAGAACAGAAAAAAACTATTAGCAATTGTAATAGCCATAAAAGAGCTACATTTACCAGCTGAGTATCAATGAATATAGAGTGCCTCAAATGTAAACCGCATAAGCAATTGAAAATCTCTTAATAAAAATCAATAAATTATATACTGGGGGAAAAAGATTGTAAACGAGACAAAACCAGAATTTACAATGTCAGAGAAAGCAACATCATTTTTTTTTACCTGGATTAAATGCATCAGACAGATCAAATTCATCTGAAAATTAAATCATCATGTTATTTTTTTTGCATTGCATTAGTAGGTTGATTACTGTATAAAAACAACAGATTTAAAAACATAAAGATGTGTGTGTGTGTGTATATTTTACCTCCAGATGGATTCTTTTTATCTGCAAATACAATAACAAGAAACTACACATTAATTTGTATTAACACATTCATTTACAAACAAGTAATAAATCAACTTAAATTAGCTAATTAAAATAAACGCACAATGGGTTAGTTAAACAAACACTACTACATAAACTTTTAACTCTTTATTTTACAGTGTCATTGTTACAAATTCTACATGAACTTTCTAGTCACAGTAAATTCTGCATAATTGGGTTACAATTTATTTTAAAGGGCACCTATTATGCAAAATTCACTTTTACATGGTGTTTGAACATAAATGTGTGTTGGCAGTGTGTGAGCAAAACCACCCTAGAATGATAAAAATCCACACGGTGTTTTTTTTTTTACAATCTCAATAAATCATCTCCACTGTCTCAGAACGAGCTGTTCTAAGATTCAGCTCTTTGTGACGTAGAAAGTGAGAAAGGGGTTTGATTGACAGTGTGGTTGTGGCCTCGACCCCGCCCTCGGTGATCTGTACACCATTCTCCATTGTTTCAACGACAGCCGGTAATGTCTAGAATCATAAGTGTTCTGTTGTGGGATGGGATGTAATAATGACATACATCGTAGTTTTCACTTATTTCCGACACCTGAAAACACACTAAAACACAGTGGATGTATTGTATTGTATTATTGTATTAAGTGGCGCCTTTCCTTCGTAAGTAAGTTTATGTGAATAGTTTGAGTGAATCATTTTCTGACTGTTTTGTGAACGTCAATTGAAAGCAGGTCTTGCTTCAAAGTTAATCCTCAAGTGTGGATCGTCATCTACTGTTGCGATCCAACGACACCTCCAGTAACAGTAAGTGTATTTTATGATTTTTGAGCAAATAGTCTTTTCAGTCGATTGTCAGCCAATTCAACAACAAATGCATCTAAAGTTGTTGTCGTCGTAGGATGTCTGTGTATATAATTTAAACCTTGTTTGTATAGTGTGTAATGTTTGTAGTAGTGTTATATATATATATATATATATATATATATATTTTTTTTTAAGATATTGTATTAAAAACTGCATATATTTTCTTCCCATCTTCTCACATTTGCCACAGAAGCACCTGTATGACAAGTAATGTAAATAAATGCATAGTGTTTGTGTGTGTCTGTGTGTGTGTTTTGCACATCCATAATTGCAAAGGGGGCGCGATTACAACTCTATAAACATAAATGTATCAAATAACCATACCGAGACATCCTGGTCCATTCTCATTCGCGTTTATGAGTCTCTTCGTCATCTGGGTCTGATCAGAGACTATTTATATATTCCGATTCAAACATGTACGGCTGAATGACAGCGGGTCTCTCACTCTCATCCATTCTGCCTAGACCGACAGCCATAGGTATGCAAGTGACTCCCTCATCCAAAGGCAGGGCGGGGATATGCAGCTCATACATTTAAGGTAATATAGATAGACCAAAACAGCTCTTTTTAAAACAGGCCCCAAAAATGACATTTTAAAATGGTTATAATAAATTAACTAATAATTAGGTATTTTGTGCTGAAACTTCACAAATACATTCTGGGGACACCCGAGACCAATATTACATCTTGTAAAAGGGGGCATAATAGGTGCCCTTTAAGGTGTCCATGCTATATATACATTTAAGTACAGAGTAAAAAAAAAAAAAACTGTCACAAGGCTAGTCTGTGTTTCTGCCTAGTTTAATGCTTGTCACAGTCTAGTCTGTTTCTGTAAGGTTTCATGCATGTCACAAGTCTAGTCTGTTTCTGTATTGTTTCATGTTAAGTAGTTCCCCATTATGTTTATTAGTCTGTCACAAGTGTTTCCTATTAGCCACACCCTCTTGTTATGCTGCGTTCCAGGCAGGTTTTTGAGCACGTAAATCACGACTTCAAACCACGACTTACGACATTGTAGCATTCCAGGTCATTCACGCCAAACTACCTAGATGTAAACAAACCAACATGGCGGACCTATACGGGGCTCACGCGCATTTGTAATAATTTCTAACGCCAAAGGTGCTTACTCCTTGTTTATTTGTGGGAAACTGAGGAGGAAAAATAGCGCATGAGGCAAGATAAGCTGTTATACCTCTTATTTTACTTTATTTGTATATTTGGAAATGTATTTGGTATTAATTTATCCCTGCACTCAATGGACTAAAAAGTAGTTGACGTTATATTGTCCTAAAGTGTATTCCGCCTGCAGAAACACTGCATCAGTAGGGGCTGTCATTGGTTCGCGGGCTATGTGACGTCAGAACTCGTAACTGGGAGTACATCGGTCAAGTACGAGTTCACCGGTGGGAAGTCACGGGTTTGACTGCCGTTCCATTGCACTTTCACGGGTATAAGGTTGGAAAAACACCAGTTACAGGTTGCCTGGAACGCGGCATTAGTCTAGTTCAGTCTTTGTGGGTCCTTAATGTTGTTTGCTGGTTTTACTGTTCCTGATTCCTGTTTCTTGATTCTTGAGTATGTCTTTGTATAGTTTGAGTGGTATAAATAAAGTCAATCTGCAAATGGATCCTACTACCTCGTCTGCTTCAACCTCACGTGACAAAAACTACATGTACTTGCTATAGGATTAGGGTTAGGAATAGGGGTTGGTTTAGGGTTAGTTGAATATAATTATGCATTATTTATTGTTATTACTACAGTTATAACACGTAACGTGTGACATTTGTGATAACCCTTACTTATTAGTATTAGAGTATAGTAGTTAAAATAAAGTGTTACCCATAATTGCATGCAACCCTAAACCAAACTAATACTAACCCTAGTAGGTACAGTACATGTTATTCATTAATATTACAAGTTTAATTATACTGTAACAACGAGATCTCAGAAGAACTCAACCTTTTTAAATTCAAGACCCCACCACCACTCACTTTTCCTACCCAACAAAATATTTTAGATCTTGGTAAAGCTAGAAAGACTCATAATATGTATATTCAAAATATCTTGATTTTTTGTTGTTGTTGTTTTAGCCTCTTTCTAAATATGATCAAGTAATTTTGAGGGCCCCCACTGTCTAACAATAAAGTGTAACCCATGAACTTTATACATAAAATTACATTAACACCCCAGCATAATGATTTCTTACCGTCTCCTGATTTGGGTGGGACCACAGCAGGTTTTTTGGGGTCTGTGTACAATAAACAATGATCATAAAGACATATTTTACTTTGAGTTTAGGTTTATTTAAATACAGTAACCGAAACAAGACAAAGAATTCACTGAATTCCAAATCAAAGAAGTTCACACAGAAACGCAATTTGATAAGTCGAGTCAGTCTTACCTGAATCGAAGGCATCTAACAGATCAAATCCTAGAAGAGCAAGGCAAAACTATTAATTAGGTAGGCCTAGCACTCATGTTAGTCATTGTGTGCTTTAAATGGTCCATACAACTGTAAAATTATGTAAATTCCATTGCTATATGCAAAACAAACACACAAAAAATGACCATTACCTTGATCTGGGTTTTTGGGTGGGTCTGGTTTCACCGCTGGTTTCACCGTTGGTTTTGCAGGAGCTTAAGATCATAATATTGTTAATTGTTTGAAAGTACAATATGAGTGACATAACGGAATAGTTAAGATATAAACAAGGATGGAAGTATGGTATTCCACATTTGATTCAAAAATTACTTTATCCAGTCCACCATATTTTTTTACGCAAGAGTGTGTGCGGCCATTTGTAAATTGAATGTGCCTGGCTTACAGTGTAATCCGCTTCCAGTTATTTTTTGCTGTAGCCTACAAAAAAAGCTTGCAATGCTGCTTGAAATTGCAAACTGGTATTTCTTACCCTATTATTTTAATGTATTGTCATAATTATAGACACATTGATTAATAGCGCAAATAGTTTAACCAATTGCCGCACTTTATTCTTCTCGTTATATCCTTACAGCGGCTAATGCTTCAAGTCTCGCACATTCACAGAATAGCTTGCTTCCACGTTAAAAAAATAAGGTGGACACAAGCTTCATAATAAGGACTGCAGGATGGCCGGGGCCAGCGTGAAAGACGCTTGGTGATGGAATTGTCACATGGCTGATCGGGCCAGTGCTACGTGCGAAAGGTTATCATTTGCACAGGTTTTCAAGTTCTGTCAATTTAAACATTCATGTGATTTTGAACCATGAATATTCAAGCCCAAGAAGATGTGAAAAAGAACTCCATTCAGTACTCGCGCTCTGTTTTCTGTGCGCCCCCTACCAGTATTAACATTAGTGGCATCTTACTCACAGAAGCCATTTGCTCACAGAGGATGACCACTGTGCCACTGAAACTTGTGAGAGCCACTGATATTGTTGCAGAACATGTCGCCGTATGTTGTGGCACCTTCCTGAAGTGACTGACACATGAGTCGAGCAGCTATACTGACGTAGTTGTGACAAAATCCTAAATATTTAGTGATTTAAAAATATATATCAATTAAATATATTTACAAATCTGTAATTTTTTCAAACATGTATTTAGTTTGTTAAATAATACCAGTAGGCCTACTACTTGTGTGTATGTTGTAGATCACATTCTAGGAAACACACAGAATAAATTGATCAGAGGTCACTACGAATAGGCTACAGCATTAACAGTCGCATGTTACTTTAAACTAGGGCTGTGCAAAAATTAATTGCGATTAATCGCATCCAAAATAAAAGTCTGTGTTTACATAATATATTTGTGTGCTTATACAATTATTTTGTATATATAAATACACACACATGCATGTATATATTTCAGAAAATGTGTTATTCATATATAAAATATTTATATTTATATAATATAGATTATGTATATATATATATTTACATATTTATATTTATATATATATATATATATACACACACACACAGAATTTAAGCGCAAATAATTCTTAACTATATACATGCATGCATAGGTATTTACATATACAAAATAATTATATACAGCACACACAAATATATTATGTAAACGCAGACTTTTATTTTGGAAGCGATTAATCGCAATTAATTTTTGCAGAGCCCTACTTTAAACCTTTATTTTTGCATGACGCTTGTACACACTGGTCTCAGTATTATAAGTGTAGAATAGGCCAGATAAACCAATGAGAGTTGAGGGAGATCCAGGGGTATTTTTTGTGAGTTAGACAGTAGCAAACGAAAACAAGAAATATTCGGTCATACTTTAGATTAGGGTCAAATTCTCACATTAACTACGACTTTTGCCTCATACTCCTAATTACTGCTTATTAATAATTATTAAGGAAGTTGTTAAGTTTAGGTATTGGGTAGGATTAGTGATGTAGAATATGGCAATTCAGAATAAGGCATGAATATGTGCTTTATAATACACTTTTAAGCAACAGGTTAATAATGAGAATTTAACCTTAAACAAGTATTACCTGATATTCATTTAAAGAAATAAAGATAGGCCTATAATTTAATATGTGGTTAGTGACTTTAATATTCTACAGTTATTTTTATGGAATTATGTAATACATTTTTGGTTGAGCTATCCCTTTATTGTTAATACCGCCTCTCTGGGTTCATAAAAAAGAGATCGTGAGTACTGAATTGATTTCTCTTTTGATTTTCTCTTTTTTAGAATACAATATAATACAAAGGTTAAAACAACAACAAAACTTTATTTATTTATTTATTTATTTTTTGGTGGGGCCAGTGACCATTTTAACCCCAATTTGGTAAGAAAAAAATTTATATATTATATTATAATATTTACATTTTATATGTTTACTTTGCATTACAAATATTTAACAAACAAAAATAGGCATGCATAAAATGACCATATATAGTGAATATAGAGTACTTACAATCATCATCATCAAAAGCAGCAGACAGGTCAAAATCTGCAAGAAAACAGATATTTTAATATTTTGTTAGAAACCATCTCTAGTGGTTTATGGCCAGTTTAATCCCATTCAAAATAATCAAATATTTTAACTGAAACTAAGAATAAAAAAAAAAAAATTGGATGCTGCAAATAGACTTGTCAATAGAAGATGAATCCAGCCAATTCAACAGAACTCATTTGATTCACTGAGGCAATGTATATTTTATCTCAGCATTAGACATTTACTCCAAACACAGCAAAATGCTCATTAAAATAACATTTCAGAAAGAGGTCATAAATTAAATTTCAGAAAGAGTTCATTAGCATTTCAAATTGTTAAATTTGATCAAATAGAAAGAAACCAATGAGCCAGATTGAAGTTGATTTGTGCAATTTACTTGTGGCTCCACATCTCGGTGCAAAACCCATATAATGATGCACAATGAACTCAAGTCAAGTAACTCAAATGAGTTAAAGTAATCGTTTTCACGCAAGCATCTGCCTATTAGCACTGTAGGAAGTAATTTTAAAGTGTTCCAACAAGTTAGTAACAAGACACAGCTGTTGTATTGTAGAAAGCATCTAATCCCTTTCCTCTTGCATGACCCCCAAATAGGAAAACTCAAAAAACTAAAACCACGGGTGTGAGAAAGATATAACCAACTTAATAAACCAGTCTCATTCATAGAGGGTAAAAGTAGCCTGGATGCCAGCCCGAACTCCGCCCACAACATTTTTTGGACGGGAAGTTCGGTCTGGACTCGATCCATTGAGGAGAAATTATGATCGGTTCAGAAATCATCGGGCCAATCAAATTGCCAGGGCGGGCTTTATACGATGATTGACAGGTGGTCTTCAGTAACACAATCCTCACGTCATCAAAGTGCGCTTGTCAAAGATGACTGCAGCTGGATAATTGAGATGTATCCACAAGTTTCCGAGGGGCGCTCCTGTAAAAAATAAAGTGGGTGAAACTTCCGGTGACGCGGCGGAATAGCATTCCAATGGTATTTTGTGTGTTAGTTAGCGAAGAGGCTAGCTGTTTTTCTGAGAATTATTTTACTATTTAAAGACGCAAATCTTTATGAAAGATGTCGTTACGGAGCTCATGGACAACATGTGCTGTTCGCGGTTGTATGCATAACCGGACTAAACTAGTTCAGTGGCTTAAACGTGATTGTTTTGAACATAAGCTGAAAACGAAATCAGAGTGATTTCTAGGGCTGTATTCAACCAAAGAAATCCTTAGTCGACCAAAGTCGAGTCCTGCTCGACGATTAGTCGACTAAAAAAAAAAAAAAAAAAAACGTGATATTTTGATTAAACATTTTTTAAACAATTGTCATTGAGCATTTATAAAACAACAACGAAAAAACATCACAAATAAATAAAACTATAATAATAATATAATTCTTTGAAAATTAAGTGATTTTTTAACTGCAAAAAGTGAAGAGCTCTGTCCTAGGTCTATAGTACAGTCCCAATCGCGCACCTGACCACACCACACGCTGCAAAAAATATAACTGCTATCTGCCACATAATGAAAAATCCCAACAAAAGCTCTCGTTTATACAGGCTTTATATTCTTCTTTACTTTCAAAGCTATGGGTTAACTTTAGTCCTGAAGATCAAGGCGTTTTAAACAACACTCAAAAAAACCCAAATAACTTAAAAACAATCCTATAATAGGCTGTACCGCGTATAGGTTTATTTTCGTTTTGTTGCATTATTTAGGCTATTTTCAAATGCGTCAAGTGTACAAATAAAAACGAAAACATTAAGAAAACACAATCTATTGAGTCAGCATGATATAGCCGTTAAAAGGCTGCTCACGTCTTTTGCGCGCTCAAGTTCGATTTTAAATGTAGGCGCGCGACTTGCGCGCTCATAATGGCAACGCGATCGCCTCCCTCCACAGTCTTGTCGTCTTTGTTTTAAAATGCAGCCAGACAAAAGATTTATATTTCCTGGACATTTTGTCGACTAAAGCCAAAACAAGCAGCGTTCTAACAGAATGAATACAGCATCCCTTACCGAGCGCGAGCAGCAGCGCAGCCAGCCACAGGTGCGGTTCCCGAGTGTATTATGTGTGTGCGCTAAACTGTGGCGCAGTTACAAAAATAGCCTAAATTAAAGCATTTTAAAGTTGGGGACAAAACATAGGCTAATTATATTTAGAATACAGTAATAAATAACTGATTATAAATGAATAAATATCAAGGAGTAAGTCATTGAAAAATTCCTTCTATTGGTAAAAAAAAAAAAAAAAAAAATGCAACTGGTCGACCAATAAGAATGTCAGTCGACCACGACGGCATCGACCGATTAGTCGACTAAACGACTAAAGTTGACAGCCCTAGTGATTTCGACTGTAGTTCGACTGTAGCCAACGACTGTAGTTTCCATCACCTCCCAAAAGACGACGAATCTTCCTGTGTACATTTGTTTAAATTCTTAATATTCTATAAACTCTATCAGCATGTGTTTGGCTGTTCGCTACTGATGTTACACCCTTCAGACAGAATACCACTGTTAACCAAATGTGCCAGTTAATGTATTCCAGTAGCACATTCATTTATAATTTTGAATAAACTCCGACCAAAGCACAATGACTAAGTGTGTATTTTTATTTTAATTGTTTGTCAGCTCACACAACTGTCTGTCACCATGCCTTGATGAGTATTGATTATTAATAATGTTATTATAATACTCCCAATCAACTACTGCGGAGGGTAAAGTTACTGTTATACCCTTTTGAATTTCGTTGAGGTTGTGTTCCCACATCGTTAGCTAGTTTGGATCGCTATAACTTGAATGACTGTCAACTGTTGATTGAACGAGTGTCAAGCATGTCAAATCGTGCTTTGTTTACTTCCTACCGGAAGTCGCGCCCACTTTTGACGCAAGGCCTCATGGGGCGTAGGAAACTTGTGGATAGATTCTGCTGTCGCGTCTTATTTGTCGATCGGAAAGATATTTTTGGCGTCCTTCCGACATGATTTGGGAAAAGTGCAACTTATCAGCTGGCTCTGACGGTCGTTAAGAAGATGGGACGTAATGAAAAGCTTGTGGTCGTTGTGGTTTCTCCTTTGGTGGCACTCATGGGGAAGTAAGTAAAAGAAGTAACACTCGTTATTTAACTTTTAAAATAAATAAAGTAGGCTACGTTCTGTATTTGAAAACTGCGCTATGCAAAGTAGTTGACTTATGCGTTGCTCTGATTGGTTGTAGGTCTACCGACTATCCAATTGAGTGCAGAGGTTTTTTTTTTTTTGTCCTGGTTCGGTTACGACACGCCTCATAATCAAAGCCCAATGGAGGAGTTTCAGACTCATATTCTTTCTTGAATATGAGTATGACGAAGTCAGGCTAGGGTAAAAGTGCTGATCGAGAAAAATGATTGGAATTTGACAGTTTGATTTTACATTTCCCCACCCAAATATATACACTGGATTCAGTGGATTGTATACTATATTTGTGTGTTGTACTGGATTCACATTGTGAGTAAAAACCCTCCCATCTCTTAGCATACACAGCAAAACTAAACATAATTTTTGTAAAATATATGAAAAAAAAAAAAAGATGTACACTGCACAACACGTGTTTGCCACATGCCACACTCTATCAGAGACGGCATCCTGTGGCTTTATGTTGCTATGGTGATGTATTGTTTTCATTATGGTCTATGGCACAACCCATGACTGGTGGTTGAGTCAGACCTGAAACCAGAGATACTTTCATCTGGGTAGATGTTTATGCACTTAACTTCTATTGCATAAAACATACATTTGGGAAGAACTACATTTGAAATTCAGGAAGATTAATAGACTCAATGCTTCCACCACAAGGAAGTATGGGTCAACATCATGGGATCAAGTATTTTTAGAGCACTGTGATCAAGGCAACTTAATGCTGAAAAAGAAGTGTGCTGTGGTAGAAAAGGGGTTTTTCTATGACCTAAGATGTTATCTACTCGCGTGCAGCTATGGGAAAGATACCAAAAAATGTTTTTAAGTGGTTATTTTTATGTTTTATCATTGACAATGTTGAGAATAAATGTATTGCCATTCATAAACTTGCAAAAAACAACAACAACAACAACAAAAATTTAAATTAATGGAATAGCATTACATGGCAGATCGCACCTGTCCCAGCCAGCAAAACAGTGTCGGTCCAGATCCGGCCCACATGGGTATCACACATACCAGATGAGGGTGACACTATGTTGCTGTTTGGGATGCATCTTCCAGTAACAAGCACTGTTAGTGTATGATTTACTGTATTTAAAGTTCGAACAAAATACTTAAATGACAAGACAGTGTATGGTTTATAAAGTTTGTTTCATTATTAAAAATTTAACATTTTGCCCCTCTGTGAGGCAAAGGGGAACTATACAGCGAACTATTTTAATTAGCATGTAAACTCTGCTTTTCAATGCGTTGCAGCTAAATTACTGACATAAAACATATGAAGTTGGGAATAAATATTATAAAATTGAAATTGGGAAGATCAATAATCTCAGCCTCTGTAGCTCTGCTTTAATTTTTGCACATGCTTTTAAAAATATGAAGTTATGTTACCAAAACAATCTTTGTATGTTGGTTCTCCAGCCATTTTCCCCACAGGCTGGTGAGTCATGCATGTGTGTGGAAAAAAAATGTACCCATGTTCTTTGGCACTTCAAAAACATTCAACCCACTTTTTCCGTATAATCATTCTGAGTAAATAACTGGGCTATAGACTACCAGAACACTAATTTTAACTCCTCGCTTCAAATATAATTTAAGAGCGATTTAGACAAGTGACGACGTAGTTTATATGCAGCAGGGCGTTTAAGAAGAGGCAAAAAGCGACGACTCTTTTCGTTGTTATTTTATAGACCTACGCCCCCAGTTCAAGAAATGTAACGAGCGTTGTTACCAAAACAAAATAATAACAGTTAAGAAGATAGACCATACCTTGTGCTCTCGTTGCCGCAAGACTTGCAAAAATAAGTAAAATCCACGTGTATGAAGTCATCTTGCTTTGAAAATATGTCAAATTTAAAAGAACGCTAATGTTTTTTTTTTCCTTGACCCGGCTTACAAGACTTCAATCGCACTAGAAGTTCTGGAAATGAAAGTTCGGTGGTAACTTATGTTACCCACCCCTCTGAGTGATAGAAGCGCGGACCAATTGCTATTCAACAGTGTGGCTCTCTATGTAGTCTAATTAGAGTGATGATTCAAAACATCGACACGCCCTCGACACAGAGCTTGATTTAGTCCGAAATCGTATTACGGCCGGAAGAAGGACAGTTTTTATTATAAAAGCTTATTTATTTTTTTAGCAGCTATATGATGCAGCATCTTTATTGTAGAATTATCTGCGGAATGAGAAACGTTGTGTTATGATTTCTGCCACAAAAGTGAACGCGCACGGGTTTACAATAGGATGGGCTAGGCCTACCATATTTTTTAGAAATAATTAATCTCATCCGTTTTTATTGTTTTGCTCAAAAATCATTGGACATGCACGTGCCTCGGTTATAGTGTGTTTCTATTTATTTATTTATTTATTTTTTTATCCAATTAGGTCTCTAGCATCCAGAAAATTGATGTATTACGCCATCTAGTGTTAAACAAAAAGTGTTGCAACCAGAGAAGCGCAGGCAGCTTTACAACATGAATTTAATAGCCTTCTACAATGACAAATTTCACCCCCTGAAAAATCACCTTTATCGGATACATAACCACTAGCGCAGTAGGGATTAATGTTATAAAACACAGCCCATATGTGATAGCCTATTATCTTCTTTGTCGACGGCTTGGTGGCAATATACAATTCAAGGACACGTGCCTCATTTGTAGGACATAAACCTTAATATATAGAGCATATTTTTTATAACCTATTTGCTTTTAAAACATTTTTTTGGAACCCAACTGACTAAAATACGTATTTAATAAAGGATTTATTTATTTATTTATTTATTTATTTATTTATTTATTTATTTGCTATATTAGCCTTTGAGTTTTGTTTATTTCTTTTGATTTTTAACTCATCATATCTCTTGAGCGAGCAGAACTGGATGGTTGATGGGTATCCTGAAGGGACCTCGGAGTAGCCTATTGTGCCCCCTTGCGCAAAAATGGTGTGGGAGATCACCAATAGATGAGGCAGCGCTCTTTCGCGTGTCATGTTTTTGAAGAGCCACGCGTTTCACTCTAGGTTCCCCACTCGGCACGCACCAATGCAGATACGGACGGGATCGGACGCTGCTGGCGCCTGAACGTGTATCATCTTCATTGCGCTCTCGGTGCTTTTCTCCAGCTCGCCGGTATCATGCAGTCTTTAATATCCCCAGTCACCAAAGCAATACTGGTTGCACTGTTTATTTTTGCGATCCTTCTCATTTTGTACGTGATATTATGGTATATATGTCGAGATGTGGATTGTGATCACGGAATTTGATTGACATTATTGGATGCGTCTTTAAGGACATGCACCGGGTGTCCCAGCATCTGGACTGTTCAACAAGGGAGCAAAGGTTGACTCTGGTAAGTGCCTTGTGACTAATCAGTTTAACTTCAGGAATGAGATTTAGAGGCGGTCAGCAGTTATGCAGAATAATTTTAATAAAGGGTTTTGACTGTCCTTTTCCACTAACGTGTTGCGCTTCACTGGCTGTCGATAACCATCGCAAACACCCTCTTTCCTTCCACCTGGTAATGTGGACGCATCAGTTGAAATAATTTGACATGTCCAATGTTAAGCTTTTAAACTATAACCTGATATCGAGTCAAGAACCCTATTCCATCCATCCATCCTTTAAATTGAATTCAGTTGACTTTTCTGCCATTTACAATTAACTAACTGATCTCAATTAGGAAATAGCCCATGCAAATGAAAGGACTAAATCGCCTTTCATAAAATTCTTTCTTTCCTTCCCACAGAGCAGCAGCACTGTGAGCAAAATTTACCAAGAAAAGTTGGCACAGATATGATAAAGGCTCTCGATTGTTTTTAGAGCATGATGTTGCGTGCCATCTGCTTAATGCTAAGAGTTTGTGCCTCTCATTTCGACTTATTAGGCCTACGTATAATAGGCTACACTTACAACAGTTAATCGCACTTGAAGTTTATGGAATCCTATGGCAAGCCTGTTTAACATGCATTCCTTTCACCTATGTTTGTTAATCTATAGTATTTGTCTAATTAGTAACCAAATATTAAAACAGGTATTTTATTTTATTTCACTCGTATCTATTAAATAAATATTCCAATGCTTATATGGCTATCTATTTAAATAGTAATTCATTTGCTACCAGTTACAGCAACTATTCCACTGACACTGTCAACAAATTGCTTGCCATGTTTTTCCATTGAATTGTATGTAGGCTACAATATATTGTATTATCTATCAACTATTCACAGAATAGTGTGTATTTCAATTGTTGTTACTACCCATTGTAGTTTTACTAACTATACACATTTTTAGGTAGTAGCCTATGGCCTATATAACTAGTCACTTGTAGCCTATTTCAGATGTATTTACTAGAATTTATTTTTGAGACTATAACAATAATACAGTTTATATAGCCTATGTACCATCTGATGAATAGTTAGAAACATTAAAGAAGACTATTTGGATTTACGAAATAAAATGATCAATCGGCTTGCCATATAACCTGTGGTAGCCTACGCCTGTTGTGCGCTTGTGATGCGTGCCTTCAACGGTTCGTTATGCAAAGATTCAATGAAAACTCAATACTACAGCTTCAGGTGCCTTTATATTTAACCGTTTTTAGTCACTAATGTAGGCTATAAACTAAAAGCAACGTGCATATTTATATAATGCTTTAATAATGCATTATTTTTTCCACTGCTCAGTAGGCTTTATAGATTAAAATGTATTTCTTCATTTGCAAACCAGCTCCAATTGCACCACAAGAGCATATAGTGACTCACCGATTAAATACTCCACTCTGAACGTGAGAAGAATCTCAAGTGTCAGCACAGTCACCATAGCGCATCATGAGTGCGTCCAACTGCCAATTTGCCCTCGAACCGAGGCCACCTATTGCAAGTGAGCTTGAGAAATAAACGTTAGACCCAGACCCAATAGCATTGAGGTATACCGACGGAACTCAAAGATAACTACAGTTCCTGTCTGAAGGACAAATAGAGGGCAGGTTAGTTGCTATTTAACCAAGATTTCGTTGTTTGTCTGTTGAGGATGTGTCAAGAGATTTATGTTCAGAATATAAAATAATTATACTTGAATAAAAACACATAATATCCTAATACTAAAAAAATATTGAATGTAGGATGTATTTGTGTAAGAGAAATGCAATAGAATGGTGTGAGGAAGTCACCGACATTCACAATTCATTACAAAAGGACCACACTTATAAAATGACCACACTTATTTGGTAAGCCTGACTCGATAATGTCCATTCTAAGTCAAATTATATGCCATATCACAAAAACACAAACAAATAAATGTGGCAATGAGAGAAAAGTATACATATAGCCTTAGCACCTTAAATCCTTAAAACAAGCAAAAAAAAAAAAAAACTAAACAAAACATAAAAAAAGACAGTTTGAAGCTGGTGACATGAAATAGATAAGTCATAATTAATTAAATGCATTAGCAAAAAATAAAGCATGGTCCTATTTTGTTTGTGTCCCTTATATAATAAATGTGAATATAATTTAAATATGAATGGATTACTGTAAAGGGATAGTTCATCAAAAAAATAAAACTCATTCTAATGTTGTTCCAAACCCTGCGGTTAATCTTTGAAACACAGATAAATTAATAAATAAAATAAGAAAGAAACCTGAGAGGTCCCTCTGTCTGGTAAACAAAACTTAAAAGACCTAAAAAGGTTGTAAAGGTGTCGTTCACTTTCTCAAAACCTTAAACACAAAACCAAATTTTCAAACCACATTCACATTCAACCTCTGACTCTTCTTTCAAAATCAAACGATTGCCTCAAAACCTTTTTATCTGTGCTCAAAATCAAACAATGCTTTCAGATCATACACGCAGCGAGTCAATATTTTAAACACTACAGGTCATTCAGGCTCTACATCAAAAAATGGACAACATAGATAGAACCCAAAGTATTGAAAAAAAAAGTATATTGTAAGTTACAAAGTAAACACGTTTTGCAATGTAAAAAAAAAGTATGGTAATGATAACTAAAGGTGAATAAATTCTATACTGTACTCATTATGCACTTGCATACTGTGAAAATACAGTGACCCAACTGCAAAGCCAAAAAGGTTACAGTAAAATACTGTAAATGAAAAGCATGTTACATTCACTCAGAAGGGGTGTGCAACTGCAGAATCAAGGTCAGTGAGAGAGATTGAATCTGCTTCAGTATCACGTCTTCATATCGGGTCCAGCCTGAAAACTTTGCCCACATCACAGACAATGTCTTCTCTGCAGGCAAAGGGAAAAACCCTAAAACCAGACCCAGACTTGGCAACATTCCCCCTCCTCCTTGTTCACCATCTCTTACACACATATTTTTCCTCATTTCTTTCTTTCTTTCTTTATTTTTAATTTAGTTTGACAGGGACATTGTACATTAATAAACATTCCTGTAAATGTACCAGAATTAGCCAAAGGCTATTTTCCATCCATAGTCCCTGGACAAGATGTTACAAGTCAACCTAAAGAAAAAAAAAATATTAAGAATACAATCTAAGAATATAAGCTATTTAAACAGTTTTGATCAATTAAGAAACAATCAAGCAAAATAAAAACAATAATAATAGGATAGCTGGCATGAGATTCTAATGTTGACAAATCTGAGTACTGATTAACCAACTTTTCAATTTACCTTAAATAAAGCATATGTGTCTAAATCCCTTAAAGTTGTCGGAATACTATTCCATTCTTGTGCAGCTTTGACAGAAAAGGCAGACAAGCGGTATGATACACTCTTGTCTTAATGCACCTCTTGTAAACCGATAATCAGTTGTTCTAATATGAACTAGCTGACCAAGAGGGGGAGAAGATAAACCATAAATACTTTTATACATCAGGCATATATTTGCATACTTAATCATGTTTTCCCATTTTTCCAGTATTGGACAACGATGAGAATGTACCGATGTCTTATCAAAGACATTAAGTGTACGTTTATATAAGGGTCACTGAACTCGCCTGAGACCAGGTGGTTAAACAGAAAGTCATGTGAGAAATAACCATAGAATTCATAAACATCTTAGCTGCTTCTAATGACATGTTATCTCTAGTAAGCCTAAAATTATTGACATTAAACTTAACAGTTTGAAGCTTTCTTTTATTCCATTGTTGGTGTCAACATTCAGTGCAACATTTTGAGTCAATTTTGGGACTCTGAACTGACTTGTATTACAGTATGTAGAGTTGGTTTGGCCACATAATTAGAAATAAGTGAGAACCATTTTGAGTTGTGTTTAACTTTTGCCTTCCTGTACGTTAAGCGTTTTGAAACTTATGTGTATCACAGTGTGGAATTTGTTTTACTTAGTGAAAATGTGTTTAAAGTTTTGAAAAAAAAGAGCTCATGAGATTTGCAGACAGAGTTTTAACTACCTGAACTATTTATTTGACCAATTGGTTTAGGCTATTGGGAATTTGGTTCAGAGAATGGGGCTCAGAGAATTAAAAAAAAAAAAAAAAAAAAACTGTAATGTATACCAATTCTAATCCTACCCAATAATAATAATAACAATAATAATAACCTACCCATGCGTATCATATGCATGTAAAAATAAACACAATGCGTGCCATAGAGACGCATTTAGTGTGACCGGGTTGATATCCTCCATGTGTGCATATGTAACAACTGTAGTTACAAATTACACAACTGTTCTTGGAACAGTGGAACTGAAGAGAGAGAGAGAGAGAGAGAGAGAGAGAGAGAGAGAGAGAGAGAGAGATGGGGGAGGGTTGGAGCTCCCAGGTTAAAAGTGCTGTTGTTCTGAATGCATTCTGACATGAAGTCAGATACAAACAAACTCTGAGGGGGAAAATACAACAGCTGTTTTGCTATCTAGCATCCAGAGTAAGTGGAAAAGTAGGAGAGAGAGAGAGAGAGAGAGGTTGAGTTTATGAGTGAGTGGATGCTTGTCTGGAGGCTTAGCACTTCTGGAAAGGAACGACTGTGAGTAGGGATTCAGGTCAGTGTTTGGAACATGCTCAGGGGGAAGCAAACTCCCTGGGATAAAGCAACATGTCTGCTGAAAGTGACTAAGACAAGCAGAGAGAGAAACAAGACAGGAGATCCTCCGGTCACACTGACATGTAATCGAGGGTATGTGCGTGACGTCACCGTCGTCCGAGAGCCTGCTGTTACTCGCAGTGAGTGGCAAAAAGACTGAGCGGCTGTATTTGTTTTCAGCGTGAATGTCGTGAAAAACAAACACAACAACACATATAAAGTGGGAAAGAGCTTTGTGATTGCCTGTACAACTAGATTTGACAAAAAATCGGAGGTATATTTTTACAGACTGCTATAGAAAGCAGAGCAAATGGATCGCTGCAATTCACAGAAACAACTGGACTCCAGTCAGCCAAAGGTGGACTTGCAGTTATCATTTTGTGTCAATGCTGTACCCATATATTTTCAATTGTTATATATGTTAACAACTCGTCAATTAAATATTTATGATTGCATATTCTGCGTTATTGGATGTTTTTTTTAATAAACACTGACCAAAAAATAAATAATTAAAGTTTAAGGCTGGACGATATGATGATATATACTGTATAGGCTTTATATAACATTGATAATTAATCCCCCGAATTTAGACCTACCTATATTGTATTTAAGCGTTCACAGACAAATTTGCTTTAGGTCTACCGTATATTGCTTTTATTTCCCCGGTGTCAAAATCAGGCATAAACGTAAGGCAACATGATTCCTGGCTGCATGTCAATATCCATGGATCACTGGATCTTTAGTAAGTTGTAAGGAACACTATATTGAGTCCAACATTTAGTTTAAATTGATAAAATTGTTCGTTTTAGTCGCATTTTCGCAGTTTCCCCTATTAAATCCAGTCACGCAGCAGATCTTTTGCCACTCAGTCAGGCTGAGGGGGGTTGTTCCGGCGGGAAAATAACGTCAATGCATGTGAGGACAAATCGTGAGGGCTGGTGTGGAAAAGCAAGTTGTCATTTTGTCACACCTCAGCCTGTTCTGTGATCACCTGACCCATTTCCAGCATTTTCCATTTTGTTCCCCCTGAATTCTTATACATTATAAAAATTCAGCAACAGGTCAAAGCTTAGGCTAAATTATAAACAAAATGACTCCCTGGTACCCAGTTTCCATTATTTGAGACATCCAGCCTCTTCTTCTCAGACAAAATCCCTTCTTATATGGCCTGAGAGCACTTCCAGGAAATGTCTGTTTACATAGTACTAGTCAAACAGCAAGGATTTTCCACAACCTGCTGTCACTGCACCAAAGCTGAGCCCCAGGTTTGTGTTCCTGTCTCTTGAGGCGTTTTCATGGCACACATCGCCCTTGTATGACAGTAGGCTACACAAATGGCTATTTGCTCCCAACAGGAAAAATCTGCATGTGCCGAGAATGTAGAGTGAAACAGTCAGAGATTCTTCATTTTTTCATACTGTAAATGCAATATAATAATAATAATAATTAAATCATGTTTTTAATTTCCTGTTAGTCCATAGTTTACAGTCTACAATCTATCTATCTATCTATCTATCTATCTCATAAGAAAGACATTTTAAACAATGTCAACTTTGCATTAAAAGTGTCATAATTTACCGAATGGCACTTAATGACAACAGTCATAAACATTCATAAAGACTGCTTCATGTTTATGACAGGTGTTATGTCATGTTTATGACAGTGTCATGTCAGTCTTACGCACACCCCTTCAAATAAAGTGTTACCAAAAGTCCTGACACCATTGTTTATGAACAAGATAGTCAATTGGCTATGTCATGTTTTCATACTGATAGTTTACTCTGTAAATGTTTTCCAATGCAAAAAAAGTCAGATCTTGGTGACACTACCGGAAAATGCTCAAGACAGCACTATACTGGCACAGCCATTTGGAAAACTACAGTAAAGTTACACATTGCTGTAAGACAATGAATATGTATGTTTCACATTTCTACTGCATACTCTTTGCAATTCTAATTTGTTCACAGCATTGTGCAAAGGAAAAAAATACCCTTATTTATAACAAATAACAATTAATAATTAATAATACACTCACCTAAAGGATTATAAGGAACACTAATACTGTGTTTGACCCTTTCGCCTTCAGAACTGCCTTAATTATACGTGGCATTGATTCAGCAAGGTGCTGAATGTTGGCCCATATTGATAGGATAGCATCTTGCAGTTGATGGAGATTTGCGGGATGCACATCCAGGGCTCCCGTTCCACCAAATCCCAAATATGCTCAATTGGGTTGAGATCTGGTGACTGTGGGGCCATTTTAGTACAGTGAACTCATTTTCATGTTCAAGAAACCAATTTGAAATGATTCGAGCTTTGTGACATGGTGCATTATCCTGCTGGAAGTAGCCATCAGAGGATGGTGGCCATAAAGGGATGGACATTATCAGAAACAATGCTCAGGTAGGCCGTTGCATTTAAACGATGCCCAATTGGCACTAAGGGGCCTAAAGTGTGCCAAGAAAACATCCCCCACACCATTACACCACCACCAGCAGCCTGCACAATGGTAATAATGCATGATGGATCCATGTTCTCATTCTGTTTACACCAAATTCTGACTCTAACATCTGAATTTCTCAATAGAAATTCTCAAGAGACTCATCAGACCAGGCAACATTTTTTCCTGGTCTTAAATTTCTAGTCAGCAATTTTGGTGAGCTCTTGCAAATTGTAGACTCTTTTCCCTATTTATAGTGGAGATGAGTGGTTACCCGGTGGGGTCATCTGGTGTTGTGGCCCATCCACCTCAAGGTTGTGCGTGTTGTGGCTTCACAAATGCTTTGCTGCATTTGATTGTAAATCAGGTTGTAACGAGTCGTTATTTCAGTCAAAGTTACTCTTCTATCAGCTTGAATCAGTTGGCCCATTCTCATCTGACCTCTAGCATCATCAACAAGGCATTTCCGCCCACAGGACTGCCGCATACTGGATGTTTTTCCCTTTTCACACCATTCTTTGTAAACCCTAGAAATGGTTGTGCGTAAAAATCCCAGTAACTGAGCTGATTGTGAAATACTCAGACTGGCCAATATCACAGTACATATTGGAACTGAACATACAACATACATAGCACTGTAAATCATTCATGCACATCCTTTCCCATCAGTCAAAGCTGAGGTTCATTTGAGAGAAATTGTTCAATTTAGGATTAAAAAAAAGATAAAAACAATTGTCAAACAGATTTTGACAACTATGGTTCAACATTTGTGTATTTGATGACTCAAGCAATGAAATGAGGACTATTAGTTTTATATGGAATGACTATTCAGCATTCACAAGTAGCTATATGTAATTTTGACTGACATGACATAAGCAAATGATAATGTTATAAAACAGCAGAGAGTTGTATGAAAGCAATTGATACATGTCAAAAAGCATTTGCAATTTGTTGGAAAGGATGAGAAACTGCTGTGCACAAATGACTAAATGTTGTGGAGATTGAACTGTTGTGCAAATGTAAATAGTTATGTAAGAAATGCACCAAAGCGACTGAAAAAAGCTATAACACTAAAATTACAGATGTTATGGAACCTTTTTTTTATTTAAAAAAAGAAAAAGGTAAAAAAAAAAAGGGGGAAATCATCTACCCTGGCTGAATAATCAATTCAAAATACTTGAAGGAAAGAGACATACTAGTCAATGTGTTTTTAAAATCTGGTCTTACCATTGATTGGCTATAAGATTTACTTACGTTAGAAATAAAACAACTCATACCTTACGTAAGGCCAAGGCTTTTTTTTTCTTGGATGTCATTATAGGAGCAAATGGAAATGGCAAACTAATAAGGCAAAATATTAATAAACTTTTAGCAAAAAGAAAGCAAATAAACAAAAAAAAGCTGATAAATAATCCAAAATTAGCAACTGAATTCAATAATTTCTTAATTAATTCTATCAATGAAATAACACAAATGTTTAGTTCCTCAGAGATATCTCGTAAGCCTATTAATCCGGGACAGCCGGTTTTCAGGTTAGAGCAAATAACAGATCTGGAAGTGACTAACACAAGTCTATGAAACCCTCAAATGCCAAAGTACGTACTTACGGCCTTGACACACATTTTTTTTAAAAATACACAAAGACGTGCTGGTATGTCCGAGAACACATTTGATAAATGTATCAATTAAAAGGCTATTCTCTCCTGCATCCCATGCAGGTTGGGTTCCGCCAGACGGCAAACTGTGTCTTTGTGGAAACAGTGAAATCCTTGCTTGATTAATCCTTCTGTGTTGGTGCAGTCTTTTTGGATTTAAAGAAGGCGTTTGATACTGTAGATCATCGAGCACTTCTGTCTAAGCTAACACTTCAACTTTGCAGAAGATGCACTAGTTTGGTTTCAATCTTACTTGTCCAACAGAAGACAATCTGTGAGCGCTGGTGACGCTAAATCGTTTTACCTTGAATGTTCAGCAGGGGTTCCACAAGGTTCTACTTTGGGGCCAGTATAGAGTGCCGAAGTTACTACGTCACTCTGTAGGCCAAAACGCGTAAGTGAGTTAGCATTTTACCACTATGGTTCCCTCGCTCTAAAGCAAATTTTTGAATGGGTTTTTGCTAAATCGCCTGAAATAAGGTCTGTGGTGAACAAAGCCTCTAAATATTTTCACGTTTTGATCTATGACATAGAACACACATTTACGTATAACCTGCTTGTGGTTTTTTAAACTTTATTGTGTCTGATTGTGTTTTTTAATATCTTTATATAGGCTTCAAAATGTATACATTTTGGATTAACTTGTAAAGATTATCTTGCTAGACAAAACGTGTAAGGGTCACAACCCTTTGTTAAACACAGATCTTATTTTTTGCGATTTTTCCAAAAGTCTATGGGGAAAATGCATTGCTTTTCGACCGAGGGAACCCGCCGCTAGCTTCCGAGTCATCCTACAAAGTGACGTCATCACTTAGGCACTCTATTGTTCTCTGTTTATATAAATGATCTGGCAAACGTTTGTCAAAAAGTCAATTTTCAAATGTATGCTGATGATGCAGTTATTTTTAACCTGCTAAAAGCACAGGAAGCATCATCCATCCTTACATCAGAACAGAAGAATATACAGCACTGGCTGCTTAAATCTTGCGTACTACTGAACAAAAAGAAAACTGTTGCTATGATTTTCACAAACAAACAAACAAACAAACAAAAAATAAATAATAATAAAAAAAATAATAAAACTGGAGCGGTCCAAGAGGAAGTGGAACTTGACATTGTAGAGGAGTTCAAATACCTCAGGGTAACACTGGACCCAACACTTTCTTTTAAAAAACACCTCAAACTTACAGCAAACAGAATTAATTTCAATTTACATCATTTTAAACAAATCAGACCATCAATGACAATTACTTCTGCTAAAAATGTTCCTACACTCAATGATATTTTCACATATAGATGACTGAATTACAACCTGGTCACTCACTGGAAATACTATTTTAATACCCATAGAAATGTTACTCAAAAAATCTATAAAAATACTTGATCAAAAACCTCTACATCAGTGTAATATTTTAGGAAAATACAATTGTATTAATTTTAAAAATAGCTGTTTCGTTTATAAAATTTTGCATGGACTGGTTCTACCTGCACTTTCTATTAAACCAAGGTCTGACAGAGGTTGTTGTACCAGAGCTTCATTCAGAGGTGATATAGAGATCCCGCAAAGAAAAACTACCTGTCTGTCAGAGGAGATCCTTTTTGGAACAGCATCCCAACAAACATTAGAGAATGTCCCACTTTCTGCACATTTAAAAAGCACCTTAAACAGCTTCTAAAAAGTTTCCAGGTATGTCCTCATTTTGAATAATTTTATTGATACAATGTATAGACCATTTCACAAGATGTAAACAACACTGGTCCAGAAGCACTTCCTGTTTCAGTTTTTTAACACTACATAAAAGCTGGGATAAAATACAACCAACAGAACATTTAAAACTGAATCCAAAAGTTAAACAAACATCTTTAAGATGTTTTCTTTGCATGTGAAATAAAGAAAACAGTTACAAACTGAAACAGGAAGTGTTTCTGGATCAGTGTTGTTTACATCTTGTGAAATGGTCTATACTGCCTGAATGTGTTTCTTGCTTGATTTTTTTTATATTGTCACATATTCTACTGTTGCTTTATTTTATATGTTGTTGTGTTCCTGCCTTGGAACTACAGGTGAAAATAAGCATTTATGCTATAACCTGGCTCATTTACAGTCTGTACAGAAATGTTAGATTGTCCATTAATGTGCACTGTCCCAAATAAATAAATAAATAAATACAATTTTAATCAAATTAAATGGATCAAAAATTTATCAAAAGTGACAGTAAAGACATTGAAAATGTTACAAAAAATTTTAAAATATAAATCATGCTAAACTTAAAAATGAAATTGTCTAGTGTGCATGTAATTATAGCTGCCACAGTGGTAGTTCTTGTGTGTGCAATTCCACAAAATTGAAAGACTTTCCTAAGTCTTGTCACATTTGATTCTGTTTTTATCTTCTGTTTGCATTCTTAGTCACATGTCCTTTGTTTTTAAGCCACTTTTCTGTTACCATTGCTGCGTCCCAATTCGTTTACTAATACTACGCCCTAAAAGTATGTACTCTTTTTGTGAAGAAAAAGTACATACTTTTGAGTGTAGCAAAAGAATAGGCAAGCTTTGGGACATACTACTATCACGTCATCTTTAACGGACAGCTCTGTCGCGTGCTGTGTGCATCCTGTCACCGTAAACTGCCCTGTCAATCATCTTGTCACAGTTAAAATCCTCCAGCTGTCTAATTTTTTTTCCTATCGTTTCGGAGCACATTCATCTGCCAGTCGTGTCTTTCAGGAGACTCTCCCTTGTGTTTGCAATTTAAATATAATGATGCATTTAAAAAGTAATGGCTAAACGTATCTTTACAAAAGTTCACAATGCTTCTGCTTATGCAATATAATGTAGACAACATTGAATAAATTCATTTTCAGGACTCGCGCGTCCTCCGTCTGTAGTTTTTTTTAACACTTTTTTACTCGTGTTTGTAGTTCTAACCGAATCCTCGTCCACCGCGCAATGGTTTGTGGGCAATATCAGCCGTTAGAGTGTGCATCGATCTACACTTCGGATTCTGACCGGATATAGTAGACCATCCGGATATCTTTGAAACACTCATTTCAACATACTACGATTTGGGACGTACTAATTCTATTTTCGAATTCTATTTAGGACTGATAGCATGCGAATTGGGACGCAGCAAATGGACTGTTGTAAAATGCTAAATTTGGTTTTACATTGTAGGTCTAAAAATTAATAAGCTTGGACTTGGTTCTAGCAACCTAATGCACAGGAAAATTTGGACACCAGAATAAAAATATTAATGATTCTGAAGTTAAAAATACAGAATTGTTTAAGATGAATATGCTTGCACTCTGTCACTGACTAGATATAGGCTTATTTAAAATAATTTAGGACTTTTTACTGGTAACATAAGACATTTGGCATTATCAGGACTACCCTGGAAAGGTGGTGTTGTTTTTGGTCCTTTGTCAGTTTGAGAGGCTCAAGCATGATTATGTCCCTTTGAAAAATTAGCTATTTCCTGTGATTTAATCTGAATTGAGTATGATTTCTGGATCTTTTTAACTGTTCCAACTGTTACCTTTTTCCTCTCTCTAATGAGGCTTGAGATCACTTTTTTCGACTGTCTCCCTGTTTGTGGCGATGGATGTATTTTTTTGTTGTGACACAAATAGTCCCCCATTGCATTATTATTCATTATATATAGTAGTTCAATGTAGCACTGACTCTAAAACTCTCTCTCTCTCTCTCTTTCTCTCTCTCTCTCTCTCTCTCTCTCTCTCTCTCTCTCTCTCTCTCTCTCTCTCTCGCTCTCTCTCTCTCAATTCAATTCAATTCAATTGAGCTTTATTGGCATGACTGTAAAATAGCACAATATTGCCAAAGCAATAGTAATATATAAACATATGTAGATAAATAAAAGTGAAAAAAATTAAAAATAATAAAAAAATAAACAACAACAATAAAAAAAACATTTCCATATTATGCATAAATATACCACAATAGATTAAAAAAATAAAAATAAATAAATAAATATATACAATAAGTACAGAGAGCAGTTTAATGGAAAAGAGGGTTCAGCCCTTCTCCCTCATATGATGGCAGGAGGACACGTACTGCGCTGCCAGGTGAACACACTCTTCTTTTTCTCCCAAAATATAAGACAGTTTGTTTATGGGGCTCGCTTGTTGGAATTGAGGTACAATCTGTGCTATTTGTGTGAAATAAGCGTCTCTGATGTTTTTATACTTGCTGCACTCGGTGAGGAAGTGCAGCTCGTCCTCTACGGCCCCCATCTCTCTCACTCTATCTCTCTCTCTCTCTCTCTCTCTGTGCGCGTGTGCGGAAGTGAGCGTGGAAGGAGCGGGTTGTTGGAGTGAAAGTGTTCCTCTGTTTGACTGAGATTTCTTTACGGTTTCTCTTTATTTATACATTTTGTTTCTAGTTAGATAAAGATAATAGTAGTATTAGGGGTTTTCCCCCTGACTTCGGTCAGAGAGTGGGGATTATGGGGTCGGAAATGGGGGATCTCTCACGGTTAACAATCAAGCATGGTTGTAAATGCATGCCTGAGGCCGCGGTGTCAGTGGAGGATTGCCTGATAGCCGTGAGTGCGGCGATCGGTGGTGCAAACATCAAATCAGCCTCCCGCATGAATAAAGCCATTGTTTTCTTTCTCAGTGAAAGTCAAATGGTGGACGAATTGATTGAAACTGGGTTGGTAATTAAGGACAATTTTGTGCCGGTATTGCCTTTGTCAAGCCCGACTAAGAAAGTTATTTTGTCAAACATACCGCCGTTTGTTAAAAACGAAAAATTAGAACAAATACTTCAGAGGTATGGTAAACTAGTAAGCACCATTAAAATGATCCCTCTTGGATGTAAAAATCCCGAGATTAAACATGTTATGTCTTTCCGGCGTCAGGTTTTAATGATTTTAAACTCTCAGAGTGATCCATTAAATCTGTCCGTGAAATTGAGCATTGATGGCAAAGACTACACTGTTTTTATTAGTTCGGAATCGATGAAATGCTTTGTGTGTGGTGAGTTTGGACATGTCAGACAAACTTGTCCGGGGCGAGACAGGCCAGCTCCGGCTGTAGATGCGGAGAACAGCGAGAGGGCGGCCGGCGCAGATGTTGCTGCGACAGCTGTGGCGTCAGAACCGCAGCCGGACGGAGCGATCTCTGCGGCCGGTGACCTGCCCGAGGGGGGACCGGTGCTGGGAGCCTCTGGAGACGGCCTGGAGACGGCTGTTGAGGAGGAGACCAGCCCGAGTCATGCTCCCGCTGTAACGCAGACAGAGTCGGGCCCGGGACGGGTGGCAATGTCTGAAAACGAGTTGTTTTTTGTTGGAAAACAAACAAAGCCTGATGGGATTGAGAACGATACAATTAACCCTACCGATGATTCTTTAAAACCAAGTAAAGAGGATATTTTATCTCAAGAATCTGTGGATTTAATGGATGACTCTGACAATGAACATGACTACACTGAGATGATGGGAAATGACGCGGAGGATTCGGAGTTCGTCTCTGGTAAGACAAAACTTTACTCCACTCAGCAGATTAATCACTTTTTAGATACAACGAAAGGACACCGTAAACCGAAAATTGAGTTATATTTTCCAGACTTAAAATTGTTTTTGTTGTCTGGTTCCATGGCGATGAGAAAAGCTTCCTTGGAAGAGCTTGACAAACCCAAACGGTACCGTCTTAAGAAGCTTCTTAGCAATGTCAGAAGTTCTTTGAATTCACAAGGTAAAAAATGAATAGATTTTGTTTACCTAAAAGTCGATTATTTGTATTGAGTGTTTTTCTTATATTTTTTTTCATGACACCTTTGAGGATTAGTTCATTGAACGTTAATGGGTGTCGTGATGCGATTAAAAGGGCTAGTCTTTTTGATTATATAATGATGAAAAGCGCTAGTGTGGTGTTTCTGCAGGAAACGCACACAGATGAGAACAATCAGATACAGTGGCAGAGTGAATGGAAGGGTCAGGCTATCTTGAGTCATGGTTCTAATGTCAGTGCAGGGGTGGCTATACTGCTGACACATGAATATAAAGAGCAACCTGTTAATGTGCTTGAAATCATTTCTGGTCGTTTACTGAGAGTTGATATAACTGTTCAAGGTAATAATTGTTCTTTTGTAAATGTATATGCACCCAATATTGGGTCAGAACGTGTTGATTTTTTTAATAAACTTAAAACTGCTCTAAGTGACATCTCTCATGATAGGACCATTGTTCTGGCAGGAGATTTTAACTGCACTTTAAGTCATACTTTAGATAGGAATCATGATGAGCCCCATAGTCAATCTGCAGACGCGCTTCGGTCTTTAATTGTTTACCACAATCTTGTAGATGTTTGGAGAGAATCATTTCCTCAGACTAGGCAATACACCTGGGTGAAAATAAATTCTAATATGGTATCTGGGGCTAGGTTGGACAGGATTTATGTACAAAAAAGTAAAAGGGATCATTTCTATAATAGCTGTATTTTTCCTACTGCTTTGTCTGATCACCATTGCCTATCTATTGACTTCTTTACTGCAGAGAGCACATGTAAGAATTTTTTTTGGAAATTTAATAACAGGCTACTTTTAGATCAGAATTTTGTGCACTCTTTCACTTATTTCTGGGAGATCTGGAGAGAGAGTAAAACAAAGTATACTTCCCTGAGCCAGTGGTGGGATATTGGCAAAACTCAGATTAAATTGTTTTGCCAGAGTTACTCTGCTTACAATAAAAGTTTTCTGGACAAGAAGATGGAACAGCTTGAACAGGAAATACTACTTCTCAATTTTGAACGGGACAGTGACGCTGAGTCTTTGAAACAGAATAAATTTCTTTTGAGGAATCTACTGGAAGAAAGAGCCCAGGAGACGCTGATTCGTGCACGATTCGCATCTTTTAATAGCATGGACTCTCCTACTTCATTCTTTTTTAACTTTGAGAAGAAGACTGTGGATAAGAAGATTTTAGGCTGTTTGAAACTTCCAGAGGGGAGGAAAGTTAATGATGCTCATGCGATTATCTCTTACGCACTATCTTTTTATGAGGATCTCTACAGAGCTGAACCTTGTGATGAAGAGATGGCTGAAGTTCTCTTTAAGGATTTACCTCAGCTTTCGGAAGGGGAAAAAACCATGCTTGACAAACCTTTGACTTTTGATGAACTATCTGTTGCTGTAAATGAACTGTCTTCAGGCAAATCTCCAGGATTGGATGGACTTAATGCAGAGTTTTATAAACATTTCTGGCCAGTCATCGGAAAGGATTTGTTTGCTGTTTTCATGGAGAGTTTTAACAGAGGTACACTTCCTTTGAGTCTACGAAGAGCTGTGGTCACCCTATTACCTAAAAAGGGGGATCTTGAAGACATTAAATGCTGGCGTCCGGTCTCCTTACTTGGAGTAGACTATAAGATTTTTTCAAAATCTTTAACTAACAGAATTAAATTGTACATCTCCTCAGTGATTCATCCTGATCAGTCATATTGCATTCCAGGAAGGACTATTTTTGACAACCTTTTTTTGATTCGAGACCTGATTTCTTTTGCAAAAATACAAAATTCTGACATTGGTTTTGTGTCTTTGGATCAGGAAAAAGCATTTGATCGGGTCGATCATGGTTTCCTGGTTAAGTGCCTTGAGGCTTTTGGTTTTGGTCCATCTATTATTGCTTATATTAAACTATTGTATACCGATACCTACAGCATGCTGAAAATTAATGGTACCATTACAAGACCTTTCAGAGTAAGCAGAGGCATAAGGCAGGGGTGTGGTCTCTCAGGTATCCTGTATGCAATTGCAATTGAACCTTTTTTGGTAGCACTGAGAAACAAGTTATGTGGCATATCTACAGTGTGTCAGTCCACCTCAGACCTGAAAACTGTTAAGCTTAGTGCATATGCTGATGATGTCACTGTTTTTATTAGATCTGCTCAGGACGTCAGGATTTTGAGAGAATATTTGGAGGTTTATCAAAAAGCTTCCTCATCTAGAATTAATTGGCAAAAGTGTGCATCCTTTTTACTGGGTGAATGGGAGAATGGAGGGCCTCCAGTGCTTCCTCAGAACTGTTCCTGGAGTCTAGAGGGATTTAAAGTGCTGGGAATTTTCCTTGGTACTGATCAATATATTCAGAAAAACTGGGATGGAATGTTTGAGAAAGTTTCTGGGCGTATACAAAGATGGAGATGGATACTAAAGCAACTGTCATATAGAGGAAGAGTGCTTATTATTAATAATTTAGCAGCTTCCATGATGTGGCATCGTTTAAATGTGCTTGACCCACCAAAAGATTTGTTGCAACGTCTGCAGAAGACTTTTGTTGAATTTTTTTGGGATGGTTACCATTGGCTTCCCCCAGCAATTCTGTATTTGCCGGTCAATGAAGGGGGTCAAGGGTTGATTGATTTGGCTGCCAAGGTTAAAGCTATGAGGTTAAAGACTGTTCAGAGCCTGCTCTACTCTGTGGATTTTAGGCCATGGATATCGTTTGGTCTGGCGCTGCTCAGAACTTTTGGTGGGTTTTGTCTTGATAGGCAGTTGTTTTTAATGTCTTCCTATGATGGAAAGTTTTTACCTGATGTAAAATTTTATACTTCTGTGTTAAACTCCTGGACATGTGTTAAATTGATTAGAAATGAAATGAATCATTTTGGCCTTGAAGAACCACTGTTTTATAACTCTATATTGGGTGATAATGTTTGTACATCTAATACAATGGTTAAACATTTTTTTGAAAAAAAGCTGACTAAAGTTTTTGACTTGATTGATACCTTGTCTAAAAAATGGAGGCCAATTATAGAGATTGCTAATCAGGCTGGTATTAAATCAGTCAGGACGGTGGAAAGGCTCATTGGTGGTTTGAAAGCATCTTTTCCCTCCACACTCCTCCTGTTTGTTAACAGTTTTCTGTCTGGAGGTCCTTCTGAAGTTTTGTTTCCTAAGATATTAATTTCTCCCAAGGTTGGTTTTGAAGAAAATCATGTAGGAAAGCTGCTGACATTTAACAGGTTACAAGAGCTTGATTTTCAGATGGTAGGAAAAAGAGACCTATACCAGTTATGTGTTAAAGTAGATTATTTTGAGAATATTAAAGATAGGGATGATACAAAATGGAGAGATTTTTTAAAAGTTCCTACAACACTTTCTCCTTCATGGAGGCTTTTTTATAAGGGTCCACTACCTAAACGATCTGGGGACCTACAGTGGAGGTTACTACATTGTGCACTACCTACTAATTCTCATGTTTCTAAATTTAATTTGAATGTACTGCCATTTTGTTTTTTCTGTTCTGAACTAGAATCTGTGTTTCATGTTTTTACTGAGTGTTCTAGATTGGCTCCATTATTTATGCTGCTCGAAAGACTTTTTGGGAATTTAGGCTTTGTTTTCAACAAGACACTATTTATATATGGCTGCAAGTATTCAAGAGCGCACCGACAGCAGTGTACTGTAGCAAATTTTATAACTGGACAAGCCAAGTTAGCCATCTGGAAGTCTTGCAGACTGGCAGCTGAAGGGCGAAATGTAGATGTTGTTCTGCTGTTTATTGCTTTGGTGGAATCCAGGATAAAAGTGGAACATAGTTTTTTTCAAATGACAAATAACTTGCTTGAGTTTGAGTTTAAATGGGGTATAAATGGAGCTTTACTGTCATTTTCTGAGGAAGGAGGAATAATGTTTAATTGGTGATGTATGATGGTTATGTTGAGTGATTATTATTATTATTATTATTATATATAAATTTTTTTTTTTTTTTTTTTTTTTTTTTTTTTTTTTTGCAACATAATGTGTGAAATATAATGAAGTGTTCGGTTTTAAGATGTTTTAATAAAGTGTGTTAAAAGTCAAAAGTCTCTCTCTCTCTCTCTCTCTCTCTCTCTCTCTCTCTATATATATATATATATATATATATATTTTTATTTTTTTTTTCCACACAGTAATTTTTATTTTGGGTGAACTACACAATACATATTGTCACTAATCACTGATAAGGGACAAAAGTCCTCATTATGTTAAAAATAAAAATATTCATAAAAATACAAATTCTTAAAATGATAGTTCACTTTGAAATAAATTTTTGAAATGTTTTAGCTTACCTCAAGGGCATCCAAGATGTAGGTGTCTTTGTTTTTGTTTCAATTTTGATATTTTTAGGTCAAATCATTGTTGTCTATCAGTCATATAATGGAGATTTATGGGGCCCACCTCAAAGAGCATGCACAGAAAAGTCCAAATTAAACATGACTCGTAAATGTAAGTACACATTGATGGCCAAAGACACGAAACAAGCGGTTTGTGTGAGAAAACGAACAGTATTTATATCATTTTTACCTCTTGTAACCACAGCCATGTCCAACTGATCTGAAGGCACGGGCGCTTCGGCCTGCACGTGCGCCGGAAGTGATCTCTTTTGCGCATGTACATCCCTCATTGTTTACACAGAGATTTGAAGATCTAAACATATTTAGATAAGGAAATCGCAAGATGATTTCGATATCTAAATATGTTTTAAATATGTTTTGTGTCTTAGGCCATCACTTACATTTACGAGTCATTAAATCATGTTTAATTTGGACTTCTCTGTGCATGCTCTTTGAGGTGGACCCCATAAATCTCCATTATATGACTGATAGACAACAACGGTTTGACCTAAAAATATCAAAATTGAAAATACTGTGGAAACAAAGACACCTACATCTCGGATGCCCTTGAGGTAAGCTAAAACATATCAAAAATGAATTTCAAAGTGAACTATCCCTTTAAAGGTTCTCTAAGCGATGTTCGGTGATGTCACTTCTTGTTAACGTTAGAAGTATTGTCAAACAAAACAGAGGCTAGCTAGACGCTGCCTCCTCCTCAACCCATCCCCTCCCCCTGTAGTTTTACTGTTACTTCATTCAAGGTGTAATGTTGCCAAGTTAGATAAATGCTTTTCTATAATGCAAAAAAAGGAAACATTACCAGAAAAACACGATAAAACGTTTCGCCACCTGAGGTTATTACTTTAGCTCCCATACAAGGACGCAATAATAGCAAGATAACGTTAGCTACAAATTTAGTCAAAGTTGTTAATAGGCTATGAATAAAAATACAAATTCATAACAAACAGTTGGTGAAAACAATCATTCACACAAACTGTCGCCCTACTGTGATTTTGCTTGATTATTTACTAAAGAGATTGATAGCTATAGCTGAATTACAACCTAGTTGTATTCACCAAAGTCAGCACTGACATTGTTCTAGCTAATAACCTTGTGTTTGTTATAGGACACATGGATCCATTTAGAAAAAAAAACAAGCTGGATTTACCCACCTGTCCAGCAAAAACAGAGCTAATCTGGATGTCGGAAATGGAAGCCCTTCTGCCATCTTTCAAAGACTTTTCCAATGTAAATTTGGACATGCATTCCTTCTCCTTTCCTCTCTTCTTTGCATTTTTGCAATCTATTCATCAGAACGTCATCTCTTTGCTTGTGTGTTGGTCAAATCAAACTTAAAGATATTTTTTTCTAACTTCCCTCTTCAAGCTTCTCTCTCCTCCACACACTTCATGTGTAGGCTACGTACACTAACCCCACCCCCAAATCAATCTGGTCGGTTATTGGCAGGAACACTGTTTTGTTTCGTGGAGCAGGATGCCCCAGTTTGTCCATGACCCAGTAGGACCTGGTTGAGGGGTTACACATGCTCTATACTTGGAAATACATGTAATTTAACCTGACCTCAGCATGAGGTCACAATGTAAAATTGCCAAAAGTTTAAAAATGCAACAATATCAAAAATGGCAGAGATGTGTAAACAATACAACCAAGTAAATCTTGAATTTAAATCTTGAATAAAAATGCCTATCAAAGTTGTCCTTACTTTGCATAGGCTAATGTCTGAATAATTCAGACAGTGCCATCATGGCCATCTTTAACTCGAACCCTTTTCCTGCTCATTGTTGATCTTAGGGTAGGACACACAGTCCTGGAAGTTTTATATAAATATTTTTTATATTTTATACAATCAATATTGAAGTCTCTGCAGTAGCAACCTTATCATGTCAACCCTGTCTTCCCGGTGTAATAGTTTCTGTAAATAGTTGTGGTAGAGTGGAACCTCCACTCCACTGTACAACATCTGGTTATGGTGGTTTATTCTGCCGCTAAATAAATCTGCCACTATAAAATCTGATTACTGTACCAAATTGGGTGGTTAAAAATAGCTACCTTATATTCAACAATTGTTTTATCTTATTTGCTATTACTGTATATTTGCTATAGAGTCTCTACAGTTTGTCTGTATTAAATTGGCCAGCTCTTACTGGTAACATTAAACTCTCTCTCTTAACTTAGCCTAGCCTAGCTAAATCTAGAAAAATTTTCAAATAATTATCCTCTGTCTTTTAGTAATCTTCACCAGCTGCATTTATTTTTCATTTTTGTTTCTTTCCTGGCAGTGGTTAATCCCCGTTGTAAATCGGAGTCCAGACTCAATTGGGTGTCTACAGTGCTTGTCGCACACAGCGGAACTATCGTAAGAACAGATCATCCGATCCTGCTGTACTTCAGCACGGAGCGTAAATACTGAGACACTCCCTGTCATCTTCAATCATGTGGTGGTTTTTGCCTTGTGTCTTCGGCTTCATCAGACTCTACTTAGACGGCGTCAAAGTTCTCCTATACCAGCTTTTCAACAAATCGTTCAAACTGCCAGGTTAGAGGTTTTTATCGTTACGGTTTTGCAGTTGTCTAACGGGTAACGTTTGTTATTTTTTGTGTCTAGCAGCTGTCAAACGTTTCAATAGTTACAGTCTTATGGTAACTTTGCTGCGCTTAACGGAAAGTTCACCCAAAAAACAAACGTTCTGAATCGCATTCATTTTCAAAACCGATAAACACGAAATACTTAATGAGTTGTGCGCGGCAGAAGGATCAGTCATTCACGTTAGTTGTATGAAACAACAGTTGTAATGAATGTGGATGAACTGAGACTGTTTGGTCCAAAAACTGAAGAGAGTGAATAAATGACAGTTAATGCGCGTTTGAATAGGGAGTAAAAATATTAACTTTTTTTGTTGAGCGAACTACTTCAACTTTATCTTTACATTATACTACAGTTCGTATGACAGTTGTATTATATGGCTGTTAAAAATCGCGTTTGTTGAGATTGATTGTTTTCTGTTTCTTACACTATATTCTTCTTCTACACTTCTGACACTATATTCTTCTTCTATCTGTACTCTATACTTTATTCATACAATTATAAATATTATTATTTATTAATCTCAAGTTTCTACTCGATTGCTTGGTTGCAATTGTAGACAGTCCTATAAGCTACTTCAACTTAAACCACCGTTAAAGGGCAACCATGTCTCAGTGCAAAGCACGAGGATTAGACCCAAATCCTTCCTCACAATGGTCTTTTGATTCAGAAATATTTAAAGCTTTTGAAGCCCACAGGATTAGCTAACTTACTAGAGAAAAAAAAAGAAGAAGAAAGAAACATGATTAAGGAACACTGATTTTTAAGACTTTTAAAAAATATATATTTTGTGTGATGGCTATAAAATATAAGCCTTACAGTTAATGCATAATTAACTTAATATTATTTGAGTTTAACTGGAAACATTTTAACATGGAAATAGTAACAAAAAGTGACTGCTTATCAGTGATGATTGTCATAATCTCACTTATTGGCCAGTAAAACATCTTGGACAAGTTTACTTGTTTATCAATATTACTAATTAGTATTAATAAATAATACCCATTAAGCAAAAGAGTGAAGGAATGGTATCACCAGTAGGCTTATCACAAAACATATCATGCAGTTCTACATTTAATGCTCTCTGAGGCCACTGCACATACAAAAAAAAAAAAAAAAAAAAAAAAAAACACACAGAGAGATGAAAGACTAGGGACTATGTCCCAATCAAAGACAGTGTCTGCGTAAAACAACTAGTTTTTGTAATATTATGCATTACATTTTTTTTCCATAATTTTCTTGCTTTCTGTCTTGCACAGATTTGCCCAAGCAGAATGGAAAGGTTGCCATAGTTACAGGGGGAGCCAGAGGAATGGGATATGAGATTTCCAGACATCTGGTCAGCCTGGACATGCATGTGATCATTGGTATAGTATCATCTCATACCTAATTTCAGATCAGTAAACTAACACTATTCCACTGGTGTCTTGACTCCAGCTTACAGATCCATTCCTATGGTTATGTCATCTGTTAATTGGTTTCCTGCTACTTGTGATGCTTTCCATACCATGTATAGTGTTATTAGCATGACTGGTGTTGAAGGACCTCAAACCCACCTTCTTCCTTATCTTCATGTTTCAAACATTTCCTCTTCTTTTTCCTCCTTGTCAGTCTGCTTTATCAATAAGAGCTTTTTCCTGGAGTTTAGTGACGCATATTAGGCAATAAGAAGGTGCGATGTGTAAGAATTTAGATAAAAATATCCCAAAAATGAGCTACACGCATCAAAAGAATGAGAAGAAATGAAGTTGATGATGTCATTAAAAAATCACATGTTATAGTGCTGCAGAGACATCAACCTGAATTAGCATGCTAAATTACTAGCCGCAGCCCTACAGGTGTCATAATACCAGTTTTGGTCTTGGGAGGCGGTATGCGGCGAACATAACCAGCAGCCAAACTGTTACCATAGACTGTAAAAAAATATGGACGTAGTGTCCGTGACGTCGCCCATAGGTTTCTGAAGAGCGTTTTTGAAGCCTAAAGTGGGCGGGGCCGGCCGTCGCCATCTTGGCAGTGCGTCACCTCTCGTCACTACCGGATAAATTAAAATGGGCACAGAGGCGGGACGCGGGTGGAGCTGAGGTGCTAATGCTATGCTACTGCTGCTGAATTGACAGCTGATTGAAAAAGTAAATCCAATGGTTAAAGTTCATGTTTTGCCCTTCGAAATATTATAATAGTTAAGACGTAAATAAAAGTGAGACTATTTACTTTACTTTTTTATCAACTTTATTAATCTCACAAGGGGCAATTAGTTAAGAGCATGTATAGACCATTTCACAAGATGTAAACAACACTGGTCCAGAAGCACTTCCTGTTTCAGTTTTTTAACACTACATAAAAGCTGGGATAAAATACAACCAACAGAACATTTAAAACTGAATCAAAAATTTAAACAAACATCTTTAAGATGTTTTCTTTACATGTGAAATAAAGAAAACGGTTACAAACTGAAACAGGAAGTGCTTCTGGGCCAGTGTTGTTTACATCTTTTGAAATGGTCTATACAAGTACATAACACAGATCACACACATTTCTCGCAACATACCAGCAGTCAACTATGTGCATCGTGATGCATTATTATTCTGCTAGTTAAAAATGTATTAGTTACTTACAATATTGCTCTAAGCTTGTGCATGTGACAGTGATTCAAGGCAAGCACATGTCAGTCGGCATCTCACGTCAAGTTTGTAAAGAGCTTTAATTCAGTCCATTTTACAATCTGATTTTGGCCGCCTCTCAGTTTCTCAGATGGTAAAAACAGTAAATGAACTAAAAATCCGCGCTCATTCAAGGGTGTGCATCTATTGCATGGACGGAGAGAAAGCTCTGAAATTATCAGACATCCATTAGTGCATGCGAGGGAAACAGTTGGAAACACAGCACTGGTTGTTTTCTCCATGGGCTATGTGCACAACTGTAGTTTCGAACTTCCGCTTTTGTCAGAAGTCGGCGTATCAGTTTCTGGTCTACGACTGGTCATCCGCATCCACTAATAAACAAAGAAGATGAGTGCTGCTGTTGTACGAAAAAAAGAGTTCTTAAACACATCTAAGTTTCTAAGAACTGTAGGTGGATCTAACGTCCGTTTCACACCCGTTTGCAGTGTGTGTTGCGGTTCAGGAGCGTGCTGTTAGTGCGTTCACATATTATGATGCGTTTCCAGTGAATAACTGATCCGCGGCTGTACAACAAACACATACTTAATATTTTTATTATTTTTTGCGTGTCGATCAAATTGTCTATTTTGTGCAGCCACTGCGCACGAAGGTTGGTGTTTATCAGGAAGCAGTAGAAGCTCAAATGGCTGTTAGCGACTTGAAGCAGAGCAAGTGCCGCACAGCAGTCTCCTAACGCACCATGTAAACAGGTTAGGGCTTTCACTTTTCACATATAACAGCAGCACAGCGATCGTTTCCACAGCGAATCTATTTCTGCTGTGCTGCAAACGCTGGTGGTCAAAATGATAAAGATTAACCTGAAAATGTAGTAATTTCACCATAAATGCGTTTAATTAAATAAAATGAAGTAATCTCACCATAAATGCACATTTAATCAAGGAAAACTACAATTTACTTCAACCAGGCGACAGAATGAACTCGTCTCGATCATGGAGGTGGAAAAATAAGTTTTGTGACATGCAAGATCTGTTGTTTTAAAATTAAGATGCAAACGAAAAGGCAAGTCGGCTGCTTTTGTCAATTTCAAGTTTTAATTTAAATTATTTGCGATTTTAATATAGGAAATATTTGACTGAGCAACTTGTAATGCATGGAGTAATAGCCCTAACTTACATTGTTTAAATTGTGTTTAAACGTGCATACAAAGAATCGCTATGCTGACACAACTTTTTGTTTTTAAAAATAAGTTGCAGCATAACTTCTGGACTTTAAATAAAAATATTAAGTATGTGTTTGTTGTACAGCCGCGGATCAGACAAAAGCGGAAATTCGAAACTACGGTTGTGCACATAGCCTATACTCAACACGACGGAATCCAACGGCGTGCACGGGCGAAGGTATAATAACATGTATTAAATTGTATGAAATAATCCCGGAAAATGCACAAACACAGCTGAGGGTGACGCTAACAGACAGCAGACAAACGACTAGCATTGAAAGCGGCGGCAAGAATCCACCTGTCACTCAAGTGTCCACACCCTTAATTATGCAGAACTTTAAGGCTTAAATATAATTTAAACAGATGAGTTGTAAAAAAATTCACCCCCCTCACAGTCGTCATGAAGGGCAAAATTAGCGATATAGACCAAAACAACTATTTGCCACCAGGCTGTAAACATGTTTTTTTCTGCTGTGAAGTTAGACATTTTAACTTGGGGGAGATACAGATTTGACTCGCTTTTGCAGCCAGCCTCATGCGCCCACTTGATGAATTGCAGTTTAATTCACTTCCGTGTTGGCTTCAAGAGAGAGACGGGGAGGTTGCCCCTTGACTGTTACACAAATAACTTGCACGGCTTGTGGGCGTACTTGAACCTGATATTGTCAATCGCGTGGAAAGTACAGCCCACTACTAAATTTCAGTTGTGGGAAGAGAGCGGAAGAATGGTTGAAGCCCTTGGCAAGAGACCCTTACCACCACCCCAACCACCCGCTGCAGGGACAAAAAACACGCTCTATAGCTATTTTTTTCTTGCCAACTACGTGACCTAAATTATGCTTATTAAATTGCTTTCCTGAGGTAAATCTGACATATTTGTTCTCTAGCTATGTTATTGACCTCTGCATACTGATAAAAATAAAAAAAAATATTGGTCGATCGATATCTTTCAATAGTGTTCATGTTTTTTTACTATTAGGTAGTAGAGATGATCGGTTCACGTGCGCTAGGGATCTGTGGTGTAACATTTACAAGCGCCAAAATGGTATTTATTGTTTGAATTGTGTAATAGACTCTGAGAGCTGAGATTTTTTTAAAATATTGTAACTAACCTGCTCTGTCTAGTCTTTTGGTCTCCGTGTCCTCTTTGCTTTGCGATTTTTCTGAGCATGACAAAATTGATGTGTGGCGTGAGAGCATGTGAAAAGTGTCAATTGCGTGTCTCACTGTGAATTTCTGAGAGTTGGCAGCTCTGAATGGCGCTAGCTTGGTCAACATCAGTGAATGCTGTGTGTCAAATTAATTTAATTCAAACTAACAGTAAAAATGCAATAGGAACAAAACGAATATGAACATATGCACTGGTAAAGGTGAAGGGGAGTAGTTTGAAAATGTTATATTTAAAAAAAAATCACTTGACATCAACTGACGTTCCTCTGGAGTCAAAATGTCCTCCAGGAGTTGGCTTGGCTTCGGCTAAGGTCGAAGGTTGGGGCGGAGCATAGTGACTATGCCGTTTCTTGTTTGTTACTCTAGAGTAGACCAACTCACTTTCTGAAGGTATACTGCCCCCATCTGGTATGGAAAGTGGAGTATGAATAGTTTTTTTGGTGGACATTACACAAGGCACCTTTAAGCAAGAGTAACTCCTCACATCTTCATGCAAATGCAGGACAGGGTACTGCAGATGCAGGAACAGGACTTGACTATATGCCAAGACTGTTTGGTAATATTGGTAAAAGCTCATGGTAAAACATTTTATGCAAAATCACTGAGCTCCATAGTTGTAGCTAGCCTGGATGCCAGCCCGAACCCCACCCACAACATTTTTTGGTCGGGAAGTTCGGTCTGGACTCGATCCATTGAGGAGAAATTATGATCAGGCAAGAAATGAACGGGCCAATTAAATTGCCAGGACGGGCTTTATACGATGATGGACAGATGATCTGCAGGGACGTAATCATCACGTTATCAAAGAGCGCTTAACTGATTTCCTTCAGAGATGACTGCAGCTGGAGAATTGAGATGTATAGATTCCGCTGTCGTGTCTGTTGTAAAATAAATCGACAGTGCATTCATTTTAATAGACAAACAGAGAACTGCAATCAAGGCATTTGTTGATTGGAAAGATATTTTTGGCGTCCTTCCTACATGATTCGGGAAAAGTGTAACTTATCAGCTGGCTCTGACGGTTGTTAAGAAGATGGGACATAATGAAAAGCCTGTGGTTGTTGTGGTTTCTCCTTTGGTCACACTCATGGAGAAGTAAGTAAAAGAAGCAACAATCGTTATTTAACTTCTAAAATAAGTAAGTTCTGTATTTGAAAACTGCACTGTGCAAAGGAGTTGACTTACTGCGTTGCTCTGATTGGTTGTAGGTCTACCGAATTGAGTGCAGAGGGTTTTTTTTTTCCTGGTTCGATTAAGATATGCCTCATAATCAAAGCCCAACGGAGGGGTATCAGACTCATTTTCTTATTAGAAAATGAGTATGACGAAGTCAGGCTAGCAAACGATATTATTTGTTGTATTTTCGTGTAAAAAATAATGGAGTTGATTTGGAATTATTCAGCCTTTATGAGCAAGTAGAAAATAATTTGCAAACACAGACGTGAAAAATATTCATAAACCCAGCAGTAGAATTAGTAGTTGTATAATTAGTAGTAGTAGATGTAGTAAATACTTAGTAGAATTTGTAGTAGTATTATTACGTATTACGTTTTTTACATTTTTACATTGTAGTAGTATTATTAAGTATTACGTTTTTTTACATTTCAAACATGTAATTGATTTGAATTATTATTGTGTGATGTTTTTCAGTAAAGTTGCACTATTTAAAGATTATCTGCACTTTTACAGAAGAAACGCGTATCTGCAATTTTTTCATTTCTGCAAGGGCTGGTTTTGGGATTTTTACTATTTTATGTAATTGGTATATTATAGGTGCCTGTTTGATAATGGGTATGTTTTACTTTAGATCAATGTTTGTGTTTCTGAGCCTCTCAAGAATGCATGCAGCTATCATTTGTTGCCAAAAACAGGCTACTATATTTTTATGTTGTCATTGATATTGTTATTGCAATAAATTCCAAAAAATATCGTCATATAGTTTTAAGTCCATATCGCCAATATTGTTCTACACAATTAATTCCCTTACATGTCCAACAAAAATAATAACTTCTCAGGATTTTCTGTGTCTTTAAATCTTTTTACTTTGTGTATGGGCTACTGTACCAATGTTTACGCTTGTTTTTTTTTTTTTTGTCTTTGTCTTCTGGCTTCAGACTTTTTCTGTTTCTTTGGCCATACAGGCACTGATCCTCCAATTGTTTCTGCTGGTAAAACGCGATAATAAGTCAATTTTATTGTTTAGTGTTATTTTCTAATGTTTTCACATCACGAAACAACACTATGCTACTTGTGTATCAACGAAGAGTGCAGCCAATGAGCATGAGTATTCTTTCCGACATGTGTAGATCATTTCATTCCAATGTGGCAAAATACATTTAGAGAGGGATCACCTCCACCATAGATAATTAAAACACTTTTTTATAGAATAGAGAAAAACATTTTAATAATTTTTTTAATCTTTTTTTTATTTCTTAATAGGAAATGCATGCATTGCCACACAGCTGATACTTTGATACTTCAAAAAGTTTATTAAGAGATCGTAAAAATAATCTACATGAATTGAGCAGTTTAGTCTAAATTTTCTGAAGAGACATGATCGCTTTATATGATGAGACTGAATTTAGGCTTTTATTCACTTCCACATTCATTTACATTTATTCATTTAGCTGACGCTTTTATCCAAAGCGACTTACAATTGCTATATGTCAGAGGTCGCACGCCTCTGGAGCAACTAGGGGTCAAGTGTCTTGCTCAGGGACACATTGCTGTCTCACAGTGGATTTGAACTCGGGTCTCTCACACCAAAGGCATGTGTCTTATTCACTGCGCCATCACCACCCCATCCCACCCCAGCCCACTTGACATGCGAGAACCAATGAGGTTCATTCTTGTGCACATTTGAGCTTCAGCAGGAACCAATGCGCCGAGCAGGTTTGGTTGAGCTTTTGTTTATGTTTACTGATCAATGTTTATATGTGAATTAAAGCCTAAATTCAATCTGTTCATTATATAAAGTGATCTTTATATTATTATTATTATTTTTTTTTTACTAATTTGCTTCTTTAAATTCTTCATGTGTCATTGATGCAATTATAACTTAATTTGTATATAATTTGTATATTTAACATCTTCCTTTCTGTCTTTTCTTTCTTTTCTTCAGCTGGGAACGATGAAGAGGAGGGTCTGGCAGCAGTGAAGAAGATTCAGGAGTTGAATCAGGGAAAAGGTAAAATTCTTGCTAAATTAAATGTTTTTGGAGGACCTGGAGCTTTTAGCTAGACTGCTGTGTAAGAAAGGCTCTGTGTTTTCCCGAGCATCATCATGTCTACTCCCTCTTCCATCGGCCATCCTGACCTTTTCGTTCTCATTGAGGTGATGATTTACTCCACCAAGAACCTGATACCACTTAACTTTTCTTGTCATGTTTGGACTGGTGTGTTTACTGGAATGTGTGAAAGCAAGCAAAAGAATACCAAGAGAGCGATGTTTGATGATTTTGTTCTCTGAAGAACCATAACCTCATTGTAATGCAGATCGGATATTGGGATGAAGGCGTGCTCGGTTCACTGCGGTATCCACCCCTCCCCCACGTGGATTTTCAACTGCTAGGCGAGAACAGGCCCGTCGGTTTTCATCATTGGGCTATTGAAGTTGAGAGAGAATGTACTGAAGGAAAGCTGTCCTTTTGCCCGCATCTAGGGTCAGGGTCAGTTTGTCTAAAAACCTTAACTTTAAATACAAGTTTTGAAATTGGTATTTGGTTCGAGCCAAAAAAAAAGAGCAATGCTGCAAAGATGTCAGATGTGCAATAAGTCTTTCAAAACAAGCTAAGGCTTGGCTGGAGGTCTGTTTATGTGTGTGGCTTTATGCTCAGCGTGATCTGTCACTGCTTCTCTAAGCTGGTCTAATAATGACACATGAACGCTTTATACGACTACAATCACCTAATGAGGGTTAGACATCATCACATCCAGTTAAATCGGAGTTGACTTCGGAAAAAAGACGGACTGAGCGGACAAAGATAAGACATGTAATTATAATGGGCTTAGAAGGCTGTATGGGAACCTTGTTTATTGCTGCTCAATTGGACTGTTTTAATGTTGCTGTTGGTAGGTTATTAAAAATGAATGCTGTGCCAGGAATGTTGCTGGTTTAAGAAGTTGGTGTGGTCAAAGAGGTCACACTTGAAAATGTTTACTTCAATGTCTATTTCCTATAATTATTTATTTTGCTACTGAATCACAGAAAATATTGCACTAAAATTGCTAGGAATGTGTTTCTTCAACACAAGCATTATTATGACACATGCTGATAACTGTAATTAATGTGTATTAAATTAACCTTGGGGAGCACAATTAATTGAAAACTTAATCAAGATTATGATACGATTATTGTTACCGCAATTAACGAATCATGAAAAGTGTTGAATCTTTGTCACTTTTAACAGGTCCTGTGTGTTGCACTTCTGTAACTGGAGATGTGTAAACCTCCAGCATTAGCTTCAAGTATTGTTGTATTGCTTGCTTATGCATTTATTTATATAAATTTAGAATAATGGTTTTGTATTTCATGCTGCTAAGTGGGCCAGTGTGAAGTAATGCACTGTGTAAAATGGCAATACACTGATTTAGGAACACAGTTCTTGTCTTGTTTTGTAGCATGCATTATGAATATGACATGTAGTTGCCTTACACAAAAGTATTTTAGTATACATTTTATTCATAAGTTAATCACGATTAGAATATCAAAGAACATATTAAAGGGATAGTTCACTTTGAAATTAATTTTTGATATTTTTTAGCTTACCTCAAGGCCATCCAAGATGTAGGTGTCTTTGTTTCCACAGTATTTTCAATTTTGACATTTTTCAAACCGTTGTTGTCTATCAGTCATACACTGGAGGCTAAGGGGGTCCACCAAAAAGCATGCACAGAGAAGTCAAAATTAAACATGATTTAATGACTCGTAAATGTAAGTACACATTGATGGCCTAAGACACGCAACGAGCGGTTTGTGTGAGAAAACGAACAGTATTTATATCGATTTTACCTCTTGTAATCATAGCCATGACAAAATGATCTGACGGCACGGGCGCTTCGGTCTGCGCATGTGCCGGAAGTGATCGCTTGCGCGCCTACGTCACTCTTTGTTTATACAGAGATTTCGGAAGTTTTACCTTTCACTAAACATATTTAGATATACAGGAAAACCGCAATGGAAGACGATTTCGGTATATCTAAATATGTTTAGTAAAAGGTAAAACTTCCGAAATCTCCGTGTAAATATTGAGTGACGTCACACGCAAGCGATCACTTCTGGCGTAACATTGAACTGATTCAGTTCGGTTCAGTTGGATATTGCACAACTGATTTGGATCACTTGGACGTCACTGTGATTACATATAAATGCTGTTCGTTTTCTCACAAAAAAACGCTCGTTTCGTGTCTTAGGCCATCAATGTGTACTTACATTTACGAGTCATTAAATCATGTTTAATTTTGACTTCTCTGCATGCTTTTTGGTGGACCCCCTTAGCCTCCAGTGTATGACTGATAGACAACAACGGTTTGACTGAAAAATGTCAAAATTGAAAATACTGTGGAAACAAAGACATCTTGGATTCCCTTGAAGTAAGCTAAAACATATCAAAAATTAATTTCAAAGTGAACTATCCCTTTAAGGAACCATTTTTTAACCCTTATTGGACCATTCTTGCATTGACACTACGTCTCTTGCATTAGTTGATTTTGTTATACATTGGTCTGTGATACATTTTGTACATTTGTTGTTGCAAATTTTGCTCACCAATGTACAATTTTCTAAAGCCTAGTTTACATTACATGATTTTAAAATGTCGGCCTGAACTGTGCGGTTCACAATACAAAATCAGGAGTGTTCAAGTTGTTGAGCTGTTCACACCACACGACACAACGTGATTGATCCGCAACAGGAGATAACTCACTACACGATTCTATCTTGTCGACAAACCACGTTTTGTCATGAAAAATCACATGATAACTGGAACTGGAAATGACGCGAAACAGAACGCGCACCAATACCTAGCGAAGAAGACACAGAAACACAACATGCCAATATGGACGTCAGATAGAAACTAGTGCTGCAAACTGATTGCATGATGATTTGCTCTGGGATAAAATGCAAATAAAGAAAAAATAAGATATACCCGGTGAGGTCATGCGACAGCTCTGGATATCTAACATGCTAGATAGTTTTCTGGGCTCGGTGACGTGTCGGTGAGGCGTCTGCGAGTGTTTTTGATGCATTGGTGGCTCTTTCATACTAACAGATTGGCGAGCGTTCATCTAGCTCAACGATTTGCAAATCGGGCTTAAAATCATGTAGTGTGAACTAGGCTTGACTGGCTAACATGAGGTTTTGTTCAAATTGTGGAATTCCTCAATTGAGGAAGACATGTGATGGTTGTGGAAGAATTAGAGTGGTTTAAATATTATAAATATACCTGTTTTATTATAAATATGTTTTGCTTAACTAAACATGACGTACTGCTGTTCAAAAGTAGTTTAAAAAAAGAAAGAAATTAATAGTTTTATTCAGCAAGGATACATTAAATGTGTCAAATGTTACAGTTAAAGGGCACCTATTATGCCCCTTTTTACAAGATGTAATATTGGTCTCTGGTGTCCCTAGAATGTATTTGTGAAGTTTCAGCTCAAAATACCCCACAGTTAATTTATTATAACCATTTGAAAATGTCATTTTGGGGCCTGAAAATTCAGTATTTCAGCTGAATTTGGGCCTGAAAATTCAGCATTACTCAAAATTGCTGAAAAATTCTGCTTTGTTATTATAAATTTTAATATTATTTCACAATATTACTGTTTTTACTGTGTTTTTGATTGGGCATAAGAGGCTTATTATCAACCCTAAACTAGTATACCAGTCAAAGTGTTGGAAGGGCGAGCTAAAATTTTTGTACAAAAAGTTTGCACCAGGAAAAAAGTATTGAATTTAGATTGCTTTAGTTGAATATACCCAAGCTCAATTGAACTGAACCACCCAAAATGGCACAGGCCAAGCTCATCACGGGGTCACACTGACCCTTTACTCTGCAGCTTGAAGATAATGTCCATCTTAGACAGATAGTGCTGAGTGACTGATTCAGGGCAAAGCGCTGCTGGCAGGCACACTCGTCCCACGCTGATCCGCTCTCCTCTCCCTTGCCCTGACAACACAAGGCAGACGTACTGAGCTCAGCCGGGGTAGGCGGCAATACACCCTGTCAACACGTTATGGATTCAGTCACTCTGGATGGGCGGACAGTATGTTCCCAAGGCTGTTTTCCACCCCTCCTCCGCTTGTCTCTTTCTCCGCGCAGCTGCTGCAGCGTTGGATCTTTGGTGTGATTTCTGATTGACAAGGCCTTTGTAGCTCATCACAACGGTTTTCTGAAAGTGTCTGTGTCAGATGTTAGATGTGCCATAATGCCTGCCATAATGACATGCACTTTCAAGAGTTTACTGTAGTTGTTTGACCAAGATATGCTGATATGTGACATACATATTGTATGGCCATCGAATTTCTGTTTAAATGTCTCTTCCTCTGCTTTGCACAGATGGACTTCATCTCAATCTACAGTACATACTGTCTGTCTTAAGTAGGGTTGGGTGTCGCTTGAATTTGAACGATTCTGATTCCGATTCCTTGTTTCGATTCCGGTTCCTAACGATTCTCGATTCCGATTCTTTTAAGAGGCAGGGTCAAAAAAGTTTAGCTAACCTTGCTAACCAACGGTCTTTCGGAAGGAAATAATCCTTTCTGAAGGAAATACTCCTTCTGTCACAAATACTCCTTTTGTCACAAATTTTGCATTTTGCCGAGATTTGGTTATTTTTAGAAAAGTGAAGCCACACTTTGGACCGCCGACATAAGCTACTCATGTTCGACTCGCGCGGTTATGCCAACACTTCCGGTAGACGCTTCTTCGTTGGTGTTGTTTAGAGCCAGACCGATATATCAGCCGACCGATATTATCGGCCGATATTAGGCATTTTCCATAATATCGTATCGGCAGTTATAATGGCCGATAAATGAATATTTAAAAAATAAAATAAAAACAGACAAAACTCACTTTAATCATCTCTCCTTGGCCTGTTATATTGAAAATGTATGTTTTACAATTTGCAGTATGATATTATCTATTGCTAAATTATGGCTCATCATAGACTAGCTAACCACAAAGCTAGCTAATGCCACTATCATCAGTGGAAGACCGCTAACGTTAACATTAATGAGCTTGGAAACCACAATGAACCTTTTCTGCTTAAATAAAGTAATGATTACTGTATTTATAACTAGCATATCTCTAGTTACAGTCCCTGCATTGTAAAATGTAAGTTAGACTTGCGAGGAGTGAACATTTAGACAAGAGAAAAAGTATCAAACGTATCTTGTGCAGAAAAGTTAGCTTTTCTTTTACACGTGTGTGAAATCCAACAATATTTAATAAAAAAAAAAATATCGGCCGATATATCGGAATATCGGATTTTAAAACCCAAAAATATTTTTATCGGTATCGGCCTTCAAAATCCTTTATCGGTCGGGCTCTAGTGTTGTTCAGCGGTTTCTTCTTCCGCTCGGCGGACTGTGAATATCGAAACTAGGAATCGAAATTTTTACTTTTGAACGATTCCGGGAAAAACTAAAAGTTAGTCCCGGTTCCAATCGATACTCGATTCTCGATACCCAACCCTAGTCTTAAGTATGCACGATCATGATTACACTGAAAAAAATATATGGTTGCGTCCTTGTTCTCTTTTGGCTTTTTCGATTGTAGAAATGTGGAATTAAGGAAAATGTTTCTTCTTATGAAATGCAGTGTTCTTCGCCAGACATAACAAGCCCACATTCTACTTTTGATTAATCTCTTTATAAAAACTTGATCCAGAATTCTTGAGGATCATCCAAGTTCTTCAAACAAACTTTTTTGTTCTTCTTGGTGTTTCCACCTTGCTACTCTGCCTTGGATACTAGTTTTGCCCAGTATCCTTCTGATATTCGTTATGCTGAGCAATTTTTGGGTGTTTCTCTGGTGTTTTTTTTTTTTTTTTTTGTGACTTACTGGATTGCCAACTCCAAACATTGTCCATTTGGATGACATTTCTCTGATTGTGGTTCATTGATTTGAACCACTAGTGGGAGGAATTTTGATTCATTGAAAATATCCTCCAACAGTTGAAAAGTTTGAGGTCAGCAGTTTATGTAAACTTATGATAAAAGCTGTTTTGGTAATTAATTATTTGTAATTAAGGTCAAAGTAATTATTTTCTACAAAAAATGGGGTCTGTGTTTCTGCCTGTATACTGTCTCAGTACATTCTCCAACTGAACTGTTTACAAAAAGCTTCCTATAAACCTTTATGTAATTGTCAGTAGGACATGGTTGAGAGTATTGTGGTACCTGTTGAAAGCTATCTTACAGCTGATGTGAAGAGCAGATGTCTACACAGCCAGAACCTGCACAGAACCTTCTGGATCCTCGCCAGTGGAGTCGTTGTTTAGTAAAATATCTACTTGAGGGCTCATTGTAGTTTTGACGGCACCCTACTGCCTGATGTAATTAGACAGACATCCCAGCATATGGCCAGAACACATACTGTGTGTCAAAGGTTTACAAACATTTAAAAAAATATATTATAGAGACACCAGCACATATGCACCAAACAGGAGGTTCATACATCTGTGAGGTGTCAAATAGACAGGATTTGATAGTGTTTGTGCATATAACTCTGTGTTAGATCATCTGTTTTGTATGTTTGTAATATAACAGTCATACATGTTTAGCTTCTGCGACTTGGGACACTTCAATTATGACGTTAATGAAAAAAACAGCCCATTCCCTTCTTTATCTCCATCCTTTATTGATCTGCTTTGTCTCTTCCTGTCTTGATATGGAGATATAAATCTTATCATCCTTTCTAAGATGTTCTGCCCAATCTGCATCTTCCGTCTACATTTTCAGAGACCTGTTGGAGTTCGACTCGACTGACAAAACCCCGCATCTCAGCCAGAGCTGTCACTTACCCAGGAGTTATTCTCTATCAGTCTTCCTCTCTCAGGAGCCCGTGTCTGATTTACTGGCAGCATTTGAAAATGGAGAAGGGGGAAATGTCTTTGTTGCTACTTGAACATGGAGGTATGCCAATCACAATGGCCTCCAGCTGGCACTGTAACTCTGGTGCCAAGATTACCTCATTACCACACTCTTTGGCACATCCAAACTGAAAATGGTAAGAGAAATAGCAAATAAGGATGAGGCGGGTGTATTGACAGGTATATTCGGTGGTGGGTCGTATCCCCAGACTAACTCTTATCAGACCTGTTGGTCTGGTGCCATCAGGAAATGGCACTCTGCAGTTCTGCATGGGCTCTTGTGCTCATTAGTGCTGCTCAGATTCTTAATCAGAACAGAACATCTGCAGGCATTCCTGTCCAGCAGCTCTTCAAAAGGCATGCCAACGATCAATCATGCCAGGACAGACAGCTCACGACTGAAGGGCTTTCAGAAAGTCTGGATTGAAAAAGCATAGGGTGGAGAAATACACAGACAGAACTTGCCATAATAGAGTTTCTAAAGGTTATGATTTTTGGAGAACACCAGGATTATTGGTTCTGTTCTCTTTAGGTTCCGGGACAATCGAAAATAGGGTGATTTATTTACATTTAGTCCTCTTTTCAAGAACCAAACTAAGACCTCTTTAAGTAAACATGGAGCAAAAAGTGTTTCTTTATTATTAAATTGAAAATTTGAGTATAGGGCTGTTAAATTAGTGATGGTATTGATGAGATTAATTAAAAATATTTTACATGTTTTAGCATGCAACTAACTTTTGAACTGGCTTTTTAAATTTGATTATATTGTTGTCTGAGGTCAACTTATGACATTCGCTTGGTTTTTGCATTCAAAAGCATCAAAATGAATAACTAATAAGTAGGGCTCCACGATTTGGGCCAAAATGATGATCACGATTATTTTGATCAATATTGAGATTAATTATCACGATTATTTGTTGATTTTAACCAAAACTAATTTTATTGTCACATAGGCTAATTATAACTGCTTTCACATCCATATTGTGCTACATTCCTGCTAATGTACAAGCATGTGCATTAAAATAAAACAGGTGCTCTCATTCACCAAAATTCAGTGCATCTCTTGCAAGAATAAATAAAAATAAAGAAAACAATGAATAAAATGTAGCAAAACTTCAGGACACTGTAGACACAGGGCCAAATTCATTCGAGCCGCTGGCTCAAACTGCGGTCTTAACTCCCGCATCGCGACCGGCATCTGATGAGTTTTGTCGTCGAGTTGATCTCAATAGCGCGCGCTCTGTGGGCATATATTCATATTGATATTCTGCCGCTATGTGGAAAAATCCAGCAAAATGCGCCGGCTCGTTTGTCGACCCCGGGGGATTAACTTTATCCTAACCATAAATTGTGATTAAAATATCCATGATCACTCACATCAAGACGCCGCTGCGGTGGAGGAGTCCATGCAGGAGGAGCAGTGTTTGGCACTGCGTGTGGAGCTGTGTGGAGAAGCCCATGTCCACCTCTATTCCGTTACTATCCTGATCACTGTACTAAACACTGATAAATCTATGCTAACTTGAAGCTATCCTAACTGTACTATGCTACTAGCTACACAAAATAATCCCAATTATCTATATAATGCTATGCTAAATACAGTAGATGCAACAATACTCTATCCTGATCGTTTTCAAAAATAATCTAAATAACTATATAAATGCTATGCTAACTAGATGCTAATATATGCTGTCCTGATCGTTTTCAATACTCATAAATCCAACTCCTGACTCGCTACAGTAGTTTTGACGGAACCAGATGCTTTTATACCAGGGGCTGCCAAGGGCGTGACAGAGTGGCGTCTGAGAGTTCCCTACGTCAGAAAGTACCCCTACAGCAGGAGATTTCCGTTTAACCTGAAGAGGGCAGCACTCAGACGTATTTACACCATATATTTGAAAATCAAAACACTTTATACTCGATTGTCAAAAAATGTACTCGAATCAATGAACAGCATTTATGAAGCTCCATTCTTACAGATCATTAACTAAAAAAAAGTTGTTTTGGTGTTTAGTTACCCTTTAAGATGGAAAAAAATGGTTTTACAGATGCTAGACACGTGACTTTCAAACGAAAGATTGATATCATAGAGCAGGGTTCACCAATCTCGGTCCTGGAGGGCCACTGTTTCTACTGATCCTGAAGAGCTTGATTAGTTTTTGTAGGTGTGTTTGATCAGGGTTGGAGCTCAACTCTGCAGGGACAGTGGCCCTCCAGGACTGAGATTGGGGAACCTTACATAGAGGTTCCTACCCAGGTTCCTAACCGACGACGAAGACTTGACAGAGCAGCCATCAAGAGTTAGACAGTATTCTAGGTTAGAATGTGAGGAATGTGTTTTTTCGGAATTACGTAGTAGGAAATCACTAGTCATCAAGTTTTTTATATCAGGTATGCATTCTGTTAATTTTGTGAATTGGTAAATTTTGAAGAAATATAGAGCTGAGTATCATCAGCATAACAGTGAAAACTAATGCCATCCTAATGATATATCCTAAGGGTAGCAGAGTGAACAGCAACGGTCCTAGTACTGAGCCTTGTGGTACGTCATACTGATCTTTTGATCGATAAGATATCTCTTTATTTACTGTTACAAACTGATAATGGTCAGATTAGTATGATTTAAACCATGCTAATGCAATTCCACTAATGTCGACGACATTTTCAAGTCTATTTAAAAATAATGTTGTGGCATCATGTGGTATCAAAAGCAGCACTAAGATCGAGTAACACAAATAGAGAGATACAACCACGATCGGATTATGGCATTTGTGCATAGCAAAGCATTTGTGACTGATGAGCGCAGTCTCAGTACTATGGTATGGTCTAAATCCTGACTGGAAATCCTCACAGATACCATTTTTTTTTTCTAAAAAGGAACATAGTTGTGAGGATACTTCCTTTTCTAGTATCTTTTATAGAGAAGGTTGATTCGAGATCGGCCTGTAATTGACTAATTCTGTAGGATCAAGTTGCAATTTTTTGACAAACGGTTTAATCATAGCCAGCTTAAAAGCTCTTAAAAGGCTCTTCGTTAGTTGGGTTGTTTGATGTAAAAAAGATCAAATATAGAAATAAACGAGATAAGAATCCACAGAACTGCAGCAGCGGAGGACTCTTATTCTGCTGTGTGGAACTGAGGAAGAACTGATGATGACACATTTTGATCTTTGGCTGATAAATCAGAGGCAAGAGGCGTTTCATTCCCACTGTGTAGAAATTGAATATTCAAGCTGTTTAATCATTTTTCTACCTCAGAAGGAGAAACAATGTTTTTATTGTTTTTCGTTTCGTGGACAAAATGAAAAAAACGAAAAAGGAACTGTTTTCTCATTTTTCTACTTTCAATATTACATTTTTTTTTTTTTTTTTACAATATTACATAAAAACGACAAAGAATGATACACGAATTATTCCACATGCTCTTAAATTGCTTTATAAATTACATATGATGGATGATACATTGACTGTGTGATGTCTTGACATATTTTAGGTTGTGCTGCTAAAAGGAAATGTAACTGTCCTTTTTGGTGCTGCAATATCCTGTCTTGTCAAACTTCAAATAAAACTAACTAACTTTTTGCATAGCATACATACAAAACATACTTGGATCACCTCTTGGCCTCAATTTGGTTCATCTTAAAGGGGTTTGCTTTGGTACATTCATATTTAAATGCATGCTGTTATAAGAGCTTGAAACTAACCAAGTGTGAAAACACCCTTTAGATCAGGGCTGCCTAATCCAGTTCCTGGATATCTACCTGCAAAGTTTTGTTCTAACTCTGATAAAACACAAATTAATCAGCTAATTAAGATCTTGTCTAATTACAGGTGTGTTAAGCAGAGCTGAATCTGCACTTTTAGGAAGGTAGATCTCCAGGAACTGAATTGGGCACCTCTGCTTTAGATTGTCTGTATTGACAATATTGTTGTGGAAAAGGCCTGAAGCCTGAAACAAATTTTGTGAGGCAAACAATGCAGAGCTGTCGTACACTGGATTGCTATGCAAGCTTTAGTCATCCTTTTTGCCTCACACAGACAATAAACTCCCTCTTATGTATGCACAACACAGAGAGAGAAACCTAAGGGAGTACAGAATACATCATTAGGTTTCTGCCCCATAAACATGTCCTGATATACCCCCCATCTCCCCCCAAAGACTCATTCGCACACACTCAGCAGTATCTCACCCCGCTGCCCTTTTATTTCACGAGTCATGATACATGTCACCACAGAGAGACATCACTCTCACTGTTTATATCCCCTCTGTTTAATACTCTTTCGGCCCAGTGTCATACATTCAAATCATTTAATGTGTGTGAACAGTGCAGCTAGGAAAGTCAATATATAAAGTATATTTAAAGTATATATATAAAGTAGGAAAGTATATATATATATATATATACTGTATGTTTCCATACAAAGTTAAGAATTTGAGTTGCAAAGCATAAAACATTTGAGAATAAAGCATTGTTTCCATCTAGTGAGTAAAAGTAGGAGAAGCTACTGTATATAATAATTTTTGTATATGATAAATGACTTGTGTCTCAGAGCACGCAGACTAAATGTAATAAATGTGTTATCTTGCTTTCGGATGCAAATGCTGCTGCTTGGAAATGGAGTCATGCAAGACAGTTCTGGAAGGTAATTATACTCAACCACTTTGGCTATGTTCAGACTGTCAGTCCAAATCTGATTATTTGTGTGTCCTATTGGAATCTGATCTAAAATTATTGATGTCCACAATGTGTATCGCAACTGTTCAGATCCAATTTGTGCATCCATGCTAATCTTTCGTTTTCTGAAAAATCTCAATGACTTTGCAATGGAAGGCATACGTCAAAAACAACAACAACTGCATCATGGAGGGGTTTGCAATATAGAAGATGTTGTCTTACAGCATGACAATTGTGTAGCTGCCGTGCTGGGCTACGCCATCTTATGCAGAAACATAGAGGCTGGTATGCACTGCTTTATTATGTGCTGTCGTCTCCGACAGTTTCAAAACATATGTCTGTTACATATACAAAACAATAATTTTCTGCTCGTCTGGCACTTTGCAACAACGCACCCACGTTTCATAATTTATTCGATAAATGTTTTTCCATCATAGTTTATGCACGTTTTGTTATCAGATAAAAAAAAAAATGTCCGACTTTCTTTTTGACCATGCTTCAATATCTGACGCTTTAGACGCCCTAGGATTGCGTGTAACCCTACCCCCACCCCAGACCTAAACCTAACCGTGTCATCTAACTGACGCTTTCCTTTAGCGTCAGTTAGATGACTCCGTAGGATCGTGTCATGTAACTGATGCTAAAGGGCGCCTAAAGTGTCAAATATTGAAGCATGGTCAAAGGTGATGCCTTGGGGTGAGAATGCGTTGCTACATATTGGCGTTTATCCACCATTTTTGACGCGATATCCCAAAATGTGCATAAAAAGGTGGATGGAAACATAGCTTATGATTTTTACAACATTCTAATGAAGCTAGACTATGTAATGTTGTACAAATTGACATTTTATGTCTTGGTAAGGCTATTATTACTTCATGGTTTCATTAAAGTTTAATATTTTAAACAACATTTCCCCAATAGTTTAGTTTAATAGTTTAATTAAGCTACTAACTACTATATAATCTTACTAACTGTTACCATAAAAACCTTTGTGCTCTCCATTAAAGTACCTCTTGAATCACAACATGTTTAGCATGATACAGAAGTTGTGAAAGCCTTTTCATCCCTATTGGAACTTTGTGGACTATCGAAATAAAGTGTTACCATTTTAAGATTAAAGAAATTATATGCATGGATAAATTGTTAAAAATAAACACTGCAATATTCCATAAAATTAAGAATTGGCCTTTTAGATTTTATGGTGACTTTAAACAACAGTTAAAGTCAAAGTCGTGATGTAACAGAAGTAGCAACAGATCTTTTCTTCCATAGTTTTTTACATGCATCCAAGTGAAACAATCTCTAGCTGTTGATTGGATGGACACAGATCTCAATGCAAGCTTACAGTCAATTGTGAAAATAAGCGGGTTTATGAGGATGAAACGATTGGTATAATCGTTTGTTTCACAGAAACAGGGATATTTTGATAACAAGGACAAAAAAATGTTAAAGAATAAAATGTATGCATCATGCATGAATGAAGTGTTCACAATAAGATCAATATCATGCATTTAGAAAATGGCTAGGTTAAATTTTCATTTCAGTGCAACTATAAATTCACCCAAAACAAGCATTTTAACCAAGACTAAGGTTGTCATTTTTGCTCTTGATAAGTTGTCGAAGAACACTCTTTTATTTGTGGACGAATGAGTGGTTTTTGTAATCATGGGTTGCTAGTCAGAATGGCATTTCACACTCTAAACTGGGGTAGTGTCGGACGATTAATGTAATGTAGTGGGTAATTGCTGTAATCGTGTAACTATAATTAGTTTAATTATGCGGTTGAGTACTCAGCGCTGGAAAGGTGCACTCTGTGCCAAAGAACTGAAAGGAACAGATACTCACATTTTATCACTGGTATAAGAGCTTCACTTCTAAGTCACCAATGAAATAGTATACTGTATAATTGTAAATCTTAATGGGAAGGCCAGACAGACAATATTTTTCTTTTTGTATGATAAATAGATCTGATGCAGCAGGGGCCTATTATCTCCCGTTTCCATCTGCGGTTTCTATACTGCCATCAGAATCTCTGCTCATTGCACCTGGTTTTCTCATCCCTCCTGTCATCCTTTTTACTCCCTTCCCTTCATTATTGTTCAGGGCTGATCTCATGGATTGATAGTGTTTGGTTCAAGTGCACTGTAAGGGGACCAAAGGCCATTCCATCCTTACAACCAATTTCGATCAGCCAGAGATGGGCTATAAACCTCAAAGTTGTGGGGCTGTTTATCACAGTAATTCTCAGAAATGAAGAGGCATTGAGGATTAGAGAGGTTTTCATGAGGCAGGGTTAGATTAGCTGCTTAATTTTTTCTTAGAGTAATACCACCTAGCTAAGATTTGGGTTATATTATATCACATGCATAATTTGTGTTTGCCATAACTGGATGTGCAGAGTTTTATGGAATTCATGCCTTATGATTGGTATTTTTTTTTTAATTTTTTTTTTTTTTAGGTCTAACATTAATTCCGGTACAATAATCAAACGTAAAATATCAATGCATAATCTTCACTGTATGAATGAAATGTAGATCAAAAGCTACAAAAGTTATTCGGTAACACTTTACAAAAAGGTTCATTAGTTAACTACATTAGTTAACAACTAAGAATGAACAATATTTCTTCAGCATTTGTTAATCTTTGTTAATTTCAACATTTAATAATACTTTATTAAAATCTTGTTAACATTAGTTAATGCACTGTGAACTAACATGAGCAAACAATGAACAGCTGGATTTGTATTAACTACCGTTAACAAATATTAACAAACACAGTCACAAATGTATTGCTCATGGTCATGTTTAATAAATTAACCTTATTGTAAAGTGTTACCAGTTATTCAGTTAAGATGATTTCACTTTAATTAACTTTAATGACAAAGTTGGGAGCAGCAGGTTGATTATATTAGGCATCTTGTCACTTTAAGACGGGATCCAAGATATTGTATCCAATATATTGACACACATTGGTACCCAGGGTGGCCAATCAGATGTAAGGGGTGTCTGGTGCCGAGCTGCTCCGCCACTGGATGACAGACATGTCAATTCAACTTTATATCTGCTCTCTCACAGATGCTTTCATCATAACTAACAGTTCGAACACAATGTAAATAAGATTCATTGTACAGTATAGACAGAGTCATTGATTATAACAGGAGTTTTGGTGACTCGCGCGGTGTGATTGACAGCTCCAGCAATTATAAAGGGAGCATTCTTTGATCGCTTTCTGTTCATAATTTAATCCCAATTTAAATAACAGTATTTTGTGGCATCACTGTCGGGTCCATATCGTACAGTAAAAGTGTGTTTGTAAAGCCTGCACTAAAATTGCGTCTGATTTACCAAAGAATCCACTGAGAAATACCGAACAAACAAATAAAGCTCTACTTCGACATTCACATGGTTGAAATTAAATAACCACTTCTCTTGCATTAGGATACTGTAGAAAGTAATGTTATTTTTAGTCCAAAGAGACTGTATCTCTCTTCTCTCATCTCACTTGCGCGCCATTGGGCGGAGCCAAAGAGGCGATGATGCCTCAGTCTGATTCTGGTGGTCTTTTCACGCACTATGACATAATAATGTGACAATCTTAAACGAGTTGTTTTCTGAGCTCGTTTTCATATAAAGCTGTTTGGACTAATAAGGACATTTTGAGTTCTGAAACTTACAGGGTGTTTTAATAGTACAATAATCACAAATGTTTCTCAATTCATGACATATGTTTCTCAATTCATTTTTGATTGGTAAAACATTGGCCACATTTGTTTTATTAAATAGTAATGTATTAATAATCTCAGTGTCGAATGACTTCATCAGAAAAGCAAATGCAGTGTGCATGGTCTAATACTGTATATTGCCGCAGTGTGTGTGAGATAGCAAATTTAGAATTTTATTTTGAAATTTATTTTAATTTAGTCTAATACAACAAGACCCAAACAGATTCGTTCAATTTAATTATGTTTTGTTTGAAAATATTTAATTGTTGATATTTAATTTAGACCATTTAGCTCGTCCAAAAGTTGATTCAATTTAGTGGAATTTCAGCTGGAATTCAATTTACAAACTAATGGAATGATAGGAACCCAAATTTAATAAGTATCTAATTGGAGTTACAGTCGTTGTAAGATTATCACCAATCCTTTGCTATTTTTGCACACCATCTACTTTTGACGACCATGGGCCACCTTTAACTCTGGTTGACTCTGTTTTGATAGGAAAGTAAAGGTTAACAGTTTGTCATAGTTAACCTTGGCTCACCTCACTATAATTCAGGGAGAGGGAAAAAATGAACAAAATACCAGGATTTGCATAACATGACAACGAAAGCTGATTGAAGCAGTGATGTGCATATGACTAGAGTATTTTAATGTAGCTTCTCATTTTAATAAGCCGAAAGCCCAAAGGGCTTTTTGAGGGAAACACAACAGCATTCTGAATCACATTAGAGCAACAAAAGCTTGGGTTTCAAGGCTTATAGATTTACTTTTCCTATAAACAAAATGCCAATAAAAAAAACGAAGGGGTTTTCTACCTTGTTGAATGTGTATACCCTAAACTTGGACATGTTCTTGCACATTTATCAACATCAGGCTAAACAGTTATTCAAAAAAGAATACCTTCAACGGCATTAGCTTTATCACTGCTCATTTAGAAGGCCTTCTGTGTACATTTCTTGGTCTCCATCCCGTCTAATTCTCATTTGGGAGCCATTATTAGCTCAAAGGTTATGCCGTGTTCAAGGCAACCCGAGGTCTGCAATTTTCATTGTAGGTACACTTTAACTATGAGAGACAAAATGAGAAGAAAAAAAAATCCAGGAAATCACGTTGTAGGATTTTTAAAGAATTTATTTGTAAATTATGGTGGAAAAAAGTATTATGATATGAAGCTCTAATTACATCACGGCACAAAGCGCTTATGCACATCCCGAGCGCTGAATGATGCGCTTGAGGCAACATAGTTACAGCGCGCACCGCGTCGTGCGCATCCCGAGTGCTGAATGCAGCGCTTGAAGCAACATGGAGTCACAGTGCGCAGCGCGCCGAGTCCGCACTGAACAGTTCAAAGCACAAAGGAAATACATATTGATGCGTAGTGTATAATATACACAGTATCTATCTATGCAATCGTTTGAGTCTATTAACAGTTTTACGACTGTGCATGTGAGGAACAATTAGTGCTCTGACTCTAGTGATGTACTATAGGCTTAACAGACACCCGATAGAAAGTAACATGATGATTAGTTACAGCAATAAAGTCCAGCAAGATAAAGTTGTTTTATGCGAAACCATAGACCTTTATCTACAGATCAAATATAAAAATAGTAACATTGAATCATCTTATAGAGAGTTTAATCGTGTTGACTGTCGTAACTGAATTGCGGAAAATCTGAAGGAAGATTTGGCGGGTGCAAAATGTAGGTAAGCTAGTGGGGAACTGGTGAAACCAGTTTGTTGTGTTTCCATCTTTAGCATTAACAGTTTTAATGTATATTTGACAAAAAAAAGTGTTTTGTTGGAGATCTGATCTCTTATACCCAAACCACTTCCATACTATTGAAGTAGCTCCCTGTTTAGGAATTAAATCTTGATCGGAGGCTGACATGCTGCTGTGCTATTACTCTCAGTCAGCGTTTTTTTTTTTTTTTTACTCTCAGAGGTTTTGTTGTTGTGCGCGCGCTAAGTAATGTAAATACGGCATACGACATAACGCCACTATATCATCAATATCATGTCCTCGCACCACTATATCATCATTATTGCGATACAACACTTTTTTATCATGTAAAATTTTATACCGGTATTATCGTGGACGGTATGATATGGCACAGCCCTACCGGGCGGTGTGTTTGGGATCATTGTCATGCCGGAAGATCCAGCCACGTTTCATCTTCTAGGCTCTCACTGATGGAAGGAGGTTTTAGCTTAAAATCTCACAATATCTCATGAATCTCATGATGTTTCCTCCCCCATGCTTCACAGGTATGGTGTTCTTGGGATGCAACTCTGCATTCTTTTTCCTCCAAACATGATGAGTTGAGTTTTTACCAAAATGTTTTATTTTGGTTTCATCTGACCACATGATATTCTCCCAATCCTCTTCTGGATCATCCATATCCTCTTTGGCAAATTTCAGACGGGCCTGGACATGTACTGGCTTAAACAGGGGGCACGTCTGGCACTGCAGGATTTGAGTCCCTCTCTGTATAGTGTGTTACTTATGGTAGCCTTTGTTACTTTGGTCAAAGCTCTCTGCAGGTCATTCATCAGGTCCCTCCGTGTAGTTCTGCGATTTTTGCTCACCGATCTCATGATCATTTTGACCCGACGGGATGAGATCTTGCGTGGTGGAGATTATCAGTGGTCTTGTATGTCTTCCATTTTCTTACAATTGCTCCCACAGTTGATTTTTTTCACACCAAGCTGCTTGCCTATTGTAGATTCACTCTTCCCAGCCTGGTGCAGGTCTACAATTTTTTTCCTGGTGTCCTTCGACAGCTCTTTGGTCTTGGCCATGGTTGAGTTTGGAGTGTGACTGTTTGAGGCTGTGGACAGGTGTCTCTTATACAGATAACGGGTTCAAAAGGGTGCCAATAATATAGGTAACGAGTGGAGGACAGAAGAGCTTCTTAAAGAAGTTGTTACAGGTCTGTGAGAGCCAGAAATCTTGCTGGTTTGTGGGTGACCAAATACTTATTTTTAACCATAATTTACAAATAAATTCTTTAAAAATCCTACAATGTGATTTCCTGGATTTTTTTTTTCTCATTTTGTCTCTCATATATAGTGTACCTAAGATGAAAATTACAGACCTCTCTCATTATTCTAAGTAGGAGAACTTGCACAATCAGTGGCTGACTAAATACTTTTTGGCCCCATTGTGTGTTGTGAAAGTGTATTGCCGCATGGAAATGTTAAGGTGACGTAAACCTGAACTTGACAGCAATGACAGCATTGATCATGCTTATGCACTCAGGTAGTTTGGCGTGACTGGCCTGGAACGCTACAAAGTCACAAGTCGTAGTTTGAAGTTATGCTTTACGTGTTCAAAAACCTGCCAGGAACACATCTTTAGTTCCGCCATACTGAACAAATGATATGCCCAATTGACCTTTCGCTGGCCCCTCCCCCAAAACAGTCATTGTCCAATCACACATCATAGCAACCGTTATAATGTGAGCAGGTTGGTCAAACATTGACTTTAAGCAAAATGGTAAAGTGGTACGCCCACAGCGTTTGTAAATCGGACTCTAGGTACCCCAAGAGATTGTCTGGAGGAGTTGTTCTTTCCGTTTCCAAAGCCTGTACTATAATACACAACATAGTATTGGTACTGTATTATAATATACACATAAATAATATCAGCCGATATATATCGGTATCGGGCTTTTTTTAATCGGTATCGACATCGGCCCCCAAAAATCCATATCGGTTGGGCTCTACAGACAGATAACTTAGATAGATGACGTGACGCATGACGTTTGCACCGTGATGTCATAATACCTGGTCACATACGGCACGACATGAACAACTGTGGTTAAAAAGTATATAAATGTTTATTATTTTTAGACAATGAACGATCATTACGCTAGATAAGACCCCATTCCTCAGCTGTGATCATACAGAGCCTTTTGAAACTGCATTCATTTGGACTTCAACATGTTGAGTATGAACAACACGCATACACTGTAGATGGTTCTCTCATCTACACAGATGCATTACTTTTTGCAAATGATACATTATTATAAGGAAAATATTAAAACACGAGGGAAATCATTGTTGAGTCCATGACGATGGGAAAAATAGGCATAAACTTTACACATTTACCCAAATTATTATGCATGTTTAACCAAAGCTAATTTGGGTGGGTTTGTCCCATCCCCAATGGCCCTTCTCTTTCTTTTACGGCCCTGACGAGAACATCGATCTCCTTGGCTGTGAACCGATTCTGAACACAATTTTTTTTATATATATATATATAAGTAAGCTTGGAGCTGATTTTTGGGCAATTATAGTAATTTTGTTTAATTTATAATAATTAATTTTATCTTTAAAAAAGTGATCATTGAAACACTGCTAGGTCATTTGGGATGATGGGAAAAAGTCCTTTTGACCATGCATGAGTGTTTAGCCCCTTTCACACAGTGCATTGATCACATGGAAAATGCAGGGATATTTGCCAGAACGTCTTCTGTGTGAATGCAAATACGACCCGGGATTGATACCGGCATCGATGCCCGGTTGGGGACCTAGTAACATTGCCGGAATCAGTCCCGGAACACGCGCTGTATGAACAAAAGCCAGGACCAATGCCGTAAGGGGTGTGTCATAGTGATGACGCTCGTGCCATCGCGCGACTCTGTTGCTCTTAGAAGAAAGTTTGTGTTCGTCATCAACAAAGAAAGGACAAACAAATGTTTGCAAACTGGAACGAAGCATAGACTAGGAACTCCTCCTCACTATCCGCGCTGAAGCTGAGATCGTTCACCAGCTTTGTGGAACGTTATGCGCGTGTACATGTTTTCGACGCGTACGTTACACGTCTCATCCTGACGTCATAAGTCTTTCCGTGATCTTTCCGGGTTGTGTGTGAAGGCACTCACAGATCCTGGCAAATCACTGCAGTGTGAATGAACCGAAATCAAACAATCCCGGGACAAATGCCGGGTCACATTATCTGTGTATTTTCCGGAATCTCTGTGTGAAAGGGGCTTGTGAGTGGAATAATTTGAAATTAGACTAATTGAGCTTGCTTTGATGTACAGACCAACAGAAAAAATGTTATTAAATGAACTATGGCATGCATGAGGACACTGGATGAATCAACAGAGAATTTAGCCTCCAACTACTTGAAACCAACCCCTGTAAAACAAGCTGACAAGCTGAGTTTACTTGTTTTATTTGAGGAGGACAAATACGTTTGACTATTATGAAATGCATTTACTGCATTCAGTATGGCAATTAATGCTGTTGTTGTATTGAATACTACACTGCAGTGATGTGTAAGTGCTTAAACCGATTTGTATTCAAAAATTAACTTTGAAAAAAAAATTGAACATTTCTGAGACCTTTCTCAGAGGCCTCATATTATTGGATGATTCAGTATTTCCATTTGCATGCTTGTGTCGTCCTTGAGCAATTCATTATTTGTGCTTAACGGGTTGTGTGCTTTTCAGAACTGAATTGAATATACCTTTTGAAATTCCAATTCAGTTACTGTTTTTGCATTGTTTGATTTTGCATTGCTCAAACAAGATTCATAAGTGCAGTTCAGATTTTAATGTAAGGCAGTAAAATTAAAGTGAAATTCAAGGAAACAAAGAAAGTAAATACCTCTTTTTATAAGAAAAGTTACATTATTCAAAACAAATGCAATATGTTTGCTTGACAAACCTACGTTTTGAAGAAAGTATGTAAAGGGATAGTTCACCAAAAAAAAAAATGGCAAAAAAAAATCTGCCATTATTTACTCACTATCCTGTTGTTTTAAACCTGTATGTATTTCTTTCTTTTGTGAAAAAAAAAATAAAATAAATATATATATATATATATATATAATTTTTTTATTTATTTATTGGGAAATGTCTCTATCTTACCAACATTCTTTAAAATATCCAGGTCCAAGTATACAGGTTTGAAACACATGAGGTGAGCTCTTCCAAGCTTTTTAATGCTAGTGAATAGAGGATTATTTTTTTGAAGCCAAAAAAAGGGCATTCATCCCTGATAAAAAATAATGCATTCAGGTCCATGGGGTTAATAAAGGCCTTCTGTAGTGAAGCGATGCATTTGTGTTAGAAAAATATACATTTTCATAACTTTATCAACTAAAATAACGTCTCTGGTTACGTATGTAACCCTAGTTCCCTGAAGGGAACGAGACGCTGCGTGTAAACGCCGTGGGAACGCCTCTGCGTGACGAGTCATGAAGCACGTATGAAATCTGTCCAATGGCGAGACGGAACGTCATAGGCGGGGTGACGTATCGACCAGGAAACTATAAAGCATCCCCGAAACACAAGCGCAACAGCTTCTGATAGGACTGAAGCAAGCGCTCACGGGCATGCTGGGAGTATGGCATAGACACGCAGCGTCTCGTTCCCTTCAGGGAACTAGGGTTACATACGTAACCAGAGACGTTCCCATTCAGGGAACTTCGAGCTGCGTGTAAACGCCGTGGGAACGCTAATACCAACGCCGCCATGCGAGCAGGTGTCCGTTGTATGAAATCAGGCACATATTTAGACGAAAGCACCTGCGCCCCTGGAGCGGAGCTACCATACCCCTGGTTGAGTGAGCCCAGACAGCCAAAGGAGAAGGCTGACCGGCGGACTCATATGCAAATGAGATGGCCTCGACCACTCACTTAATCAACCTCTGCTCAGATGCGGGACAACCTTTCTTCGGAGGTCCAAAACAAACAGATAACTGTTCAGGCTTTCTCCACAGGGCAGCTCTGTGGACATAAGCATCTAGAGCCCTCAGAGGGCAGAGCAGATTAGTTTCTCTTGGTCTGACCTCACAATACCACGAAGAAAAAGAATTACCAATGGGTATCTCCCGTGAAAAGCTCCACTCAAAGGGACGTGGTAAGCAGATAGGCCACCACATACACCTTTAGTGTGGAGTGGGATAACCCTGTGGAGAAATGCTCCAAAGGAATTCCAGCACCGCCACACCGGGCAGTTAACTGGGTCCAACTGGTGTTCTCCCCACCAAGAGGTGAAACATTGCCACCTCAAGGCATATAATCTCCTCGTGGACGGAGCTCTGGATTGGAGGATGGTCTCCACGACCTCAGTCGAGAGACCCGAATCTATGAGCTGGGCCCCCTCAGAGGCCAAGCCACAACCTCCATAGATCTGGGCGGGGGTGAAGTATCGACCCGCATCCATACTCGGGCCGGCCAACGCGGGGCTACTAACAGTAGAAAGACCCCGACTCGGTGAACCCTCTCCAGAACTCCTGGGAGCAGAGCAATCGGGGGAAATGCGTACAGGGGTGACCTCGGCCACTCCTGTACCATCACATCCAACCCCAGAGGGGCTGGTGGATACAGAGAAACCACAGCCTGCAGTGTCTCAGTCCCTGGATTCAAATAGGCCTACCTCGGTATGACCGAAATGACTCCATAGGAGCTCCACCACCTCGGGGTGGAGTCTCCACTCCCCGGGCCTCGGCCCCTGCCTCGACAGGATGTCTGCTCCCCGATTTAAATATCCTGGGATATATAATCGCCAAAGAAGAAGCTTCCCCTGGGCCCACAGAAGGATCTGGCGCTAGCCTGAATAATGGACATGAGCGCAGACCCCCTTGATGGTCTATAAAAAGACCCCCGATGTGCTGTCTGACCGGACAAGAACATGGTGACCCCTCAGGTCTGGGAGAAAGTCCACAGACCCCGGGCTGAGCGACCACTCATGATCGCCCCCAGCCCGTGAGGGAGGCGTATATCGTTAGCTTCTTTGGAACAGTGAAGTAACGGCTGTAATACCCCAACTCTCTGTCGGGGGGAAGAACTCGTTCTATCGCCCCCTTCAGTAACAGAGCTTTCACCTCTTGTTCCATGACCAGAGCCTGCTCGGGGGATACCACTGTAGGCAAAATCCCCCGAAAACGAGGCGGACGTGACCTGAACTGGATCGCGTACCCGCGTTCGATAGTCTGCAGGACCCATCGAGATATATTTGGAAGACTTTCCCATTCTGCCAGAAATTCCACTAAGGGTACCAGTCTCTCGAGACTGGCCTCTGGAGTAATTATAGAGACAGAAACAGTGCCCTGTGACCGCGCACAGGCAGGGTTTAACGACTGTTCTGTATCGCTCCTCGGAGCAAACGAGCTTCCCTCGGGAAACCACTCGCTAGGACCGTCTGCGCCCACCCTCACAGGCAGGTTCAGCAGAACGGGTCCCTGCAGACCCCCCTGGTGGTTTATGTAAGAGACCACAGACATGTTGTCTGACCGGACAAGAACATGATGATCTCTGAGGTCTGGGAGAAAGTGTTTCAGAGCCTGAAACACCGCCATCATCTCTAGACAATTTATATGCCATCGGAGATGATGGTCTTGCCACAACCCGCGGGCCGAGCGACCACTCATGATCGCTCCCCAGCCCGTGAGAGAGGCATCCGTCGTCACCGATACCCGGCGACACGGGGCTCCCAGCGCAGGTCCCAGGGACAGGAACCAAGGTTCTTTCCACATAGCCAGGGCACGGAGACCACGTCGCGTGACCTTGATCTTGCGGAGCGGCTTTCCCCTCGGGGAGAACCCCTTGGTCCTGAGCCACCACTGTAGTGGTCTCATGTACAGCAGGCCGCACGGTAACACGTTGGATGCTGCTGCCATCAGACCCAGAATTCTCTGGAATTCCTTTACAGTGAGTGACTAGCCTAGCTTCACTTGCTTGACAGTCGAGATAATCGAGGCTATACAAGCCGGCGACAGACGTGCCTGCATCGTCGTCGAATCCCATACCACGCCTAGAAAAGTGGTCCGCTGAACTGGCGAAAGCACACTCTTCTTAGCGTTGAGTCTCAACCCCAACCTTCTGATGTGGGCGAGGACGGCATCTCGATGCCGAATCGCCTGATGCTCCGATTGAGCCAGAATCAACCAATCGTCGATGTAATTTAAAATGCGAATGCCCTGGAGACGCAGCGGGCCAAGGCCGCGTCCATGCATTTCGTGAAGGTTCGAGGAGATAACGCTAGGCCGAATGGAAGGACCCAATATTGGTACGCTTCGCCCCAAAAAGCGAACCTCAGGAACTTCCGATGTTGCGGAAGGATGGAGATATGGAAGTACGCGTCTTTTTTTTTTTTTTTTAGGTCTATCGTGACAAACCAGTCCTCGGACCTGATCTGTGACACGATCTGCTTGAGAGTCAGCATTTAGAACTTGAGCTTCCCTACTGACCGATTTAAGAGGCGCAGGTCTAAAATCGGACGCAGCCGCCCATCCTTCTTTGGAACAATGAAGTACCGGCTGTAATACCCCAGCTCTCTGTCGGGAGGAAGAACTCGTTCTATCGCCCCCTTCAGTAGCAGAGCTTTCACTTCTTGTTCCATAACCAGAGCCTGCTCGGGGGTCACCACTGTGGGCAAAACCCCCCGGAAACGAGGTGGACGCGACCTGAACTGGATCGCGTACCCGCGTTCGATAGTCTGCAGGACCCAACGAGATATATTTGGAAGACTTCCCCATTCTACCAGAAATTCTACTAAGGGTACCAGTCTCTCGAGACTGGCCTCTGGAGTAGTTTTTAAAAACAGAAACAGCGCCCTGTGACCGCGCACAGGCAGGGTTTAACGACCGTTCTGTATCGCTCCTCGGAGCAAACGAGCGTCCCTCGGGAAATCGCTCGCTGGGACCGTCTGCACCCCCCATTACAGGCAGGGTTGGCAGAACGAACCCCTGAGGGCACCGAGAGAGAGCGGGCGCCGGATTCAGCGGCAAACACCTCTGTCTCACGGTGGGGACCACCCTCAGTAGCCTGACACCAGTGGCGTCAGGACTTCTTCGACGAAGCCTTCCTGGCGACAATAACCGTCCTCAGATCGGTTCTACGGGAAGACCTCGCCTGAGAACGCCGCGTCTCAGCCCAGTTTTGCTGGGGAGGAGCCCGAGACGCGACGCTCTCTCGACGGGCGGGGCTGCTCTCGCACAGCAGCCCCCGAAGGATGAGTACGGAGGGGAGACATTTCTGGAGCGCCGCTGCCTGTTTTTTTCGGTCGACAGCGGCGCATCCAGGAGAAACGCTTTATCTTTCTCCTTCATATTAGCCAGATTTAGCCACAGATGCCTCTCCGTGGCCACCAGGGCTGCCATAGAGCGGCCGACTGATCTGGCCGTCTCCTTGGTGGCACGGAGAGAAATATCTGCCGCCTGACGCAGTATCTCATTAATCACGTCAGTGCCGACGACCCCTAGACCCAGCAATATTAGCATACATAGAGGTCTGGTGTGTCAAAATTCTAGCTGACACTGGTTTGTTCCACGATCTACACACCTCGGTGTGTAGATCGGGGAAGAAGGGCAAACACCGGCATGGAGGTAGTGAGTGTGATATTAAAAATCTCTCATCCATTTTACTCTCTCGACTCTTGTTTCTCAACTGGCCATTCAATGGTTAATTTTTCCACAGCCCGAGTCAAAAACCTCCATTTTTTTTTTTTTTCCTTTTTATTTATTTATTTTTTTACTACATTCGCGGGAGACTGGGATGGCAAACGAGCTTCCCTCGCTCTCCACTGAGTCCATAGACTCTGCATCCACACTTTCAACATCCAGCTCCTCAGAACTGGATAATTGAAGTGATGGCGCCTCAGCCCGGGCAGGAAAACCGCAACGCGGACCCCCGCAGCGAGAACTGAGGCACTGGATCTACCAGGTAAGGGCAGAGAAAGGGCGGGGCCCGTCTCAATCCCCGCTGATAGATCCATCTGCGATCCCCACGACGCAAGCCTTCGCTGTGCCTCGGCAGCAGCGGGACCCGAGCCGCGGGGAGCGCGCACCGAACCACTCTACTCGAAGAGTGCCCGGCGGGAGCGAAGTGTCTTCATGGGCAGACACTCGCAGTGCTCACAGCCGGCCCCCTCGAGAGCCGACTGAGCATGCTGCACTCCCAAACAAACAACACACAGATCGTGTGTATCCCCACCCGTGATGAAGCGAGGGCAGGGATGAACACACTTTCTGAAATTCTGCTGTTGTTTGCTCGCCATATCAATATATATAAATATACAATATTAGACAGACAGACAAAATTCATACATAGAGCGCTTGTGAAGACTCAGAAGCTGTTGCGCTTGTGTTTCGGGGATGCTTTATAGTTTCCTGGTCGATACGTCACCCCGCCTATGACGTTCCGTCTCGCCATTGGACAGATTTCATACGTGCTTCATGACTCGTCACGCAGAGGCGTTCCCACGGCGTTTACACGCAGCTCGAAGTTCCCTGAATGGGAACTAGCATCCAGCAGACGGCCTAAGCAAGTCGATTTTTGCCAAAAGAGCAATAGTTGACATGATGTATGACATAAGGTCAAGGGAAGGGTTTTTCTTTCAACATAAATTGATGCGTACAGCCGTCTGTCGGAAACTAGTTATTTTAGTTGATAAGATTTTATAAGTTAAATCTTTATCAACTAAAATAACTAGCTACTATATAACTATATTAAAATTATTATTTGATATTTTGTGAGATATTTTTCTAACAAAAACACATCGTTTTATTTCAAAAGGCCTTTATTAACCCCCAGAGCCATGTGAAGTACTTTTATGGAGGATGGGTGCACTTTTTTGGCCAAAATGATATACTCCGCTCACTGCCATTATAAAGCTTGGAAGATCCAGGATATTTTTGAATGAAATATCTATTCGTCAGAAAGAAGGATGGCTTGAGGGTGAGTAAATCATGGGGTAATTTTCATTTTTGGGTGAACTATCCCTTTTCTTTTCTGAATTTGCTCTCAAATGTGCTGCTTTAGGACTGATTTTGTAATCTGTTTGCTTTCAGTGCAGTTCATGTACCTGGATTTGGCCTCTTTGACATCTGTGCGGCAGTTTGTCCAGAGATATAAATCCACAGGTTTGCCACTACACGTCCTTGTCAATAATGGTATGTAAATTCATTAATTCCTCTTGCCTTAGGCAATTTTTCCCCTTAAAATACATCATTAGTCCACAGCTGGCCTGTATTATTTGTTGTTATTTTCATATTTGCAGTGTCTAACATTTTTAAATGTTTATATTTATATTTTCATGTTTATTTATTTAATGATTTAAAGATTTCTTATTAACAATAAACAATTTTACAGCATTTATTACATTAGCTTAATATTCATTTTTATATTGTTTAGATAGATTTCACATTGTATGTATTAAAATTAATGTATAATGAACAGACATGAAATTGTAATACAAGTTCATGATACCTAATGCATTAACTATTTATCATTTATAGCTTGTCTCCTATAAACGGTCTTACAATCTCTTGCATACTCCAAAGCTCGCTCTGTTGGACATGTCTAGTCTTTGTCCTGAGGGCCTTAGGGGTTGTTTGTTTTAACTGAATGACTTTTATTTAGAAGTTTGCCCGAGGGAATGTCCCAAAATGACAGGAACAGTCACACAGTGTCCTCTCCCTAACAGAGAGAATTAATAATTCACGCTCCCCTTTTATCTGTTTGTTCTCTATGGTGTACACCCCTCCCATCTGATGCCAGCTGATGGATCAATGTATTTGTGCCACCCCATTGAGGGTCTAATGATGCCGAAAGGTCAACGCTTGACCCCTCTAGTGCTCTGGCTGCACAGGACACTGCATGTGTCTGAGGAAGAGTTGAGGGACATTGATTCTCTCTTCAGAGAACATGGATTGAAAAAAAAAATAGGATTCCTTAGGTTCAACTTTCCAGTGTGAGTGTAATTAAAAACATACTGTTTAATGTTCATTTAATATGCTGAGGACATTTTTGTAATCCTGATTATTGTTTTCTCCTGCGAACTGAGCTGTAATTCTATTAAGAGCAAAATAATGATGAAACATGTTTTCAAGAGCAGAGGCTTATTTCCGCATGAATGCTGGTGCTCAGTCTCGGCCAGGGTTTTAAACCAGATTACATCCATTTAATATTGGGATTCACCAACTTTAATTATCTTGTGGTCGCTCTTTATAAAGACATAGAAGTGCATTTTTGTAGAAGGGTATGTTTATGTGTGAATGTGACGCATGATGATCTTCACATCTTTTCATTTTCTTTTCAGCGAGAACATGAATTAAGCTGAAAAATCACATTAAGACCTTTAATGGAGGAAATGGTTATTCGCTTGTTCAGTTTCATATGAAGACATCTCTGATATCATTCTCTGTGTGTGTTAAAAGCCATTCAAAAAGATGTGAATCAATAAATGTCTCGGTTACGTATGTAACCCTCGTTCCCTGAGTAGGGAACAGAGACGTTATGTCGGATGACAGCGAAATCCTATCGACTTTGAGTATTAAAAAATTAGTCAATGGCTTAGAAATGCCATGGGTCTGTGGAATTTGCATGCCGCAACTCCGCCCCACCTCGTGATTATAAAGGAGGATGCCAGCAACATGCAGATATTTATCTTCGAGGAGCCAAGACTGAGCTCAAGCGATCTACCGCGGTACACGGAAGTGGCAGGAAGACGTAACGTCTCTGTTCCATACTGAGGGAACAAGGGTTACATATGTAACCAAGACGTTCCCTTTTGTTATCACGTTACGTCAGATGACGACGAATGGGGTTACCAGTCTAATCACGCCACCTTCACAGCTGTCACCCAGTACACATATGACCAGCCGCAGGTGGAATATTTCAACCCCAGGGGTGGCAAGGTGGCTTCCCAAGGGAAAGACGCATGCTGCTCAGAGAGGCTTACAGTGGAAATATACATGTGGGGTTTACCCAGGTGGGGACCATGCACACGGATGCACCTAGTCAACGCACAGGCAATAGACAATGGCGTCGACGTCAGCAGTGCTGGAGGAACTCGGGGCTTAAGGGAAGCTCACCTGAGAAAAATATTGCTGTGAAGTGGAATGGCGAGCAAATGAAGACACCTGAGCGGGTCCATTACTAGCTGGTTGAAGCGAGTACATGAGAGGACACAGGCTCCACTCAGAGATTATAGAATCTGGCGAATGTGCTGGGTGTTGCTGGTGGCGGAATTGTCTGATCGGACTAGTACGTGTTGACCCTTGAGCAGCGCCCGAAAGGGGTGCAGAGAAAGGCGTACTGCCAGCAACTCAAAGCAATTGACATGCTATAAGCGCTGAAGTCCTGTCCAGAAGCCCGCGGAAGCATGTCCATTGCACATGGCGTTCCAACCTGTGGTTGAGGCATCTGTTGAGACAGCAATGTGCTGGGAAGCTCATTCCAGCTACACTCCAGCCCGTAGAAAACTGAGGTTCGACCACGGGTAGAAGGTCTGACGGCAGGTTGGAGTAACTGTTACTCAGAGGGTATTCACTATTGTATTGTGAGAAACTTATAGTGACAGTTACAGGGGTTGGACAATGAAACTGAAACACTGGCCAATGTTGGAGGTTTCACATCTATATGCCTGGCGGCCAATCTTCAGAGTGAAGCACGGGTGGATCAGTGATGGTTTGAGCTCCAATATCATGACAATCCTGATTGTATTTGATGGACACGACACTGCCGAGGACTACCAAACCCTTCTGGAGGATCATGATGCTCAAACCGTGTATCAGCATGATCATGCACCAACACACACAGCAAGACTTGTGACAGAAGGGTTTGATGAAGATGAAAGTGACGTTGAACATCTCCCATGGTCTGCACAGTCACCAGATCTGAAAATTATTGAGGTGTTTTGGAGGAGCGAGTCCACCAGCATCATATAGTGACCTGGACACTGTTCTGAAAGAGGAACGGCTCATAATCCCTCTGGTCACTGTGAAGGACTTCTATCTGTCAATTGGTGCTGTATTTGGATGCAAAATGAGGCCCTCACCATTCTAACAAATTATTGTGTTGTAAAACCAGGTGTTTCAGTTTCATTGTCCAACCCCTGTATATATTATTTGTTTCAGGAGTTATGAAATGAAGAAAATGAGTCGATATCTATAATATGAATTATGAGCGTCAGCTGGTCCATTCAGAAAACAAACTCTGTATTTCCACAAAACAAAAGCTGCTTTAGCTCAAAAATGTGCAGACTTGGAGAAATATTGATAGATTCTCATAGACTCACATTATACAGTATTTCTATAGTCAGGAATAATATTTATTGAATTTATACTAAAAAGCGTCTATGTAATCATTATGAGCGCTTCTTACTGAGATGTGCTGTGTTTTCAATTCATACCAATAGTCTGAGGTTGCTCTCTGCTCAGAATATTCCATATATGCTACACACGATGAAGAGCCATGACCATGTGACATTCCAGGTACTGCCTGGCATAAAAACAGCTAACAGAGATTGCTGTAACATGCACATAAAGATGTTTTGAAGACAATAAACATGATTGCAATGATATTTGAGTTACCTTTGTTTTTCAAGCCATGCCAGGTATTTTCATAATAATAGATTATATTTATAATGTAATGCTAATCAATATAGATTTTTTCATTGTGCACAATACAATAAATAATATATTTTCTGTCTGATTTATTTATTTTTTTAATCTGAAGCCAAATTAGATCACAGAAGATTATTTAAAACACTCAGCTTATGTTATAAAGTAAGTTTGGAGCACAAACATGGTTTCAAAATAAAGTAATTTGACATGAGTTTTAGACTTTCAGATTTTAAATATAAAATGGTCACACGTATGGCTTTAGCTGCAGTGCATTTCTAGATTGCTACAGGGCCAACTTCAATTATATTTTCATGAAGATGTTTCATATACAGTAAATACATTTCTAATAACTTTACTTTGAAGCTATTAAAAAAATGTTTTTCATTATGACAATAATTAATTCTACATTTACTATAAACTACCAAGTGTCAGTTTTCAAATGAGATCATGCTTGTGCTTTTAGTGCAAAGGGTTCATGAACTGTATCTGTTTTAGTTTGGGTGCCATTTCTGGGGATTTTTCAAAAGTGGGGTTGAAGTTTAAATGCTTATTACCCACGAGGTGGGGCATTGTAGCACCATGCAAATTCTGCAGACCCATGGCATTTCTTTGCCATTGGCTTGTTTTTTAATACTCAAAGTCCATAGGCCTTCTAAGCAAAACCCCATTCGTCGTCATCCGACGTAACTTGGAATGACATCAAAATGGAGCGAGCAATACTTAATTCAGGGTATTCAGAGAGCTGCATGCAGTACACTGTTCTCTGAGCGTATTTTCATTGCTTTTCAAAAGAGTGACTCAGAAATTACTTATGAATCATTTTAAGGTGTGAATACTTGATCAAGCATAGTAGGATTCTTCCTGGTGTCCTGTATTCTGTTTGTTCATAATATATCAGCAATGATGTTCCTTTTATGTATGCAGCTGGTGTAATGCTTGTTCCGGAGAGGAGAACAGAGGATGGATTTGAGCTACACTTTGGGCTAAACTACCTGGGCCATTTCCTGTTGGTCAACCTGTTGCTAGATGTCCTGAGGAAGTCAGGCAAACCTGGGAAATGTTCCCGAATAGTTATTATGTCTTCAGCTACCCATTATGGAGGAAGATTAACTCTGGATGACTTGCAGGGAAGGTTAGAGGTTTACTGTATTACACTTGAGATTATTTTCTTACCTCAAGCCTTTTTGTCAATGGAAGGGGTGAATTGATGCAATTGATGAATTCAAAAGTGTGAAAAAAATTTAATTTTATTGTTCGGCACCACTGCTGAATCTAGTTCTACATGCAAAAGTCACAAAATTTTATAGCCTGTTTTTGCATTTTTGAATTCTAAATTTAATCTGAATTGTCTACTCTGACTGCACATACGTACAAACAAAAACATACAACATGTATTGTTGAATTAAGATCTCACTTTTCATAACTCATTCCCAACTGAGAACCGTTACCATGTTGTTTGTGCTGTGGACTATATTATCGAAATACGGTTTGTGAGACTATCAGCATAATTACCTACTTGTTAAATAATAATAATAATAATAATAATAATAATTCAACAAAAAAAAAAAACTTGACACAAGTTTTGAGGGGTTATGTATATTGCATGATATATCAGTAAAATCGTAGGTGGTCATTTTGTGCATGGAGGCGTAAAAAAGGTATCTATAGTACTATATAGTATCTATACAATCATACAACACGTTTACCCAAAGGATAAAAAATAAAAGCTTACCTGATGCAGAAGTAGCTGTTTTCTTCCCCAACTTTCTTAGATTTTAACTATCTGATAGTTTTGCAATCAACCATTCATACTGTACATTTGGTCTACAATTAACTTGACTGCTTGCAAAGGGAAAACAAAAGAAAAGAAGTGTAAATTGCCACAATCTGCAGCAATTTTAAACTAAAGAATGGATGCGAAAATTATCAGAATGTTGATAATTTTCTATAAGATAGTTGACCATTTTAGGTTTCAATATGTAAAATAATTTAGCCATAATTTTATAATTCTGCACATTATTAAGATTAGATAAAAGTGTGTTGTTTTTTTCACCACATAGACTAATGCTGCATTCACACCATGTTGTAATAACCGTAGTTTTAAGATGACAACACATGACATTCTGCTTGGAGCTGTTCACGTCCTCGGACTGGGATTATGCATTTCTGTGGCAACGCTCAATACCTAAATTAATCTACAAGCTCTATAAGGCTGTGAACGCTTTTTACAAGTTGAAATCACGTAATTACTTGAGCGCACCTTAAACAATTATCCACCACAAAACTCCAGCTTATAGCCATAATGGTTATTGCTGTTTGTTTGTTTTGTTCAATAAATATTGGCTTAAATGCTCATTTACGTTTAAATTGTATTTGCCATCACCACTCTTTCACGATGGGTGGCTGAAATGAGACAAAGTAAACAAAACAATTAGTATTTTAATTGTAAATTTAACAAGGAAACACGCAGAAGATAAACCTGTAGACACGGAATAGAACAACCACTCCAACATAGATGTAAAACAATCCAGGACAAAGAACTGACAGAAACTGAGGGCAGAAACTTAAATACAGAGGGCAAACAAAGGAGCTAATGAGTTCATCAACTAGGTATATGTGATTGAAATGAATCAATAAAATTTGGAAAACTTCTTGGTTTCTAATGTATCCCTTGTTTCCTGAAGGAGGGAATGGGAGACGTAATGTCAACATGACAACGTAATTGGGATTACTTCAGGGAAGCCCTATCATCTTTCGAGTATTTTCATGCCCCACCCTGCAGCACGGGTATAAACAGGTGGCGGGCGCATGCACTCATTGCTTTTTGCCAAGGAGCCGAGATTGTAAAGGCCGTACAGCGATGGTCAGCAACGGTGGCAACGGGATGTTACGTAATTGGGATTCTTCAGGGAACAAGTGTTACATTAGTAACCGAGACATTCCCTGTTAGTTGCTCACATTCCACGTAACATCAATGTGACAACGTAATTGGGATCCCTATGGAAAACACCACGGCTGCTACCACATCCAGCGCCCTATGTAAGACCCTCAAGGCCAGATGTATTAACGCTTTTGTGCCCACTTCAGGCGTATTTGTTTCGCGAAGTGCGCGTAAAACCATGGTGATGTATGTTAGAACAGGAAGCACCAAGATGTAAGCACAGACTTCCTGTTGTGGGAACTGAAAATGGCAAAATGCGCTTTTCGTGTCATGCATATGCATTCATGGGATGGTCAAGGGGAAAGTGGGAGTGTCACATAAAAAGATGGAAGGGGAAGCATAAACTGCACCTTATTATGTATTCTGCGTTATGTACAGAAAAAGCCGGTGAAAGCGCGCCTCTATTTTGCGCTGAAAATTTTGCGGCTCCTAAAAGCAGGTGTAACTTAGGAAACGGGTTTCCTGGCATATGCCTCCTGGTGAAATGGCAGCAGTAATCTGAGCAAGACAAAGACATAAGCTAAGGAGACGAGCTGAAGAGATTTTTGCCACAAGAATCACACTTTTTCAGTTGAGAGAAAAATAAATCATTAAGCGTTACAGATTAAGGAGCTACGCAATATTACAGTTACTGGAAGAAATCAAAGATGACATAGAATCTCCGACTCAGCGTTCACATTCCATCCCAGCAGTTGTTAAACTCCTCGCTACATTACAATTATTGGCATCCGGATCATTTCAACCAGTCATAGCATCAGCAGTGAGAGGAGGCGGCCCATTCAATTGCGCGTTTAAATATGCCCTCAGACCCCCAACTGGCTGGGGCGAAAGGCCCATGTAGAGGGAGTTCAAACTTCTGTTATACCCCACACAGTGGGACTCTTTCGATAACACTGGGAAAGTGTGCCTTTCCTGGGGTGAGGGATGCTGTGGAAAAAAACATCCTGCCCGAAGGGTGGAACCATGTGGAGAATACACATATGGTATGTCACTGGGGTGGCTTCAGCCTGAGAAGGGGAGGCTACACCGGACAGTGGCGGCAGAGCAGACTCTGCCAAGGGAAAGACACGGGCTTGCCGCAGGGAGCTGGTCATGTAAGAAAACGCTTATGGGATCCCCGCAGAGTAGGGCTGCACGTTTTCAAGTTTTTCATTAACCGTTAACCGAGACCCTTATCGGTTAATACTCGGTTAACCATGTGCGTGCCGCAACCTCGAGATGAGTTAATTTTTTTAACACCTTTAATAACTGGTTGGACCCCATTTGAAACGAAATTAATTTATAGAAATAAAACGCAGTGGTGAGTTCAGAGCAGTTAATGTAGGCGCGTTTCCATCACCCTTCAGACTGAAATTGCCAATTGAAAATACGCACATGGCAACCATAGGATGGCAACACGTCCATTTCGCAAAAACTCTGTGTCCGCAAATAATAATAATAATCATCATTATTGTAACATTTTATTAGGCTGCATATGTAGACGACGCTTTTATCCAAAAAAGCAACAAAGCACAAATAAACACAATATTTTGACGCATATCCAGTGTGTGTGCTTAGTGTGGAGGCTGCGAGATGCCCATGTGAACACTTGCAGTTTCATTGCAGTTCTTTCAGTGGAAACAACTTAAAATACTCTTTCATTTCTGGTCATACAGAAAATAATAATACATTATTCGCAAATACATTTATTTGCGTAAACTCACTATAATAAAAAAAACGTTGTGCTTTAACAAACAGGCGCGTTTCATGATCTCCGTGAACTGGAGCGCGAGAATGGAATGGCTTATCGCGAAAGGAAAAAAAAATGTTTTAGTCGCATAACACCGTTAATAGAAACGCTGTCATTTCACAATATTTTTTTATCGACAATCAGAAAAAAACCCCGCAAAAGTTTTGTGCAAATATGTATTGACGCCACTTAACCGAGCAAAAAGGTTTCACTCGGTTATCCAATTTTAAACGGTTAATCGGTTAACCGGTTAACCATGGACACCCCTACCGCAGAGGTCAGCATATATGAAACCCAGCCTAGCACAAGCTACACAAGCATACGAGCACTAGGGCTCTGCAAAGTCTGACTGCCAAAGGGGTGCTGAGACACTCAACAGGGTTCGCCTAAGTGGGAAATCCAACTGGAGCAGAAAAGCGCACGTATCCGCTCCATGTGGAGGGGAGTGGCGGGGGAAGCCGACACTTGAACAGGAACTTCTGGGTTATCAGCTGGTTGAAGCGAGCACACAGGAATAAACCGGCTCAATATGTAGGCTATGAAACATAGCAAACTTGTTAGGTGTGACCCAGCCCACAGCTCAACAGATGTCTGTCAGCGAGGGGCCGTGTGCCAGCACCCAAGAAAAAACGACACTCCTAGTGGAGTAGGCTCTCAACCCGGACGGGCAGGGAACCCCTTGGGCTTCATAAGCCAAGGCAATGGCATCCACTATCCAGTGGGCCATCCTATGCTTGGAAACAGCCTTTCCCTTCTGATAGCCTCCGTAACAGACAAAGAGCTGATCTGAGGTCCTGAGGCTTTGCGTTCTGTACACAACTGGACAGAGAAAAGCAAGGGATGGGTCTGCCTCCTCCGAAGGCAGCGCTTGCAGGTTCACCACCTGGCTCCAGAAGGGAATGGTAGGAATGCAACCAGGAGTAGTTGTACAGCTGATTACAAAGGCTTGCAAAGGTCTTTTTGTCTCTGAAGTGGCAAAAGGACCAGAGACCAATCCCAAGATGGTATAGAAAGTGGGAGAGGTGGATTTAGTCAGGAACCTGACGATCAGGTCGTGCTTTCCCAGTGACTTAACCTCAACTGCATTGTGATGTGCGGCGATAGCGGCAGCATACAAGGAGAAAGCCTTCGCTCCAGCCCATCTTGCAGCAAGGAAAGCCCTGCTCTGATCAAGCAAGTTTGGGTTTTCCTCGCGAGAAGAACACCACTCAACAAACAGGTTGTAGAGTCATGCCTCGTAGAGGGGGCTCTAGAGGAATTGATGGTGTCAACTACCGCCTGGGTAGGGTTGGGTACGGAAACTCGGTTCCAATAGGGAACCGGTTCTGACGTAGTAACCAGACCGAATAAGAATGAAAACTTCGGTGCCTGATTTCGATTCCTGAGTCTATGGCATGAGGCGCACAAACGCAGTCTCTTGCTGTCTCCCTCTCCCTCTCTGATGTGCGCGCACTATACGGTTTATTAAAGCACTGTCTGATCTGTCCTGCACGCGCGCTCTTGCTTGCTCGCTCTACTTCCGGGAGATTTGAACTAATTTGCGATCATCCGGGAGCCGTTATCAATATGCGGGAGACTCCCGTTCCGGGAGTTATCTGCTGATTGCGAGGAGATTAAACACACGTGAAATGTACACGTGAAATGTTTGGCTGCATTTCACATGTAAAATTACGCATCAGAATAACGATTGTCTATGGATATAGAATCACCATTCGCACCGCGTTGATGTTCACGTCGTCATATTATATTAGCGCGCGCGCATCATCTGCTCCTCAGAGTTCTCTGCCGAAAAAGGAAGCTTGTCAGCACCGCGAGATATTTGGCAGCGAACGCAGCGTTTTGTTCTCTATTCAGAGAACATAGGTTACACAGAGACGTTCTCTTTCATATGTTCACTCAAAGCTGCGTTTAAGACGCAGTGGGAACGAAATATCAAACTGGCTAAGAGCTTAGTAAATGACAAGATAACTTACATGACTAGTTAAAGCAGACAAAACATTGGAACCTGTAGCCATGTCGATATTATATTACCCTGGTAGTAATCTCTATTAATCTCCAGTATAATTACATGTTTGATATAATATTGTTTTATTTGATATTATGTAAATATGTGAACTTTAATTTTATATTGGTTTATTTATTATTACCATATGTTACTTGTATTTATATTGTAAGTTAATATTGCGTCCAGTTTGGCCCTGTAAATAAAGGGGTATTATTTTTTTGACAAAGTGTGTGCGGTTTCGTTTTCTTAAGTCGAGTTTCAAGAACCGTTTAGGTACCGGAACCGTTTAAAAAATACCGAGTAAGTACTGGTATCGGATAAAACCCAACCGATACCCAACCCTACGCTTGGGTTAGGTCACCTAAAACCTCTGCGTCCTGTCCAGAGACCAGACATTAAGTTACCAGGGGTCTGGATGCTGGTGCCATAGGGTGCCTTGTCTCTGAGAGGCTTACACAGCGGGGTGCATAGGCCTCACTAGGCCCTTTTTAGGGGTGCTTTAAAGCAAACTTCTCCCTAGCTTGTTGTAATCAGATTCAGCGCGTTCTTCATCTTCAATCCGCAACAGCGCAAAGCTGAAGAGTGTGTGTGTCTGTGTGTTCATCTTAGCCTCATTGGTCTGTCACTGCTCGTCAATGTCAGAATATTTAAGATGACCTATCAAATCAAACTAGGCGGGCTTTATGTTCACAGATACTGCTCAGTGCGAATTTTAGCAGCGCGTCTCGACCTTTTTACAGTGTATGGTCCCGACGCATCAGTTTACGGGCAAGATAAGAAACTTTTTTTTTTTTTTAGCAAAATGTTAAACGAATGACAAAAATAATCAGGCAAAAGAATAAACTTTTTTTTTAATTTCATCATTTTGAACTGCAAATAGGCCTATGCAATGTGACTCACATGATGTAATAATTAGTTTACTGTCATTGTGAGGGCCGGGTACAAAACAAATTTTTAACAACAAAGCCATTTTCATAATTTTAGGCACAAGATTAATAATGAATGTGTACATATTGAGAATTAATATAGGCCTAATACAATTTTTAGCCTTCAGTAAATTAAAAAACCTCAGCTTTAGGAGGGGAAGAGAAAGGGCAAGATCAGGAGACTGAGAGAAAAAGACAGAGTGATGGATAAGAAGTGATTGTATTGACAGGTATTTGTCAGGTATTGACAAATAATCTACTGCCCGCTAGGAGTGTAAATATTAATCGATTCGTATCGATCCATCTATTATACAGCCGCCGATTCAATGCATCCACAAGAGAATCGATTAATGTGTTGTTTTTTTTTTGGCACCTGTCTATTTTCAGCAACAGCTCCGACATATGCATAGGCCTACAACCTATTCCTAATCTGCTGGTGACGCTAACCTCATTATTGTCTTTTACTTCACACGCGTTACTTAAGTTTCACAGTCTATTTATGTTCACACACATTGTTGAGTCTGACTTTGAAGAGCGATGGAACCGTCAGAGTGAGCTGGCAATGAAAGTGAAATGTTACAAACTCCAGTCAGCGTCAAGTCATGGGTGTCGAAATATTGTGGCTTCAGGAAAACAGATGGAGCAGTGGTAAGAGATGTTGCCGTTTGCAAAGAAGACTATAATATGTAATCTCTCTCGCATTTCTCACGGAGGGGCGGAAGCATAAAAAAAGGGGCGATGAGCTGAAGATCGAGAGACCTGCAATTTATGCATCTGCAATGAACCAGCTTTGAGGGGGCCCAGCTTGAGAACCCCTGATTAAACTGTTAAATGTTCCATTTTTAGCAGATCTCAAACTGAATGTCCGTTCATACGGTATAATGTTGTGATGCCTACATAATTGCTTTTAGTTTATTTAGACAAAAAAACTATAGAATATAAAATATTGAATTGTTACAATTTATAACCAAGTATAGCGTATTTAAACATTTATCAGGGGAAATAATATTGACTCGTCTGTATTAGCCGGAATTTTAATATTGGTGCATCCCTAACATTTTTAAAAGGCAAAAATATGTGTCTCATAAAAAACACAGATCTTCCTGTTGTGCAGGTCAGTCCATACTGTCCTATTTATTTCTCAAAATATTGCCACTGTTCTAACCTATTTTTTTCAAGACTGCTTTTATTGCTTTCAATCTTGAGTCCTCATCCGTTACTGCAGTCGTGTACTGCTACTATTCAAGGTCACAGTCACTATAACATACACTGTGATTCAGAGCACTGTTTATTGATTGACTGAATTCTGCAAAGCCTCCTGGGAGGCAGAAATGGGGCGGTTATGAGTGTGACAATAAATACTGACAAACAACAAATCTAAAACAGAAAACAAGGTGCCCGCTTGCATCTGATGGTGAGTTCTTTTCACGCTGTATGTTAAGTGTGTGTGGTTGGCTCATGCTGTGGGTTGGCACAGAAGATTCCTAATAAATATGTCCTTCAAGGTGAGAGATGAAGGGGTGGGCGCAAAGACATCTGCTGGTATAAATAACGGATAAATGAAGCAGCCAAATGATTAGACATGGATTCTTTACTCTGTGGCATTCTAGGACTTCGAAACATGCATAGAAAGACAAGATTTTCTAATAAATTTATGTTTTTTTAATGTGAACATAGCAATTAGGCACCAATGCTGGCAAAATTTCATGATTCTTGATGCTAATTTTAATACCACAACTAAAACTGATGTGCAGTTGAACGAATGTTAAATGTTAAAATTAGGGGTCGACCGATTTTCAGGGCCGATTATATATTATATATATTTATTTATATTTATATATATATATATATATATATACACCCCTAATATATATATATATATATATTATAGCCTATGTCTGGTGTAAAACTGTAAATTAATGTCAAAATTAAATGATTTTAAACATATCTTTGAGATATCTCTGAGAACTCTTATTAATAATAATAACTTGTAAAAAAAAAAAAAAAAAAGTGCAGGGAGCACCCAGCAGCATTCTGTAAATATTTTGTAAAACTTAAAGACTCTATTTTAATGTTTAAATAAAAATTTAGTTATTAAAAAGTATTTCTAATTAATTAATATCAAACTTATTTAATTTATTTACAGTTTAAAGCCACAATATGTATTTTTTCTTCTTTAAAAATAGCAAAAATAACTGTATCTATGTTATATATTTCTATTAGATGTGTACTTACATTATCCCGACAGTTTCCACCAACTTTAAAATACGGAGAAATTTATAGTTTAATACGAAGACACGGGACGTTTCTTTATTTCCGTTTCGTCGCCCGTCTATGGCGTCATATAACCTTTGACTCCTCTATTTTCTCTAACTTCCCACGGAACCCGGCGAAACCCGCCAAACACAAAGGGGAACACTGGACTACCGCCAATAAAGCAAAGAAAATGACGAAGAAAAAAAAGTTGTACGTATTTTTATGTGTGTAAATCGTGCCCGCTCACTCTTAACAGACACACTGTCCCCGGTGCTGCTCGTGCGTCACAGAATGCATAAAACGCTCCCCGTTCACAGTAACCGGGTCGTCTCATTCAAAACAGCCAACTGTTGCTGTTAGCGAGCCGCGCACATTGAATACTCGTATGAGTCAGGCTGCGAATGTAAGTTATGTGCCCGCTCCAGCGCGCTCATGCTTACTAAATAAACGCCTCACCTCCGGCGCCGCGCACTCACTACATTCCCTTTAGCCTTTAGCACATAGTGGATGCATAACGCAAACCCAGTCAAACGTTTGACTGCAATATCTTATGTGCTTTATAATCCGGTGCGCCCTATATATGAAAAATGTTCTAAATAGGTAATTCATTAAAGGGGTGTAATATAAATATATCCGTCTGTATTATAGTTATGGACCACGATTACGCTTTGCCTGCACGTTCTGCTGCTACAGCCAGCTCAGTAAAGCTCAAACGTACGGGTGAAAAATATGACCCGAGAAGGGTTTGGGACAGGAGAAAAAGCATGACGCAGGTAAACATTGGGGTTGTATTTAAAGCTTGATGAGCTAAATCTACAGAGAGATGCCGTATATCTGTATATTTTGTGAAACGATGACGTAATGCCATGACCTGAGCTGGTTGTCAGTGATAGCGACAACAACTCCCGTGAGCTCTTTCCCGACGTCATCAAAGTACGTCTTTTGTTATTATTTTAAATGAGTGACCCCTGGTGGCCAAAAATTGCATACTGTACGTTTAACAAAAATTAAATTTTTAAGGCTTTGTGAAAAACTGAACTTTTATTTTGACGGGTTGCCGTGGAGATCTTTGTGTTTCTATTTGTCTATGATATGACGATAACTTTTCTCAGTTGAAGCATTGCAAAAAGCTCATGACGTGACTAAGCGACTCTGGAGATGATGTTTATGCAATCGTGTCCTCATATAATGATGCTGCTGAGGCTAAAAAAAGCGCAAGCGTCACGTGTGTGTGTGTGTGTGTGGGTGGGTGGGTGGGGTAAATGAAATCACGCATCTGCGCCATTCATTTAGAGATACGCAGGATTCATTTAAATAGTCTTTTTACGGTTTGATTGTACTGACCTGCTTTTTATTTATTTATGTGATATTCCGCTCTATACAGTAAATTATGTTTTTATGAATGAATTCTGTGATTCCGTCTGTTTTCAGTGTATAAAATTCAGTGTATTGCTTCTTCAGCTAAATCTGCTGCTGCCTTAACTTTGAAAGACAACTGATGTGTGATCAGTGAAGCAGCTCCAGTCAGCAACATAAGGGCATAAGTCTAGTCTACAGAGTGGCGAGTTCCGACAGAGGTGGCTGCGTTAGAGCCAAATATATCGCATTTCAAAATAAAATTATTTGATCGGCAAATCGGTTTTGAAAATGGCCGATACGATAACCATAAAAATGCTCAGTATCGGCACCAATAATCGGCCAGCCTGATAATCGGTCAACCCTTAGTTAAAATACATATTGGCCTGGTTTCACAGACAGGACATACTAGATTCAGCCTAGATTGGCCTTAGTTAAATTAGGACATTTAAGTAGCTTTAGAAATGCCTTAGAAAAGGAAAAAATAAAGCTATCAATGCCTAAATGAATCTGCAGCGGTCACGTGGTACAAGTTGGAGCTCTAAGAAAATTCCCAGATTAATATTTTACGAGCTCTATGAGAATGTGAAGGCTTTTTACAAGTTGAGATTTAATGATTATGTGATTGCACGAAGTGCAAGGTTTTGAAAACTATGACTTTATCTCCAGGTAAACAACAAAAATCTGAATTTGTGTAAACAGTGACATCATACGCATATTACATGTTCACACATGCGTATTACGTGTTCACAGGGTGTTTTTTGTCAAAGTGACATCGCCAACTACTGGCCTGGCATGTAAAGTCGAGCCTTTTTGCTAATTTTCGCAGATCCGCGTGGATCGTTTTGACAAGGTTGTCATCTGTTTTTAGTACATCGTTGTCATGTTTATTTTAACTGTGTCCCAATTAGCATACTATCCGTCCTAAAAAATATTCGAAAATAGAATTAGTACATCCCAAATCGTAGTATGTTGAAATGAGTGTTTCAAAGATACCCGGATGGTCTACTATATCCGGTCAGAATCCGAAGTGTAGATCGATGCACACTCTAACGGCTGATATTGCCCACAAATCATTGCGCGGTGGACGAGGATTCAGTTAAAACTACAAACACGAGTAAAGTGTTAAAAAAAATAAAAATAAACTACAGACACAGAGGACACGAGTCCCGCGGCTGTGTAGAGAGGTTTAGATAAAGAGCTTTGAGTGATTAATTATCAGTGTCTAACCTGACGAAAATTAATTTATTCAATGTTGTCCACATTATATTGCATATGCAGAAGCATTGTGAACTTTTGTAAAGATGCGTTTAGCCATTACTTTTTAAATGCATCATTATATTCAAATTGCAAACGCGAGGAGAGTGTCCGCATGAAAGACACGACTGGCAGATGAATGTGCTCCGAAACGGTAGGAAATCAAATTAGATACAGAATGGAGGATTTTAACTGTGACAAGATGATTGACAGGGCAGTTTACGATGACAGGATGCACGCAGCACGCGACAGATCTGTCCGTTAAAGATGACGTGATAGTATGTCCCAAAGCTTGCCTAATCTTTTGCTACACACTCAAAAGTACGTACTTTTTCTTCACAAAAATACTACATACTTTTAGTGCGTAGTATAAGTAAGCGAATTGGGACGCAGCATTTGTTTATTATTTTTTGATTTTTGTTTTCTTTAATGAATATTGGCTATTTAACTGTAAAATTGCTCATTTACAAGTTTTTACATTTAAATTATATTTTCCATCATCTACCATGCACTTAAACTGTTAAATGCCCTTCATTTGTAGCCTATTTGAAACTAAATGTCCATTCGGTTCATTATAAAGTTGTTATGCCCAAATTCCAATTTTCAGTCATTATTGATGATTAAAATTAAAATTATTAAAAAAAAATAAAAAATATTTAAAAAAAAAAAATGTTTCGCTGTAATGAAGAGCTGAAATAAAATAAACAAAAATATTAGATGGAAAAAAATAGCTATATAGAAATAAAAAAAACCTGACAAAAAGCACATAACATAAATTACTAAAACTTTAATATGAAATGAAAATAATTTAAAAAATACTAACGTTGACTGCTGTTCTGAATGATCTGACTTGAAGCAACAACACATCAACAAGCACACTCTTGTCAAAATGAGTTGTCAAACACAAATTACAGTAAACAACACATTAATGGCTGTTGACACCAAAATAGCTGCATAACTATGCTCAAGGCCTCTTTCTTTTTTCTCCCATTGTCTCTCTTCCTCAGGATGTGTTATAGTGCACATGGTGCATATGCCCAGAGTAAACTGGCCCTGCTGCTGTTCTCCTACCACCTGCAGGACCAGTTGCTGGTCAAAGGAGACCCTGTAACGGTTAATGCAGTGGACCCAGGCATGGTGAACACAGCCCTGTATGACAATCTGTGTGGCCCGGCCCAGCTAGCCAAGAAGCCTTTCGCTAAACTGCTCTTTAGGGTAAGGCAAATCATTTTGCCCTCTATAAAATCTCATTAGTCAAGTTTACTGGAGGATAATAATTGCCTATGCGTATTTGGACTGCCTTATTTTATTTAAATAACTTGCCAAACTTTGGAAAGTCAGCCAAACTAGGTCGAAGCCACTAGTGTGATGGTTTATTCAGGCACCTGTCTGTGCTTGGCAGAGAATTCTTGAGGCTTCAGTTTTCACACTCACAGGGCAGAGTTAGGACATGAAATGTACAGCTTTCAAGTGGTTGAATTAAAAAAATTATATAGGTTAAAAAAAACAACAACTATAAAATATTTTCATATTATGTGTCATACCTGTTAATTGACCAATATTATAAATCTGTGCTATTTTGTCTAAAAAAAAAACGCACTAGAAACTAAAAACTAATGTTTTATCAAGATTAAATTGATGTTGTAAAAGCCATTGATGCTGATAAGGCTAAATATATAAACACATGCTTGCTTGCGTTATAATCCAAAGTATGAAATATATAAATACTATTATTTTCAGATGAATTGTTTATGAGAAAGTCTCTATATTGGATATTTTTATAAAAGTGTTGGGACAAGTATTGGTTTAGTTTTATTAAGATACATTTATAGTTTTTATTCATATTTTGAATTCGTTTTTGTTTTAATATGTTCCATTTTCATTTGAGTTTGCATCTTTTTTTCTTTCTTGATGTAGTTTTTATTAATTTTTATTTGAGCTCTAGTTTTGGTTATTTAGTACATCAAGTTAAACTACATGAAAATAAGAAATGCTGTAAGCTGAAATAAAACACGTGAAAGATGTTTTTATATTTTATGTTATTTCACAGTTAATGTTTATTTCATGTCAAGTAACAAATTTCTTTATTTTATTTTAGTAACTATAACACTGGGTGGGAGCTCTATTATACGAAAGTCCTTTTGATTTTTGTCTAATCTTTCTCATTAGGTAAGTGTTATATGATTGCCAAAGTAATCTAAAAATAGGCAGAAGCAAGCAACCACAATTAAATATCAGCTAATAAATATCCTATATTGAATGATACTGTTATAATAAATAACTAATATTATTTAAAATAATAACTGTTATTGCGTATTGTTCCGATATGCAATTGCCTGCTTTTGCTTTTAAAACGCATTCAGTTTCATGAGTTCATGAATATTTTCCTTTAGATAGAGTCAGTGACAAATGCTGTTGTGAAAGGTGCTCTGTTGAATGACACCACTTTATGACAAACCCACATGCCCCAATATGTTGCAAGAAGGTATTGTGACAGTGTGGTGTATCCTGGGAGACACTGTTTTCACTCTCTCTTTTCTTCTTTTCCATCCGTCTGTCTCACCCAATCTCTTGGAATTCGTCTTGAAATCTAAAGGTTTGGAGCCGCTGTGTCAGGGTGAACAATAATTGGATTTATTTTGTCTCTTTGCTTCAAAGGTGTGTGTGTGTGTGTGTGTGTGTGTGTGTGTGTGTGTGTGTGTGTTAATCAGATGTGATTCTTTCATCTTCTTTTAGAATGTGTTACACCTCTTGAATTTCAGATAAGTAAAAAATGAAAATGGTGGGAAGAGTGAAAAAATAAAATAGAGTAGAGTATACAATTACAGATATACAAATATGTGTATGGTATTTCTAGATTTGTAATGTGGTTTCATGTTATGCTATATATTATGTGCCACCTATACAATAAATACCCATCTGTTTGTCCTCAGTGATCTGTTGTCTCAAAATGATCAAAATTGCTACCATTTTTTTCCTGGCTGTTTTACTGTCATCCCATAAATTCAGCTGAGTTTAGGGTGCTAAATTAGATGAGTTGTGTAAAGGAGCATCATCATAGTAATCGATGGACTACCAAGAAAAGGATGGTGCTAAAAGAGCATTAGAGATGAGCAAACATCTGCATATGATTGTGTTGAACACTCTGTCAGAACATTATATAATTATTTAATAATTATTTTTACATTATATAATAATTATTTTTTTTATGTATGAACAACTCTCTTTGGTTATGTGCAATAGATAGCAAATGAAAACCACAACAATGCCCAGTGACCTTCGCCCATTTCTCAAGGGGAATTATTTGTACTATACAAAAGATAATTTAATGTGTAATCAGTTAAATACAAATGTAATATCCATGAATCGTGTACCCTTGTTGAGGTGAGGTGTGTTGATATTGATTTATTGTGATAGTTATCAGCACAGCAATATCCTCTTGCAGGGGGCTTAGTTATTTATTTCAGGTTGAGTCACGGGTCACGGTGTCCATTATGTATGCGGCACAGATATCGCTGTTGAAAACCCAGAAGTTATGGGGCTCAGCGAGGACATTGTGCTTTATTTGTTTAAAAGAAAAGATGACAAATTATGAATGTCTTGAGGGGAAATGTTGTTACGACTAGACAGCCAACGACTTTTAAAATAGAAAAGCACACCCGCTGTAACGGTTGTAAAATAGTCGATTGAGTTCTATATTAATTCTATATTTGGCATCAATGATGTAGCTCGTCAACCATAATTATATATTATAATCTTTTTGCAGTCTACTATCACTCAATGTGTAAGGCAAGGCAAGTTTGTTTGTATAGCACATTTCATTCACTATAGCAATTCAAAGTGCTTTACATGAAGGAGGAAATGATCATAAAATAAAAGCAAGGAAAATTCAAACAGTTGTTCAAAAGCTTTACATTGAAAGGAATTATAATAATCACGCAATTCATAGACCTTTAGAAAATAGACAAAAGAAAAGCGGGGGAATTAAAGCAGTTATACAAGGAATTAAATGAGATAAATTATACAGTTGGGAGAAATATACTGTCAGGAGAGGTTAATCACCTCTCATTTCCGACTGTACATTTCACGAACACTGCACGACAAACAACGCACGATATAGCTGAATATAGGCCATGCCCGAAAAAAGAGTCACACGAGTCAGAATTCAGCTCAAAAAATGGACGATAATCGCAACCGTGTATGCCCGCCTTTAGAGAGAAGCTTTTCTCACACTCTTTGTGCTGTATTGATTCAGCTCAGTATAGAGAAACCTTGTGGCTCCTGTAGTTTAATCCAAATTCCCTTAGACGAAAGAGGTCTAGAAAATAGAAAAACAGTGCTCATCCCCAATTGCCTGGCCTCAAAGAGAGGCATTTGAAGTGTAGAGTCTGGCACCAGTGTTAGAGAAGATTGGCTGTCCAGTGTAATTGATCCGTCTGGAGGTCATGGTCCAACTGACCATCTGCATATCAATCTCACCAACTGTGCAGCCCAACTTTTAGATCTTCTGATGTGGAAGCGAGCCATAACATTTGCAATTAGAAGGCTAATTTGAATAATTAACCATGGCGGTTGGCAGGGTTCTCAAGTTTGAGCAAAAGCTTGGAGTGAGATCACACGCGGTTAGGGGAGGAGCCATAATGAAGCCCCGCCCCACCCATCCCCGCCCCCAATTTTACCCATTGTTCATAATTAACCAGAACAAATTAAAATTATAACAATTAGTAAATCTGATAAATGACAGAGCAATTCATCACATCAAATACTCTTTAATGCAGTATTACAAATATAGCTAACCAAAAATATAACAAATTGCTCCAAACAGTTTCAAACAAATCTTTAAAAATTGCATTTTGATTTTTGAATGCGTCTTCTATCTAGACGAATGATTTATTGTGTGGTGGGACATTGAGAACAAATGGACAGATTAGAGTGCACCACCTCTTCCACTGTCTCCTCCTCTAATCTGGCAACCTTTTTAGGGGGCTTACCCTTTGGTGCCCAAAATGACAAAATATCTTTCTGCTTTTTTCCTGACATCTTTGAAAAATACAAATGCAACATTATGACAATGATTAAATATTACCCAGAGCAATCTGCTGTAATACATCCTTAATGTAACTAGAAAGACTATTAATATTACAGTATAGGGCCTAATATACCCACTAATATTTCTCTTAGTTTCAGATAACGTAAGATAGCCAAACTGAGCCTGGTTGCAAAGTAGTTGTAGAGTTTTTGACTGCATCAATAATAATGTACGATGGGCTACATATTAAATGTTCTAGCCCAAATGTTAGACAAGCTTCTTCCAACTTACCTTCTTCTCCATCACGACACATGTGTTCGCGCGATGTTGTTGGTTACCTAGTAACGAACGTACGGTGGCCGAGGATGTTCCGTCCATTTCCGTGTGTTCGCGCTACTGAATGACATGTCATGTGGTGCACGCAGTGGTGCACGCAGCGCGCATATATGTTGCCTAGTAACGAACGCAATCTGGCGGAGATACGCGCTGGCGGCTTTTCAGCGTGAGAAATACACAGTGTGGCGTGTGAGCGTGTGAACCGGTCGAAATGAGTGTGTCTCACGGCCAATGCGTGAGACTTGAGAACCCTGGCGGTTGGAAAGCATCACGTGTGTAAACATGAGGCAAGAGTCACAAGTGGAAGTGTTCAGATTAGGACTGACAACAAAAATAATTTTCAGTTGAATAACATTATTAGCTAGCTTGCAATTAATGCAATATATGAATTTTTGAAACAAAAAAAAAAACTTGTTTTATATGTATTGCTCCGTTTCATTCAAGTCTGTTCCATGTTGTCTTGTGTGAATGGGCTTGCAAAAACTGGTGGGGAGTTTTTTTATTGATTTTTTATTATTATTAATTAATTGTTCTATTGGTTGAAACTCATGTTATGGTAAAGGACGTGACCATTCTTAAACATACACAGTGTTACTGACAGACTGGCAAGAGAGGTGCTGCCACAATGTAAACATTTTTTTTTTAAATTTTTTTTGAAAATTCAAGCATGAAAATCTATTCTAGTAGACGCAAAAAACAAAGGCTACGTTCACACTGCAGTCTGAAACGACCTAATTCCGATTTTTTTTTTTTTGCCCCTATGCGACCTGTATCTGATTTTTTCATGACAGTGTGAATGACACAGATCCGATCTTTTCAAATGCGACCCAGGCCACTTGGGTATGTGGTCCAAATCCGATATGTATCCGATCTTTTGAAATGCGACTTCAATCTGAACGGCCAGGTCACATATATCCGACCCGCACGTCATTGCACGCACCTGTAGCTAGCCAATGGACTATGTGCACGTTAGCATATGCTAGTTCCGGCTGCGAAACCGATATGGGGTGTCTAGTTTCCGGTAGCCTGATGGACGACGTAGAGGATGTATGTTTCTCCAGATGTCTTGAACATTTGCCGAATATTACAGTCGATTATGTTCATCGACTGGCTAATGATTTTCCTCCAGCTCCCCAGAGCAAGAGAGAAGGGGTTTAAATATTACATTTTTCAGTATTTGCATAATTTTGAAGGGAACGTTAAGTCACAACAACATCCATGCTCAGACTGATCTCATGAAATTGCGTATGTATGACACGTATCACGTATTTTTGGCATGCTATCAACACGCATAATCTCTTTTCAGCGTGTTTATGAATACCGTTGACTTAACGTTATTATATATATATATATATATATATATATAGCATATGACCTACCTCAACCCCAACCTACCCGTCACTCCTACCATCCTAGGAAAAAATAAATATCGCTCCCCAGATGTAGATCTACATTTTGTTTTGTTTCGCTCGGACATTTGACGGCGTGTAAATACGCGGTACACGTGGAATCACTCGGACATTAATGTTGCCATGCTACGTGCTCAAGCTATGCGATTTGGTAACTGTTATATCTCTCTATACATTATAAAATGTGAAATCATGCGTTAGAAAGTGCATTTTCCAGAACAGTTTGTGTTGGCCATTGTTTTGTTTATGATGTTCAGAGGCTATGTTGTTGACAACCACTATCTACATAAAATGTCATATATCTCAGTGTTGACAACCACTATACATGTCATACAGGGAGTAAAGGTATCCGACGTTGGTTCGTTCGTTATCAAGTTAGGCTGTTTAACACATATTAGGCTGTTCACACATATTTCTAAACAGGTCTCCCTTGCAAAATAGGTTCTAAACCCAGGGGCTTCTCCTGGTTAAAGGGTATAATATGATAAATAATTAGTAGCCTAAAAACTTCCTTCTAGTTGTCATGGATACGCAGCGCTCCACTCTGTAAAGCGACTGCTTGGGTACGGTGACAAAATGTGAAATATCGTTTACTTTTCACAATGCAGCAGCGCCTGGCTCCACCCAAATATGAGTGAAAACTGTGTTGGTTGACTTGACAATGAACAAACGAACATAGTTTTAGACAAATATATTTAGATAGCTAAGCTTTAGATAGCCGGTCCACTGATGTAGGATGTAAACAACGGCAACCGGAACCGAAGTACCCAACATCCGCCCTCAAGGCGGAAGTTAGCATTTTTCTTGTGCACAGAGTCAATACACGCTAACTCCAACGCGTTTCTGCACTGTTATGGGCCGCTGCAGACGTGACTCTTCCCCAGTGTTGTGCCTGAACGCGTTCATATACTGTGTTACTGCCTGATGAATATTAATGTGAACACGTTTATTCTGGTGTCTGTGAACGTGCGCACTCTGTCAGTTTAACTTCGTACAGTAGGGTGCCAGATTTCTTTAGAGCCTTCCATGCGAAAACCTGGCTAAAACACATGTAAACATGCCTTAAAATGTAGCGGAAAAAACACCCTATCTGGCAACACCAGCCACCAGTGTCGCACCCGCATCGCGGCCGCCGGTGACAAAGCAAGGAGTGCCGAGGACGCGCACTATCAATTAAACGGGTTTTATGACGAGGTCGGTGAGGATCGGAAAAATCTTACAGTTATGTGCAAACTTTGCCCGTCGATAAAATAATTGTTGTCTGTGTTTGTATATGGGCTGTGGCAATAATAATAATAAAACAAAAGCTCGCAACACATGGCAAAAAATAACTATTCCGCAAACAACAAGTGACGTCGTTGACCGTTGATTACTCTTCTGCACATGCGGGTCACTTCTGGGTCATTTCACGTTCACACAGGAGATCACAAAAGGTCGCATTTAATGGGCTATATGCACGCATAAGTTCCGCATTTGACGCAAGGATGCTCGTCCATTTCCGGTTGTGGAGATTTAAGCGGAGGAGAACCGAGGAAAACGGGATAATGGCAGAGTCTTCAATATTTACTGTCCTCCCGTCTTTGAAACGAAACGTACATACGTTTAGATGTAATTTTATATATAGTTATGTTTATTTAATATAATTTTAAAAAGAAGCATAAACACAACGAGGGGTGTCTGTTTTATCTGTTTTTGTGACTAACGTTTCTTTATTATAACCATGGAGTATAAAATTCAATCTAAATTCTCGGTATTGCATTGGACTCTACGATCGGCGGAAGTTATCAAGCATCCTTAATCCTTCACCGGAAATACCGCCGTGCATAGGGCCCATTGGAAATGTGAACGGCCTTGCAAAAAAATCGAATTTTGAAAAAAAATTGGAATTGAGCATTAAGCCCTGCAGTGTGAACGTAGCCAAAGTCAAGACTTTGTAAAAGGGCATAATATGGCCTTTTTTTTAAGTTAATGCATTATGTACAAATTAAATGTTAAAAATATTAAAAATTACATAATTACTGTACATATTACACAAAACAATCAACAATAGTATATTTATAAATGAACATTAACCTACATTAGAGGTCTCCAATCACTATCCTGCAGTTTATCACCAATCCTAATTAAACATGCCTGAACCAGCTAATCAAGAACATCAGAATTACTTCCAGGCAAGTGTTTAGGGAGGTTGGAGCCAGAAGCGGGCCAATAAAGTGCACATATAAGTGGCAATTACCAGAGCTTGCAGCTAAGGATATATGTCAAGTGCTAGGGTAAGATTTCAAGTGCCAAGAAGAACACTACAGAACAAATCAAAGAACACTATAACAACTGCAAACACGCTCAATGTTGCGATGGCTGTCACGTACAAGGATGAGGGAAGTCAAGAAACTAGCAGGAATGCAAAATTAGGATTTTTGTTCCAGGATTTTCTGTCCTTCTTTGATGTTTCGTATCCATCGCTGTTTAAATATTCTTAACGTGCCCACAGCGGTGTGTGTGTCTTGATCTCTGATTCCTGTCCATCCACAGACGCCTGCAGAAGGAGCATCCACAGCTATCTACGCTGCAGCTGCCTCTGAGCTCGAGGGGATCGGAGGACTGTATCTGTACAACGGTCGTAAGACGGAGTCTTCAGCGCTCTCTTATGATGAACGGCTGCAAACCAAGTTGTGGAAAGAAAGCTGTGCTCTAGTGGGTCTCCAAAAGGACTGAGATAACATCAGCAATGAGCTCCTGATCACAGAGACCTTGGCTCTTCATAAAATGTCCACCTGAAAAAAAATTCAACCTCTTGCCTTAAGTTAGTTTAGTATCCCTATTTTCCAATTTCCCATTCTCTGAAACCGTCCCTCGTTCTTTAAACCATCTCGTTACCATTTCGTGTTCACACAAGCCATCCTTTAAGGTCTCGAAGACTTTACCTCAACAATACATGACCAATACTACCAAGTGCACTGTTTTCCAACATAAAACCTCTCTCTTCCTCCACTCCTCACTTGGGACCTTTCTAAAGACTTCAGTTTTCCTGAACTAAGCAAATAAAACAATGATTTTGACTAATAATCTACTATGTTGTGCTCGGCTAAGCCTTTTTGAGTGCTTAATGAATCAGGACCATCACAATGGCTGTTCCACTGATTTTCCTTTGGAATCCATCAGCAGACTAAAGACAATCGAAGGATAACATAATTACATGTGAAATCTCAAGCTAATACTTTAAAATACCAGCCTACTGTATCTCTGTTTATTCTCTTCATCACCACACTGGGATTTTATGTCTTTCTTTGTTAGTATAGTTGTATATCTGCAGTGGCCCATCAGTCAGTGTCATTCCTACCTCTGCCTACCACAACTAATTCTCTAAACGCAAACTATAGAAAGGGGAGGGGGGTGGGGGTAAGGCCTTCATTTTTCATTCCTCCACTGTGCAGTTTACAATGCTGTGTTTCAAATCTCCCACAAAAGAGACGGATGCCCTCATGTCAGGTGCCTCACCTTCATCAACCTTGTTTTTCCCCAAGGGAAATATTTCCCCCCAACTGTTCTGTTCGTGACTGTGACGTGCTTAGAATTTGTGATTCCAATGTGTAATTATGTGGTAGTGGTGTTTTTGATGTTTGTTTGTTTTGTTTTTTCTGAGCAGACATTGAAACATAAACATTTAAAATATGTGCACCTTTTTTTTTAGATGTTGAGTCTTAACTTTTAAATATATTCCAGCTATTATTATTATTATTTAATATATATTTATCCAAGGTCAGTGTTAAATTGCAAAACAACTGATTGAGGACATTTTTCCGATAGGAAATGTTGCTTCATAAATATAAAAATACAAAAGTACTGTAAAATAAGTTATTCCTACAGTACCTGTTGGTGTCTGTAACAACTCTGAGGTGTTGTCTCGACTTTGGCTGCTTTGGATAAAGTGCTACATTGACCTGTTAAATTCTAATTTAAATGTACTTGTCAAAATGTGCCTGTCATTTGTGTGTTTTATGTGGTGTCAGTCATGCAGTTGACCAAATGCATTCCCATCCAGATATGTCAGCATCTCCCAAATAATTCTGTTCCTTTTCTTTATTGTACTGTGAACAGGATATGAAGCTTTTGGGTCAGTGAGAGACGATTGCTTTTGAGAATTAGCTTTTACCATCGACTAGTTTTGCTCATGGCACTGTAATTATGCACTAATGGAAGTGCTGCTGAATTATAATGTATTTAGCATTATAGGAAGTATAATTAACTTCCATGCACTGATAATAATGATCCAATAGATTAATTATATGGTTGTGACACTCAAAATGAAATAAATGAATAATATTTGGAGGCACCAAATGGTTGACGATAAACGAATCGAGAAGCGGTCTCAGTACAAAATGTGTAAAGAGGATTTTGCGTATTTAGCACCTCAACCACATGCACTGTGAATGAGCCCTGTTTCTGTCTTTTGTGTTTGAAAGAGAGGAATAAAGATGGAGAAAAGAGTGACGCATTATCTTGCCAGGAGACTCTGAAGTGTCTCATATCTAGCTCTCGTGGAAAGCAGAGTGAATGATGTTCTCTTCTAATGCTCTTGTCTAAATAAAAACACTGATTTCCCTGTTGCAGTAGCTGTTTTTCCCCCCTGCCTAATGTTCTGCTAATGGTGAAGTGTAAACGAAAAAGTGAGATGTTAAGGTTTTAAAAATTCGGCAAAGACAGTAAATTGCCATTTCAAGGACGCGGAGTAGAAGACATACCATCTACGTGCTCTGTTAACTTAAATAGAATAAAAAGCTATTTTAATTCAATTTTTTGCAAGGTCTGTCATGCATATGGCGCTTTTCCACTGCATAGTACGGTACGGTTCAGTTCGGTTCGGTAGTTAAATGGTACCTGGTCTGTTGAGGTTCCAAGCGTACCGTACCGGTACTAAAATGTGACGTGAAACACTGCAGATCACTGATTGGTCAGACAGAATCGTCACTACCAGCGTCACTACTAGCGTCATTGGATTTGCGACACGAGACACTTTTTTTAGCAGTATTTTTGTTTTGCTGCCATCAGCCTCATTTTAAACACATTTTTCCGTCTAGCAGTTAAAAACAACCACATACCCAGAATCAGGAATACCATCCCCTCGATAGTCTCCATTGTTCCTGTGTTGTTGGTTTGAAAATGTGGCGCTTTTAAGATGATGTCATGGCAGTAGAGGCAAATAACGATCAGTCCCACACACTTTGAAGGGGTACTACTGCAGTGGAAACGCAAAGCGAGCCGAACTGTTCCGCGCCGAGTCGAAGCGTACTGGGCCGAACCGTACCGTACTATGCAGTGGAAAAGCGCCTTTAGTCACATGTAATGTGTGAAAGTGTTGGTTTATTTTATTTTTTAAGTAATAGTTGCACTTTCTGCTTTTCAATCCTACCCATAAAACACGGAAACCCAACATGCGTGTGTGTGTGTGTGTGTGTGTAAGACATGAAGTCCTCTACAGGAGCTCATTTTAGGTTTTTCTGTTATGAATGCATTTGGCAGTTTGTGGGACATCCATCGCAAGCACACGCACTGATATGCAAGACTCACCTCACGCTCATATTTAAATACTAACGCATTTGATTGCTTTTTAAGTGATATTTTTAAACTCGAGCCCTTGCTGATTAGTTGTATGCTTCTAATTATAAAGCTATTCCTCCCAAACAAATTCTTCAAGCATCAATGATTCTGTTGACTTTTATTCCATATAATCAATGTAGTGTAGTGCCCGGACCTATCAAAAACACAATTAGTCATTATATAGTTAATGAATAATAGACCAAACTCCCTCGCCCAAAAAGCTAACTATGTGTCAAAGTTCTGTGGACAACCCCCAGAATGTGGAAAAAAATATCTTTCAGTTCATTTCCCTAATGAAACACATAATGCATGAAAGGGACTCTTTCCATTAATTCATTGGCACACCTTCTACGAATGAACATTAATGTAACCTCATCTGTACTTCCTATCAAAATAATCCTCATTAATGCCTAAAACATTGGTGTTCATCACCTCCTCATAGCATATATTGGATTTGTGTTAAATTAATTTAGAGTGCTAAGGGGCACAAACTGCCAGTCCACTCATACACTCACCGGCCACTTTATTAGGTACAACTGTCCAACTGCTCGTTAACACTTAATTTCTAAGCAGCCAATCACATGGTGGCAACTCAGTGCATTTAGGCATGTAGACATGGTCAAGACAATCTCCTGCAGTTCAAACCGAGCATCAGTATGGGGAAGAAAGGTGATTTGAGTGACTTTGAACGTGGCATGATTGTTGGTGCCAGAAGGGCTGGTCTGAGTATTTCAGAAACTGCTAATCTACTGGGATTTTCACGCACAACCATCTCTAGGGTTTACAGAGAATGGTCCGAAAAAGAAAAAACATCCAGTGAGCGGCAGTTCTGTGGGCGGAAATGCCTTGTTGATGCCAGAGGTCAGAGGAGAATGGCCAGACTGGTTCGAGCTGATAGAAGGGCAACAGTGACTCAAATAACCACCCGTTACAACCAAGGTGGGCAGAAGAGCATCTCTGAACGCACAGTACGTCGAACTTTGAGGCAGATGGGCTACAGCAGCAGAAGACCACACCGGGTGCCACTCCTTTCAGCTAAGAACAGGAAACTGAGGCTACAATTTGCACAAGCTCATCGAAATTGGACAATAGAAGATTGGAAAAACGTTGCCTGGTCTGATGAGTCTCGATTTCTGCTGCGACATTCGGATGGTAGGGTCAGAATTTGGCGTCTACAACATGAAAGCATGGATCCATCCTGCCTTGTATCAACGGTTCAGGCTGGTGGTGGTGGTGTCATGGTGTGGGGAATATTTTCTTGGCACTCTTTGGGCCCCTTGGTACCAATTGAGCATCGTTGCAACGCCACATCCTACCTGAGTATTGTTGCTGACCATGTCCATCCCTTTATGACCACAATGTACCCAACTTCTGATGGCTACTTTCAGCAGGATAATGCGCCATGTCATAAAGCTGGAATCATCTCAGACTGGTTTCTTAAACATGACAATGAGTTCGCTGTACCCAAATGGCCTCCACAGTCACCAGATCTCAATCCAATAGAGCATCTTTGGGATGTGGTGGAACGGGAGATTCACATCATGGATGTGCAGCCGACAAATCTGCGGCAACTGTGTGATGCCATCATGTCAATATCAGGGGTGTAAAGTAACGAATTACAAATACTCACGTTACTGTAATTAAGTAGTTTTTTTCAGAAATTGTACTTTTTTGAGTAAGTTTAAAATTGTGTAATTTTACTTTTACTTGAGTACATTTTAAGTGATGTATCGGTACTTTTTCTCCGCTATTTTCCTTCTGTTTGTGGCCGTTACTCGTTACGTGCTTGTTTTAATTTTATTTTTATCCATCAACGTGATTGGATCGAGTAATCGGTCTCGTGACTGTCATCAATTCAAATGAAGCATAGAAAACTTACCGCCTATTCCTGCTGTTACTCGTGACTGCTGTGGAAGTGCATTCATCACGCATCAATTCAATCCAGATATCAGCGTCTTCCTCTAATATGCTAAGGTACATTTCTGCTTAATATGATACTGTATATAGGCTGGCCTGTCTACATGGCCTAACATTTGGTCTGAGGGGGAATTGCGAGACGAGTTCATAATGCGGTGAATTCCCGCTCACTTCACAATCGCATTATAGAGAGACGCGCGTCACGATCTGCACTGCCACGTCTCGCGCTCGCCATGCCGCCAGATTCAGAATCAGTGCACCATGTCGTTAACTTGAACTGCATTACTTAATAAGAAATTAGCACAGCTCGTTAATAAACTGCGTTTTTTGATTGATCCATTATATGATCCGTCTTCATTTGGCAAGTGCACTTGCGCAAAAACATTTTTCATGCTGAACTTTTTTTTAGTTTTTTTGCGGATGCTGCTGATAAAACATGCAGCTTAGCCGAGACTTCAGAGACAAAGTGTGTTTGTTTCTTTTGTAAAAGTTTCCTGGATATAACTTCCCTATTTAATGCACAATTTTCCTTACAAATTATTATCAGCATTACAATGTGAGTAAATGTAGCCGTGTAAAATGTAAGGGATGATGCCACCCTTCTAGAACAATGCATTTACGTTTAAATTGTAACATATTTAATAGCATGGAATAAAAGTGTGTAATTAGTGTTAGCTCACTATCTTAGCCTTTTTCATTGCATTAGTTGAGGTAATATTAGTGATTCTCATTTATCAAAACACTAACATTGGTAACGTTTTGGAGAGAAATTGGGTATTTTTTATTTTATTTAACCCATCTCTTGGTGTGTGATGCTGAACTATCATATGAGTTTCTAAAGGTTTTTGAATTCTTTGCACAGTTATGAATATTGATATTTTATGTGCAACAATAACATGCTCAGGCCCAGTGGTTTTTCGCCTAATTTTAAATGCTCTTTCCCCCAAATAATATGATTTAAATGGTAATGAGTGTACTGATTTGATACATTTTAAAAAGATGGATGATAGATATTCTTCAATCTTTCTTACAAAGAACAAAATATAATGTGAATTCCAGTATGTGCATTTTTTTTAATTTATAAATTGTAGTGCACAGTGTTTATTATAAGGGTTAGAATCCGCACCTCAGTACTCACTACTCACTACTCTTGAGTACTTTGAAATAAGCTACTTTTTTACTCTTACTCAAGTAGTTTTTTGGACAAGTACTTTTTACTCTACTCACACTACATTTTTTGGAATGTAATGGTACTTTTACTTGAGTATGTTTTTTCAGTACTCTTTCCACCACTGGTCAATATGGACCAAACTCCCTGAGGAATGCTTCCAGCACCTTGTTGAATCTATGCCACGAAGAATCGAGGCAGTTCTGAAGGCAAAAGGGGGTCCAACCCGTTACTAGCATGGGGTACCTAATAAAGTGGCCGGTGAGTGTATATGCTAAACAAAATTATAAATGCAACACTTTTATTTTTGACCCCATTTTTCATGAGCTGAACTCGAAGATCTAAGACTTTCTATGTACACAGAAGGCCTATTTCTCTCAAATATTGTTCACAAATCTGTCTAAATCCGCGTTAGTGACTGATTTATTTAGTTATATTATTTATTCTGTCTCCTTTGTCGAGATAATCCATCCACCTCACAGGTGTGGCATATCAAGATGCTGATTAGACAGTGTAAAGCCCGCCTATAGACCATATTCAGAGCAGCGCCATGACAGGTATGAAAATGAGGCTGTGAGGACTTACCGTGTTTCCAATGGCATCCGCTGTAAAAAGCTGAATAAATCGGCTAGATTACTTACAATTTTCCACAGCTTACATTGTCGGGAGTTTTTTGTCAACTGACATTTCTTTGAAAGATGTCTTTCCAGTGTTTCATGAGCAGAACAATCGGAAAACACATACAGCCCATTGAAGAAATGCAAGTCTATCCCTCACAGCCTCGCTTTCATTCTCATTAAAAATCAAAGATGGTGCTGCCGTGAATAAGGTGTATATCAGCCCAAATCCATGAAGGTCTCTACGTGTTGTCTTTTCTCGTGGCAAAGTAGTTTTGATTCAATGCAATAGGCCTATATTTCTCATATGTATTCTCTCGTAATTTCATCTGACTCAGGTTTTTGAAGGTTTAAAAGGTTTTTTAATGATATCTGTGCATCATTAAATATAAGCGAAAGTTTGATTATTCCTTTTAACTCTAATGAAACAATATCAAATTTGGTTAGAATAATCAAATGTAAGAGTTTATTACGTCAGGTAAATGTATCATTCCAATTTCAAAACCAGTTTAAAGATAATCAATACAAATCATAAAATTCTCTGGAATAAAGAGAAGACGAAACCGACCTTTAAGAAATACATGAAGCTGAGACTCTGCCTCACTCAGCATCACAGGTTCATCTGAAGTACAGAAAAAAGGCCCTGATCTCTAGTTGCATTTCATTAGACAGACCTCATTTCATGTAAACATGGGTTTACAGTGGAAATTCACCGTATTCCCCCTTCCAGACTTACTGGGGGCAGAAGTTGATTTACATGAAACCATTTGCAAGCAGTGGGAATTTGCGTTGAGATAACACCCTCTGAGGGCAGGGGGCAATACCTAGACGACACACTCTCCTATGGGTGTGAATTATTTTTAACAATTAAAAACCTTATTACCTTTTGTTTTACTCCCCAAAAAATAAAAACTTTGTTGATTGTGGCCTGTGGAATGTTGGTCCACTCCGCTCCTATTCGCTGATTTCATGCAGCCGCCATTTTGAAATTGACAGCGAGGCTCCGGTGGGAAGAGCCCCGGAAGTACAGATAGACAACAATTGCTTGGACTACCAACCTGATGCTGCTGCCTCGATTTAAACTTTGGATTTTAATATCCAATATAGGATATGTGTATAGTTTGTTCCTGCTTCTTTTTTTATGTTCAGAATATATATATATATATATATGTATTTATAAAATTCACAGTATATAGTCTTTTTTCTCACTGTATATAGTCTAAAGTATGAAAGAAATGTATGTAGATTTTTAGAATGACAAATTTCTACATTACACAACAATACGCCATCGCATTCACGACTCTCTGTAATCAGCCTATTAATGTAATTCGGACATACTGTACCACATTCATCATGTTGTCATTGTCATCTCACCTCTGCTGTCACTTCACTGGTGTTCATGACTATACATATATCCGATTGCCTAAGCAATTATGCTCAAGAAGAAAATATATACCATAAATAACATTCATAGAAATCTATGTGTATCTGTGGAGTCCCCATGTAGAATTGTGACCTCAGGGTTAAATAGCTTGAACTATGTTGTAATCAGCCCATATTTTTTCTCTGATTTTAGGTGTGGGTTTAGTACAATGCTTATTTGCTTGGAACATCTTTCTAGAACTTATACAGGTAATTCAATTGTTCCAGCAGGTTCATTAGTATTCTGTCATATGTATATCAGTCATCTATCAGATTTGTCTTCGATCAATCCTCCTGCTTTATTTCACGCTCAGTGGGATGGATATGTAACATGTGCAGAGAGCCGTTGTCTTATCCATAAGACATCTCCGATTTGTTTCCAAAGCCACATTAGCGTGTAAAGGAGTGTGCCTGTGTATGCGCTTGACTCTATCCCTGTTCCCCTGATCCATGTTTTCCTGGATGGCTATCTCTAATTTATCACTGTCACTGGCTTGCCAGGGCTTGTCACACTTTGCCCGTCACTCTATGGCCCCACAGTGCCTTGAATCCAGCATTTAGACTCCCTATTCAGATCCTTATCTGACCCTTTTTTCCCCCCCATCAGACATATACATTTTTTTTCTGCTTGATAAAAGAGGTAAACATGGGCAGGTAAGTAGCCCGGCTAAATCTTATCAATTGGTGGACCATCACCATCAACTGATGGATATAGCCTCTGTCCACCAAATGAGTGAATCCCTGACCTCTGTTCTTTTGAAGACAACCTATAATTTGGACATTTAGAGCAACAGTTTCTCCTAATAACCCAATTCTTTCACTGCCAGTCCTCTCCATACACAAAATACACAAGCTGCTTAGGGCCCCTGAACCAAGATGCAGTCAAAGACCTTAAAGGGGTCATGAACTGGCTTTTTAAATTTTATTATATTGTTGCCTGAGGTGAACTTATGACGTTCGCTTGGTTTTTGCATTCAAAAACATCAAAATGAATAACTAATAAGCTATTTTCTATCCTTTTGAACCCAGCTCAGAAACGCTTGGTTTTTATGAGCATCTCTCACTGAAGACTTGGAAGTAAACGCCCACTGCTGTGAGTGGATAACAGTTTTGCATATTATAATGAGTTTCAACTCACCTCATCGGTGTATATGGGGAAAATTGTTTTGAAAACGTCCAATGTTGTAAAATGGCAACCGGAATGATTTGCCCATACATGCTCGACCCAGAGTCCATGTGTTGCACAATTCCTGTCAGATCCAATATAGACTTGTTTTTCTTGTTTTACTTTTAGTGCTAAGAAGAAACTTGTGGAAGCTACTTTTCTGTTTGTAATTGATTATGGAGAAATATTGTACATGCATGCTGCATCTTCCATCTTGCGTCATGTTGATTCAGTTTACCATGCATCACTATTCATAACAAATACAAAGTCCTTTACCCATCACTGCATTCTTTATGATTTAGTTGGTTGGACTTAATATTCATAGACAACAGCACTGGTATATCTTTATTTATAAAGCTATCCTTGGCAAACTTCCACTGTACCTCTGTAACCTCCTCTCTGTCTGCCCTGGTACCTATCAGCTACGTTACTCAAAGTGGTTACTTAATCTGCTTTGTCTTATTTCGCACCTTAGGGATGGAATAGTCCACAAAAATCTATGAATTTAAAACGACTGTAAAGAGTGTTGTGATGGAGACATGTTCTTGTTTTTCTTAAGAGTCTCATTGTGTTCCTTTTGTACTTATTTTATCATGAACATGTAATCTGGTGTTTGTTATATGCATTTGTTGTGATTTGCCTGCTACCTTGGCCAGGGGTGCGTTTCCCGAAAGCATCGTTAGCCAACTATGGTCGCAAGTTCCGTCGTTATCAGCATAGTTCAACGATTCGGTGTTTCCCGAAACCATCGTTCCAACGAACATTCGCAAACAGCATCGCAAAGTTGGGTGGTTTGAACGACAGCTCTCGACCTGTGGTTAGAAGCATCGTTTCTATATTGCAACACATTTGGAGGTAATGAATCCTTATCTTGAGCATAATGATCAAGCTGACATTCAGTACAACCGGTGTCTTTTATTTAGAATACTTACAAATGGAATTTACGTCTTTTAGTTTGTCAAGAGATTTGAAGTAACGTGTTTGAAAAGTGCGCATGTGCGAACGTGCTCTACTATGTAAAAACGAGCCAAATATTGAGTCTGGTAATAAAGCAAAACAACTGAGAACAATCAGAAGTAGTCCTCAGATGACATGTCTGTAATTTATATAAAACAAATCTAGCATTAATTGGATCTCAAACAGTTTCATTAAAAGCAGTTATTACTCCACCACGTGCGAAACCAACGTGGTTGAACGATACTTTGCGACAGTGGGTTTCGGGAAACAGTCGTGACTAGCTAGTTGATTTTTCCAACAATGCATCGTACTATGGTAGCGAAGCAGTGAACTACGTCGTTGTACGGGAAAAACACCCCAGGTCTCTCTTGGAAAAGAGATTCTGAATCTCAATGGGACCTCCTGGGTAAATAAAGGTATACTAAAAAATAAATAAATATATCATTATTGCTATAGTCATCATGCTTGGTATGAACAGGTATGTTGTTTGTTTATAGGAAACTGCTCTGAGATACATGTTGGTTTAAGGGGTGGTAGGAACGTTTCAGTGGTTACGAACATAGTGACGGGCGCCCCCTCACAAATTTTGCTGGGGGATCCTTTAAAGGTTTAGGAGCGCACTGAAAAATGTGTAGGTAACAAAAATAAAAAATAAAAGCAATTTGTCCTGTCAAGACAGACAGGCTCTAATGGGCTCTCTAAATGGGTCTTTGTAATGATATGTCCTCCAGAAAGCTTTATGTGTACCAGACACTGAACTTTGAGTCACTAATCATACAAATCCTCTGCCAGCTCTCCTCTACTTATCCCTCACAGCCAATCACACTGAGGCACACCAATCAATGGTGCTGCCAGAAATGGCCTTTTTTCACCCCTGATCTAAGATCTACTTTTCATGGTTTGGTTAGAATTGAGGTAAGGTAAGGCTCTAGATCAAAATAAAAGAGCAATTTTAAGAGCTGTTAGCTCACCGCTAATAGCTCCTGTGCCCCCTTAACAGGCTCTTGTAGAAGGGCCTTATCTTCACAAACCAGCAGGCCTACTTAAACCTTTGCTGTCTCGATAAGCCTCAACATTCAGACTCTCGCTCTTTCCCTCACCCGTCCCAACTAAAGCACGGCCATCATCCATATTTAGCAACTCTTAATTCCAACTGTGATCTCACAAGTGGAGGTACAATGACATTACCAATTATTCTCTCATTTCACTGAAGAACAAATCTTTTACAGACCTTTTTTTCTTGATGATATTTTTATTTCAGAGCACTCAAACTAATAACTAATGTAATATGACACTTTATAATATGGTTTAACTTCCAGTTTCAGCAGTTAAAAATGATCTAATTTAGTAAAATAAGAGAACTCCACTGTACATGGAAATATCCATATTATTTTTAACATAAGAGGGTTCAGCCATTTGTAACTTGAATGTGCGTTTGTATAACAAATTCAGGCTTGATTTTTGTTTTGAATCCATTTGCAGAAGTTTTAGTCGATTATTTCCTCATTGCATATAAAATGGGTTGGAGCGAGAGAATCATTTTAAAATATTCAAAAACGTTTGTATAAAACACACACTTTTTGTGCTTTGTATTTTTCTGAATGCATGAATTCATTTTTACCCAACATTTTAAGATGGTTTATGGTGATATTTTAAGGTCTCTAATCTAGAAGAAATGGATTAGGTCATTAGGAATTTCTATCTTTTGCCAGTTTCCAGTCAAGCTCTGTTTAACAGGTTATGGGTCCAGATGCGTTGACGTTTCTGCAGATACAGCCTGATAGCAAGACAGTTTGTTTGCACAGTTACGATTCCTCAATGACAAAAGTTTTTCCCTGGTCTTGCGAGAGGCTGCGGATGACGGCCGTGGAGCACTCAAGATCTTGCGGGACTATGGGCTATATGCACGCATAAATTCCGCATTTGACGCAAGGATGCTCGTCCATTTCCGGTTAAGATTAAAAGCGGAGGAAAACCGAGGAAAACGGTCTTCAAAATTTACTGTCCTCCAGTCTTTGAAATGAAACGTACATACGTTTAGATGTAATTTTATATATAGTTATATTTATTTAATATAATTTTAAAAAGAAGCATAAACACAACGAGGGGTGTCTGTTTTATCTGTTGTTGTGACTAACGTTTCTTTAGTATAACCATGGAGTATAAAATTCAATATAAATTCTCGGTATTGCATTGGACTCTACGATCGGCGGAAGTTATCGAGCATCCCTAATGCTTCACCGGAAATACCGCCGTGCATAGAGCCCATTACGCCGGTTTCACACCGCATGTGTTAGCAGAGCGGAAGCAGGACATGCGCGTTTTGCTTTCATACTGACAGCGTTGATGCGTGCGGCATGTTTACAAAGTATTCTATAATGGGTAAGTTGTCTTTGCTTTTTCATTTTCAAGAACATTTAAGAGCTTATTTTATTAATTAATAGGCTATATTATATAGCTTTTGGTTCACCTTTTTGTTTTTGTTTCTTTTTAAATTGATGAACTTCATTTGATTAACTGTTTAAAACACAATAGATATCATCAATGCGCTTTTGGGCAAAACTGCTGTGTAATTTGGCCATGATCAATGCAATGTTGCTTTATTTCTGTGTAAGCCGCGCGGCAAAAATAGAAAGGACACCGAAACGATCGCGGCACTGCTGCTCCTGCTACGCGATGCCGCGCCGCCTCTGCGTGCGGTGTGAATGCTCTAATCTGATAACATGGGCGCCGAAAAAAATATGCGCTGCTGACGCTCTGCTAACATGTGTGCTGTGAAAAGTGGTAAGAGTGTGACTGACTATGTCATACGTGCCGAGACAATCACAGCATTGAGGAATGCTGGAGAAGTATTGAGTGATAGACTATTAGTTGCAATGGTTTTGAAGGGGCTGCCAGAATCATTCAAGCCTTTTTCCATTTTTGTCACTCAAAAGGATGAGATTCTCTCTTTTGCGGATTTTAAGGCAAAACTGTGGAGTTACAAGAGCAGTGAAGGTATGCGCACAGCTGTGCCCAGAAGACAATGTCATGGGGGCCCGGTCGCATTTAAGGAAATCCAGTGCCCCGGCAAGCTTAAGGTTGTGGAGTACTGAAGTGTTACATTGGGTGTTTCCGTTGTGGCCAGAGAGTACACAAGGCAAGACAGTGTCAGCGTGATCAACAGTGGTACAGCCAAGCATATCACATGGTGAGGAGGACGGAAACAGCAACGGCAGGACGACGCACATGGGGTGTACGAGGAGATAGACAACACATTTGCCTTCATGTTGGTGACCAGTGATTGTCAGTCAGGGAGCGGTGTCACAAGAAAGAGGTTGATGAAGGACACCGGTGCGACATCGCAAATCATCACCGACCTGGCCTGGTTCAAGAGCTTCGACGACCGGTTGCAGTGTTTGTGTACTTTCTGAAGCACAAAAGTGACACAGTGGACAGAGAGATTCCTAGCTGACACAGCCCCATATGGGAATGTTACATGTATCAGGTCTCATAATGGTGGTGAGTTTACTGGACAGGGTTATCAAGTACTACTTTGCAGGAACAGAATCAGACATGAGATATCAGCACCATTCTCACCACACCAGAATGGCACTGCTGAACGCAACTGGAGAACCCTTTTTGATATGGCTAGATGTATGCTCTTAGAAAGTCAGCTACCCCAGGAGCTATGAGTCTATGCTGTCCAGACAGCAGTGGTGGTGAGGAATAGATGTTTAAACAACCGCACCAATCAGACACCTTATTTTATGCTGACAGGAAGGAAATCCAATATGTCCAGGATGCAGAAGTTTGGTACTGTGTGCTATACCTATAACCAGGACAGGAAGAAGCTAGACTCAAGGTCTGACAAAGGCATTTTCATTGGGTATGATAAGAACAACCCAGCCAACGTAGTTAGGAGATGGGTGTAGATTATGGAGAAACATTTTTTCCTACTGCCAACTTTACCAATGTGAGAGTGTTAATACAGAAAGCTGCTCAGGAGAATCAGATGGATGTTAAAACTGCCTACCTACATGCACCGATTGATTATGAAATTTACAGTACATGGAACAGCCAGAGAGGTATGATGTAAAATCTCAGACAAATGAGAAAATGGTGTGTAAATTGGAAAAATCATTGTATGGGCTTAAGCAATCAGGACGAAACTGGAACAAAATGTTACATAACTATCTGTATAAAAACATCTTTGTACAAAACCAAGCTGATCATTGCGTTTACAAGAGAGAAACAGAACATGAGAATGTGATGATAAGCGTTGATGATTTGGTTATTGCTGAGAGCTTTAAAGATTGTAAAAGAGATGCTTACTGGGAAATTCCAGATGAAATATTTGGGAAGACTGAAGAATTTTCTAGGTATCACTTTTGATCAGTGTGATGGGGGTGTGACTATGTCACAGCAGAGTTATGTTGGCAAACTGCTGGAAAGGTTTCAAATGCAAGATTGTAAACCCAGGTCGACACTTTGTGAACCAAAGTTGAATTACACCAGTGGTGATGAAAAGCTAAGTGACCCCAGGGCCCGGTTTTTGAAAAGGTTTAATCCGGATAAAAATTTATCCAGATTTAGTAACCCTTTTTGCGATCCGTAATCACGTAATCCAGCTTACTTTTGAGCCAGTTTTTCAAAGCAACATCGGATTGGATCAATCTGATCTGGATAGGGAATTTTCAGGATCACCAAATCTGGATAACCAGTGCTCAAACAGGATAGGAAATCACAATGTACAACTATGTAAAGAGCAACAGGTAGACAAAACAAGTAACAACCACTGTACATTGAGGATATTTATAACAAGTTTCTAATATAGATGTATTGAATTTAAAAAAAAAAGACTTAATGTAAAATACTCCAAAATAATTTCAGACTTCCTCATCTGATGTGGAGAGACCAGCTAGTCTGAGTGTAGTCTTTAGGAGGCGGATATCAAGTCTGGCTTTGGCCTACTGCAGAGTCAGTTGTTCCTCTGCCAGTACGAGCAAAAAGGACGTGCAACAAGGGACGTAATAGTTAGACACTATTTCTGATTTGGATTTGTTTTGGATTTCAAAAATCAGTGATTGCCATTATTTGCATTTTTTGGGTTATTCTGTAATCATTGCATGGCATGCATCACTAATAAATATTCTAAAAAATATATATATATTTTTGATTCTGATGAATATATATATATATATATATATATATATATATCAATTAGAGACAGAATAAAGTGTATTGTTTTTGGTCAATTTTAACAGATGTTTGAAGGATTATTTTATGAGGCCAAACACTTTCTACTTTGCTGTAGGCCTTTACTGAAAGGCTGAATATGCTAAAGCCTACCTAATCACTGTAGCCTGACGGATGAACAAATACAATTAAAACCTTGTGGATAAATAGCATATCTTGTAAGATACTGCATGATCCAAATATAGGCCTACTATTGTCATGATTCTGTCCTGAGTTCTCTAGTTCTGAGACAGGATCATGACAGATCCATGTTTGTGTACAACACATGGTCCTTGTTCTGGGCCATGTGCTTGTGTGTCTCATTACTGAACCCCGCCCTCGTCATTATTGTCTAGTTAGTACACAGGTGCATCCTACGCGGAACTGTTATATTGACTAAACGTGACGCACGTGTCAATTCTCCTGCCCCTTCACATCGGTCACAATCATTTTAATTTATACTTTACCTTTGCAGTAGGGCTGGGTAATAAATATCGATTTCTCGATATTAATCGATTCTCATTTTTACGAACCGATATCGATTCTTAAATCTCAAGAATCGATTAGTCATCCTGTTTCATTTGAATGAATGGGACATTGTATCGCGGTTGCACGCATCAAAAAAAGAATCGCAATAATCTTTGTCCTTTGTTACTATTAATATGAAACAAAGTCTCAATTTTTAAATTACGTCCATTTTTTAAGCAATTCAAAAACATAAATAACGTTTTGGCGCTGTGGCGTGAGATCGCTCTGGCGCTGCTCAAGAGAAGCAGCAGCGCTGATCTCACTTCCGGGTTAATAATACCAGTCACAGTGCGAAATAAACATGAATGAGCATCTGAAAGTGTGTTAAAAGATAGAGTACAACTTATCGAAATCCGTATCATGTCACGTTGATTCGCTCAATCAGCGTTTCAACCGTGGAAAGACGTCAATTAAACAGCTTGTAATCAATGTCATGTATCGTTATATTTACCTCAGAAAACCCACATAAACTTGTTAGTCCACACTCGTTAGTGTTCTTCAATATTTAATGCATATTTGAATAAATCTGGCAAGTTTTTATGACAGCCACCATTTAAATGTTTATATTTCATATAATCTTCTTATTATAAAATAAATAAGTGTAATTTAAGTGTTTGTATAGCTACAAAACAGTTCATTATTACCTTCATATTAGGCTAATGAAGCCTATAGGCTACAACTAGACTCCCATAGTTTACAGCATTAGTTAAGAGATTTGATTCCCTTGAGAAAAATGGCCATTTATTGTAACTGATATCCAAAATAATCTAATTGAATCATAATCGAAATTGAATCGAATTGCAAGCTTGTGAATCGAAATCGAATCGAATTGTGAAATTTGTCTCAATACCCAGCCCTACTTTGCAGTTTATATAAACCACACATCTCATATATTTCAACAGTATAGCCTATCTTTATTATTATTTATTATGAATTTATTAACCAAACTTCAACAACATAAGGGCAGATACTTTTAGCGCTGCTGATGACACTGTGGAGTGACACTCGAGTGATCAAGTATTCCAATGTATATAAAAAAGCTTTTATTTGATTCCTCTGTCCTCCTTTCCTTTCCTCGCTTCCTTCCCTCGTGTCCTACAGGGAGTGGAGCTGAGACGCAAGGAAAGGAAGCAAGGAAAGGAAACGAGGATGCACAAATAATAAATGAGAAGCACCCCTGATCTGAGATATGTTGTTAGCAAACTTTCCCAGTATTTCAGTGAGCTAACAGAAGAGCAGTGGACAACTGCAAAGCATGACTGAAATATCTGAAAGGTACAAATGACAAGATGCTCTGTTACAGGAAATGTGATGAAGCCATAGTTCAATTGCTGGAACATCTTGATGCTTATCGGTATGGTGTACCTATGATCAGACAACTAAGTTACAATTGCATTGGCAAAGAATCCCGTTAGCAGACAGAAATGTAAGCATATTGATATTAAATATTTTGTGAGATCAACTGTAAACAATGGTGAAGTGTTTCTGGAGTATTGCCCAGCAGATCAGATGGTTGCTGAGCTAATGACGAAACCAGCTACAAAAGTGAAGCTACTTACCTTTTCCACGTTCTTGTTTGGGTTATAGCTATGCCAAGATGTACTTCAGTTGGTTTCCATGATGTTGATGTTGTTTTTTTTTATGTGAATGATTGTGAATAATGTGTGAGCAAGTGGGGGTGTTAATTGATGGATTGGTTAATGAGTATGCACCCAATTATTGTGGATTTTCAGGTGTGTATGTCATGTGTCCATGCCATGTGATGTTGTGTTTAAACTGCACCTGTACCAATCAACCCGGTCTCATCCCAAGACGTCATATAACTGACGTTTTGGGACGTCTTTTGACCATACGTCAATATTCGCCTTTTTAGGGCCCCCTTAAACGTCGGTAGATGAGGTTATGGGATCCTAACTCTACCCCATACCTAAACCTAACCGTAAACCTAACCCGTCACCTAACTGACGTTAAAGGTAAAGCGTCAGTTGTATGACGGCCCGGGATCGCCATCTACCGAGGTTTAAGGGGGCCCTAAAAAGGCGGATATTGACGTATGGTCAAAATATGTCCCAAAATGTCAGTTATATGACTTTTTGGAATGAGACTGTGATATACCAATACACAATTTGGTGGCGTTCTCTCACTGCAACCTGTGTGAAGTATGTTTTTTTCTCTATCTTTAGCCGGTATTCAGTCAAGCTCTGTTTATTACCTATAGTAGTAATATCCCCAATATCCAATTCCACCTTGGATACTAGCTCAACCTGAAATTGACAAGAAAGTACACAAAAACAGAAGGGAAATGTTTGAAGTTGTTACTATAAACAAATAATGAGTATATTAAAAACTCATACTATTAATTTCTTCAAATATATACAGATGGTCCGAAGAGTATAGAGACTGGAAGGACAGGGACTGCAATCTATGTTCCAGAGTTTAAGGTGAGGATGGCTGGAAGGATAACAGATGGCACATTACTGTATCCAGCTGAAATGACAGCTATTCTAATGGCACTAGAGTGGGATTATTAGACCTGATAAAGTAATAATATGTTCTGACTCAATGCCAGTTCTTTGGAGTTTAAAATCATTGGAAACAGAGAGAACTGGCATTTTAACAGAAATCCTGATCAGGTTATACTGTTTACAACAGGTGGGAATAATTTGATTTATGTGGGTTCCAGCACACATGGGAATTCAAGGTAATGAGGAAGCAGACAAAATAGCCAAAGAATCATTTAAAATGAAAATACCAAATAAAAAACATAAAGAGAGGCAAATAATTCACAACTTAAGTAGAAGAGAACAAGTTATTTTCACACATTAAAGAACAGGACATTCAAATCATACTTTACACATTATAGGGAAGCATAACAGGTTTTTGTGAAGTATGTTTAATAAAATAGTTGTTTGAACATGTATTGAAGAAATGTAAGGCTTATAATAAAGAAAGGAGGATTTTCAAGGAAGAATTTCAAGCTGTAGGATGCCAGGAATTCACTATAACCAACTTATTAAATGACACTCCAATTTCAGGAAAACAAATAAATGCAATCATGAGATTTATTAAGAATAGTGTGTTATATTATAGGATATAGTAGTATTTAGCATTCTTTTCACATTCCATCACAGTAGGTGGCGGTATGCACCTTTAAAGTTGGTTCAATCTGCCATTAAACTAAAAAAAGAAGAAAGAAGAAGAAGAATCTCAGAATCGGAAAGAAAGGTGATTTAAGCAATTTTGAGCGTGGCAAGGTTGTTGGTGCCAGACGGGCCCTGAGTATTTCACAATCTGCTCAGTTACTGTGATTTTCAAGCAAAACCATTTCTAGGGTTTGCAATGAAAATGGAAAAACATCCAGTATGCGGCAGTCCTGATTCAAACTGATAAAAGAGCAACTTTTACTGAAATTACTAACCACTTGTTACAACCGGGGTATGCAGCAACACATTTGTGAAGCCACAACAGGAAAAACCTTGAGGCGGATGGGCTACAACAGCAGAAGACCCCACTGGGTACCACTCATCTACACTACAAATAGTAAAAAGAGGCTACAATTTGCAAGAGCTCGCCAAAATTGGACAGACTGGAAAAATGTTGCCTGGTCTGATGAGTCTCGATTTCTGGCCAAATAGTATTTTAATTAATTTATATTTTTAATGGAAACAGATAGACCTTGTTGTGCATTATTTGCACGAAACCATTTTCTCAGACAATCTGCTATCATGATTAGCAATTATCTATGTAGTTAACACATTAAAACACGCACAGCATGCCAGAGGAAAAGTGTTCAAAAGCATCACATCCACAACAAATATTTATATTTATTGAATATGAAAATGTTGTAACTTCTCAGTAATGATTTCATGTAGTTTAAGTGTTTAACTCCATTAATGAGAATGGCATATTTAATCTAAATGTTTATATCAGAAGTAAAACATAGTTTAAATAATTCATTTATGTATTTAAACAGTTATTGTGAACATGCACTGTATATATGATGGACTCATCATAATGAAGATTTTTTACTTCATCTGCCATTAGATAGGCTGTGCGTCAGTTTCACTAAACGGCCCAACGCACTTGCTGAAGTGCGGATATTATATATATCCATCCAAGAAGGGATGGATATTTGCTTCAAGTGATAGTTTTGGTGAGTGAAATTATATTTGTATTATCTTTCTGTATATGTAAAATTTCCTTAGATTTTCTGTCTAAAAGTTACCAAAAAGACATTTAACTCAAACTCACCATCGGTGTCGCCAAACTGCTCCATCTCCAAAACGTTCGTACGCATGGGTTTAGAGTTTGCGTGCAGGTGCACAAATTTTCCCGTCAAGTTTGTTTTTATAAATCACAACTTATGCGTCGGAAGTGGCGTACGCCTCTTTCAGGGCCCGTTTTGTGCGTACGCAACGGTTATAAATGAGGCCCCAGATCTCAACCCAATAGACTAGAGCATCTTTTGGGTGAGATGGAAAGGGAGCTTCGTGCCCTGGATGTGCATCCCACAAATCTACATCAACTGCAAGATGCTATCCAATCAATATGGGCCAACATTTCTAAAGAATGCTTTCAGCACCTTGTTGAATTAATGCCACGTAGAATTAAGGCAGTTCTGAAGGCGAAAGGGGTAAAACACAGTATTAGTATAGTGTTCCTAATAATCCCTTAGGTGAGTGTGTATTACACAGACACACATTTTGACATATATGCATATTATATATGCATACATAACCCTAACCCATTTAATAAATCATACATTCACACATAACCGGCGTCCTGCTATCTTTGTCAAGATGTTTTTCTTTATTAAATGCATCATAGATAGCGATTTAGCCATTTTTGCAGTTTAGCATGATAGTGTAGTAAACCAAGTGAAACCTCACAAGTTTCATTCATCTAATAAACTGACCTGTGTAAGTATTAATATAATTAAATACTGTATTTAGGAGAGCTAGCTCGACGATCATCGGAGCTCAGGGGGCAGAGAGCCTGAAGCACCTCCTTAGAGAGAGGGGCCACGTCTCAAGCTCCACCTAAAATGCAGGATGACTTTCAAAGGAGAGAAGGCCTGATACATAGTTAGGAGAGCTAGCTTGTTACTAAGCACTGTATAGAAACACCCAGTTAGCGGAGTACTGCGTCATCCTACTCTAGAGGAGCGACTTGACCACTATCTCAAATTTACTGCCTCCACAGGGTTATGGGGAGCAGGGGCCTCGCAGAAAGAGAAAGAGGAGGCCTGCCATACTCGCACCCAACTGGTCTTAAACTAGTCTTTTTTTGTTTAGCTTTTTTTATGGAGGGGGGTAAAACTGTTTTAAATAAATTAAGCTCAGAGCCCGAGAGGCGGGGGGCCAGGAAAACCTCTCTTGACGACTTAAGAGAGTGATCCCTAGTCTACCTCTACCTGCAGCAGCTGTGCTGCCCGCATGGTGCTCCAGGGCCAGAAGTCTCAGCATAATGACTCTCACATGAGAGGAAACCTTGATCTGAGCTACCTGAATCTCAGTGAAAAGAAAGTGACGGAGTCCCTATAGCAATCTCACAACACCGTAAGGGAAACCCATCCTATCCAGGAGGGGAACTGAGGCCATTAATTATAGCCTATCTACTTTCTAACTGGAGGAGGCGTGTAGTGCCAACTACTCTGTTAATGGTGTCTGGTAGGGTGTGGCCAGAAAGAAAGCGCTCATCAAGAGTTTTTTTTTTTTTTTGTCTGTATTGCTTCCGCTCTGATGCGCTGCCATGGCAATTCTCCAGCCTGGCAGGCGCCTTCACTAGAGCATTGACTGTTGGACCAGAGAATGTGTCAGAGCGCGCCTTCCTGCCCAACAGTCCATTCTCGTCACCTGCCGATGAGTTTTAGAGATTCAATCCTTTCTCAAACTCGTCAAGGAGCTCCCTCTGAGATCCCTGCGATCTTAGTCTCCACTCAGCCTCGGCACGAGCTGGACCCAAACCGTGAAGCAAAGATGACTGTCAATCCTCCCTCGAGAAAAAAAGACAGACAAGAACAAGGCGTTCTCGGAGAGAAAAATGTTCACAATCGGCGTACTCTATCCCCACAAAAACCAAGCGTGCTCTTCACTCAGACAAAGCCACAAAGGTAGTGAGTGCCACCAGGTGTGAGTGGCACCACACTTCCCTTGTTTGCCATAGTTTCGTTTTACTCACAATTTTAGTGAGGATGACATGTTCTCTAGGCACTCCTCTTATACTTCCTGGTCGCGCTAGAGCATGACGTCATGGCTGACACCAGCCAATAGGGCTAGCCAACACCCCAAAGCACTTGACACAGTTCGAGTTCCCTTTCTAAAGGGAACATCATTTTATTCACTCATCCATAAACATTATTTGATCCATCAGCTTAATGACAAGTTCCATAATTCTGCTGGAATTTTGTGTCATCAACCTATGCCTTCGTTATTGTAAGAGGTTAGCAACCCCTAGTGGCAGAATATATATAGAATATTGGAACCCTAACCCATGCACTAAAAAACAAATTTCCGCGTAGAAATTGCATGATAAATACAATGCGAGATGCATTTCATTAGATCAAGCTGATTTGAATGGCAATTGCACATCTGAGGGGCTGTTTACCATTTTCAACATAAAACGTAAAACCTTTTATGCGTTTTGGCCATTTACACATCAGGTAAGTTTTGTGGGTGGCTAAAAACAAACTTTTGAAAACGGGTTTCAAAGTGCACATTTCAAAGAGAAAATGGTCTCTGTGTAAACCACAAAATCAGACATCTCAGAAAATGATGACATCATGCACATGCATATTATGTATTCAATAGTGTTTCACCATCTAACGGCCTGGCAGGAGAATACAGGTGTTTTATTTGTTTTCGCTGATCTGTGTGAATGGAGATTGTTTTGACAATGGTGTCGTTTGTACGTAGAAATTGATTGATTGATTGATTGAGTGATCGATTGATTGATTGATTGAGTAGAAGATGATGAAAAACTATAAAACTCTTAAAACACTTCTATGATGGTTTCAGGTCTGCCTGCTTGCCAGAGGCATTATTACAGATATCACAAGATATATGTGATAACCATACAAGATACGGTTACATCTCTGTCAAATTAGTTGATGTATTACAGTATGTCAGCAGCACTCATAAATCAAAATAAGCATTTAAAAAACAAATGCCACAACAACATAGAAATACTTGTTGTTGCCACTTAGTGTGACAGTTATGTACAGTTTGTTTTGTTTTGTTTAGTTTAGTTCTATCATCACTCTTCGTCTTTCAGTTAATCGCCATGTTTATTTTAGTTCATCTTGTTTGTTCGGTCTGCATTACATAGCATTAGTGTGTCACACTGCCTGTATTATTTGTATTATCCTCATTAAACTTCATTTTGGAACTTTATTCTTCATCTTTGTCTGCCTTTCTGCAACCCCCCATGACACTTAGCTAATATTAACCATTTTATAATCATTCTGTATTAGAGGTAAAAGCTATTAGCCTAAGGCTTAATAACGTTTTTATACATTTCTGAGCACTGAAATGTGATATGCATATGTATGACTAAGAAACTTTGACAGGCTTATAATGGATTATGGAAGAGAGACTGTGCCTGCCTTGGGAGAGAAATTAGGTGTCTCAAACACAGATGAGTGGACAGCACACATCTTAACATCTCAAGCTTCAGGGTATTTGTAGATCAAAACATCTAAACCATTCAAGCAGGAAGTACTCTCATTAGTTACACTATGAACATCTCCTTCTGTCTCCCCCGCTGAATACTTGCGAACTTAAATTTAAAATCAATAGTAATAGTCCAAAAACCATCAGCTACACATTTATTAATTCATATGTTACTAAATAAGGCCATTTTGTCATACCATAATCCATACCGTAGAAACTAATGCCATTCTGCTGGCAATTTCAGGCTGAAACATACTACCAACCAAACAGAAGTATGCAGATAACTCTGGATGAGTGTATAAGGTTGACTGACACTTCTTCATTTTTGCCATGACATTTTTATGCGCTGAAATTTTAATTTGATAGACACTAAATTTCATGGTTTCATCATTCATTTTCATCAAAGTTGAGCAACGATTGCATACATACATAACCAGTCCTTACCCCAGGAATATGCTTCATCCTTCTTTCATTTTTCTGAAAAATCCCTAATTTACTGAATTTAACCATAATATCATCAAAAAATCCCTAAAGGCCACTGCTCAGATATGTTTGTTGCTGGAATGACAGGTGACAGAAGGAGCTCTGAATATAATCAATATGGCCCCTTTGAGGTAGGACTGTTTTCAGTTAATTCCCAGATGAGATCTGTCAGGGTCTTGACAGCATTTGTTTAGGCTGAGCGAACTGAGAATCTGAAGAGAAGGTCACAGACAGTGCTTCAAAAGGAAGTTGCTTACTTTTTCCACCTAGATCCGCTTTTTAAAGGTCCCCTGACATGGGGTTATTTTTTTTATAATGTTTCCTGGGTTGCCCTTATAATGTTTTTTCTTTTAGATCAAAAATAGTCATAATTAGAAATAAAAGGCATTTTTCCTAGCCTGATTTTAGCCTCTGATTTGAACGCTCTGTTTGAAAAGGGGCGTGTCTCCTGTGGGATTCAGTGTAACCGCCCACTGCTGTGATTGGCTGGCATGCTTGCAAATGAAATGGCTACATAAAGAAACTCTCTCGAATACTTTACAGCTATTATATGTTTTTACAATCACAGCTATCGAGTTAAACAAATCATGATATGTTTTTAAAGTATTTAAATATCCTCACCACATAAAATGTTGTCATGATGAGCATTGAGCAAGCAGATGACAGTCTGTTGATTGCGAGAATGAAGATCTTATTATAGAGGGTTTTCACCGACGTCACGTGCTGGGTGGTAACCCAGCAGACTTGTGCACAATTCAGAATTGAATTGAGAATGACTACTAAATTCAATTCAATTCTTGAATTTGAATTGATGTCAAAAACAGGATCTAGAATTACAATTCGAATTTGAATTAAAGGAAGCAGAATTGCAGTTCAATACAAATTCTAAGAAATTCATATTTTAAGTGAAGTGTTTAAAATTTAGCTTTACAGTATATATCATATGATTGCATTACATATTACATAAATTATATTCGTTTTAACTACCAGCAACTCCAGCAATGAATGTTTAAAACTCTAGTCACAAACAAATAATTAAGTTTGATTTATTGTAATTGTAACGCCATTTCCCAGAATTACTTCAGTAAATCTTTAGGGAAAAAAATCTAATTAAAAGGAAATTGCATTACAGTGATAAAGTAATCCAAATAAATGAATCTAAACCACATTTATAATCGGTAACTTTTAACAGTGAGTAATTACATTTCCAAAGTAACCTTCCTGCTAAAAACTCTTTGGTAGACACGTACAAGGCCTAACACTGGGGAGCGCGGGGGTGGGGCACAACGTAACGCGGGGCTCGTGGTAACACACGTGTTTTAAATACTTCCACACATCCCAGCATGACGACAATTGGTGTATTTACTAGTTGCCATTTAAACACTATAGAAAAAATTTGTGCCAAAATTCAGAAATCTTTGTAATATATCATTGAACAGTTGCATAGCAAAAGTACATTTCTTACTTAAGTTAATTTTTCATCTCTATTTTTTGTTTAATTAAAATTAGACAAATCTGATATTTTTTAATCTCCAATCTGTTGTTTAATAGTTGATATAGTTCTTTAATGCTTTGCTAGCTACTGTAGAAGAAGACGCGAGCAGGGTTTAAACCCCAGTTGTTCAGATGGGGCATCACACTGCGTTACAATGTGCCCCTAGAAATATGCTATTATATTCTATACTTTTATGAATTATATTGAGAAAACATGAGAAACATGTAAATAAAGACTGAGAGTCAATGTTCAGAAATGGTTAATTATTATTTTGTGTTGAACTATGCTGTATAGCTGTGTTTTCCAGTGTGTTTGTTGTCAAACTCCTAGTTTATTTTTAATTATTAAAAAATGCCATTATTTTGCCAGTTTGACTTGTATATTTTTTGATTAGATAAGATAGCATTTTAAGCTGTCATATGGTGAAAGTTTAAAATGTTTCAATGTGCCCCTCACATGTTACAATGTAACATGGGGCATGTTGTCACATTTCAACATTTCTTTTAGGGTAAATCAAGAAAAATTATACACTGTATTAATAAAACAAAACCACATAATTGTACGAGACATGTGGGAAATTAATGTGGGAAAAAATAAATACTCTAAATAGATTTGCCACAAACTGAGAAAGTCAAAAAGCATTACGTTGTGCCCCGCTCTCCCCATGTGAGATTCAACACATTCTTTCTGTCGTGTGACTGTGTGCACTGTAAAAAATATTTTCAAGATTTGTTATCACAACATATTTTCTTTTGTCAAATCAACTTTATAATAATTTATTTAGTTGAGATAACGTATTATTTTGAGTTTCTGATGATTAAATTAATCTCCTTCATTGTATTAACTCACTTTTTCCTGTTCAATCAACTTAAAATTTTAAGGCAACCCAGGTTACTTCCCAGATAGCAAACTGACATTGAATCAACGTGGAAATATGACATCGAAACAACGTTGATCTGACATTGTTTTGCTCATCGAATTAACGTTGAACCAACGTCAGACGCATCATTCTTTCAAAACTAACGGAAAATCAACTTGAAATCAACTCGTTGTTTCAACGTTATGAAAGCAAACCAATTTTCGATTTTCATTTAGCTTTGAAGAATGCCGCGTCTGACGTTGGTTCAAAGTTAATTCGATGAGCAAAATCAACGTTGTTTCAATGTCATGAGAGACGTCGTTTCCACGTTGATTCAATGTCAGTTTGCTGTCTGGGTTACTTTTTTAAGTTAAACTTCTTTGACTTGCCATGAATTTAATTCCACTTCCTGTCATTCCAATTCCAATTCAACTTTCTGTGGGGCGGAGTCAATTCAATTCAAATTCCAATTCATTGAATGGAGGCCAATTCTGAAATTCTGAATTTTGCACAAGCCTGTAACCCAGATGCACGGCCATTATGGAGGCCCTCGGATGTAAACAACTGCACGGACTGCACTGTTTATGTACTACTGAACACATTGTTACACTAAAAAAACACACAGAAAAAACACATTGTAGGTGCGAAATCATAAAGAGAAGGACTTAGTAAGCAGGAGAGAGCGCAAAATTGACAAACTAAAGTTAATGTGGTAAAGCGCGTACTGCAATTCTTTCTTCTATTTTTTTATCCTGACATAGGCTACATTCAGATTGTCAGTCCAAAATAGAACATGAAATCCGTTTCAAGCTACATCCATATGTGGTTTGAAATCCTATTCACATTATCAGGACATCGGATTCAGTCTGAACGATGGGATTTCAGGTGGAATGTGACTCTCACGTCGCGTAAAATGTAAACATCAGCAAAACAATTCTGTGTTGTTGCAAAGTGCCGGATGGGCACAAAATTATTATTTTTGAAACATATTTTGAAACAGGCACAGACAAGAGCACGAGCTGTACATAACAGCCTCCTGTACAGTTCTGCAGCTCATGACGCAGTAGTCCAGCTGATGCTGTTCCTTTCTCAACCACAAATGCCTTCTTTCATGAGTTGTTTGCACTCTTCTCTTTAACTTTTGGCAGTCTATAGAACTGAAAATGTTTTTTTCCCAATGCTACCAAATAGTACTGACCAAAACTTGACCATTTTTCAGCAGAAATAATCAGCCAAATTTGCGAGACCATTCAGTTCAGTGGCATTGTTTATGTTCAGTGCCTCCAAAATGGCCGACTTACGGATTGATGACGGGTCGTGAAAACCCTGCCACGCAGTTTCTGCACTCTCTCTAATGCTTTTACCAATGAAAACACGATGATGTACATACAGTAAGAGCTTAACCCAGACAGCAAACTGACATTGAATCAACGTGGAAACGACGTCTCTCATGACATTGAAACAACGTTGATTTTGCTCATCGAATTAACGTTGAACCAACGTCAGACGCGGCATTCTTCAAAGCTAAATGAAAATCGAAAATTGGTTTGCTTTCATAACGTTGAAACAACGCGTTGATTTCAAATTGATTTTCCGTTAGTTTTGAAAGAATGACGCGTCTGACGTTGGTTCAACGTTAATTCGATGAGCAAAACAATGTCAGATCAACGTTGTTTCGATGTCATATTTCCACGTTGATTCAATGTCAGTCTGCTATCTGGGAATTGTGCAGTGTAACATGCGTCATTGATTTCATAATGAGTTGTCCAGATAATCTCTCGCTGTGGAAATCAGTGTTGGGGAAGCCACTCTGAAACTGTAGTTTGACAAGCTACAAGCTACCCGTAAGTTAAAGAAGTTATACTACATTCAAGCTACCCTTTTGGAAAAGTAGTTACACTACAAGTACTACATTGAAACTGTTTTTGTTTTTTGAACAACATATATTATAAATAACTGTGTCTGAGGAATGTTTTAAGTAAAATATTTAGTGTTTAAAACAATGCAATAAAATTATGATTTCTGAGTATTGTTTTATTACACACAACATTCAAATATCTCAGACTGTTTGTCAAAAGTTCAAAATTGCAAAAAATAGCCTACAACACTGCAAGAACAATATATACATCCAACGTACAGTAAATTGCACGTAAAACAGTTTCTCAAAAAATACCGATAGAACTTAACGTTAGTTGTTTCTCCAGCCAAATCTGCTATCACGTCTTGCTCCATCATGGATAATCATAATATGGGTGTGAACCGCTAGCTGCAAGATGCGTGATTAAACAACAGGTGGCGGTAATAGAAAAAAAATAGTTTGTAATCTAACAAGAAGAAGAATATCCTTGCATCACACTGATTCACGCAGGCTCAACAAAAGCTACACTGTTTAAAAAGCAACTGAGCTACTGCCAATGCCAAGCTACTGAAAAATGTAATTAAGTTTGTAGCATCGCTACTTGTAGTTAACTACTCCCTAACACTGGTGGAAAGATTGTTCTTTGATCGTTTTCTGTATATAATTTGTATATAATGAGTCATATAGTGACGCTTTTGAAATTTCATCTAAATCCAACACACATGGCACCATTTAGCGTCAATATAACACGCACAGAGCTTTGTTCGGTTATGGGTAGGTTTAGTTCTGGGGTAGGGTTAGGGTTACACCACTAGGAGGCGCCTTCTGGCCCATATATATCTGCGTCTTATATTAACGCTAAAGGGGGTGCCATGTCCGTTGGATGTTGACAAAATGTCAAAAGCGTCAGTATGACGCCTTGGGATGAGAACGGGCTGAAAAGAAACGATGTGAAGTTGATATTTTAGTCACTGGCTTGACTTACTGATGCATAAACAGTATTGAACAATTTTGAGAGAAAGATTAGGCTACCTGTCTGACCTTGAACAATTAGCTACATCTGAAATTGTTGCTTGGTAGCTTGATCGATTTTTTTTTTAGACGTTCATCGAGGCCAGCTCTGTAGTGTATCCAAGTTGAGGAAACAGTCGTCGGTGAAATGTTTGGACCATACAAAACTTTAGGAAGTTGTGTCGGGGCATTTCCAGAGAAAATAAAATTAACCCATTTCTTCAGAGGCTCGGATGAAGGACCAAAAAAATACTTGTGTGTTCATTTGTACATCCGAACACTAAACTCCGACTGAGCCTGGGTTCTCCCAAGGTTTTTTCTCCATCCAATCTGATGGAGTTTTGGTTCCTTGCCACTGTCGCCTTGCTTTTGGCTTGCTCAGTTGGGGTTATTTAGTGTTTAGCAATGTTTTTGATCTGTGTTGTACTACTTTCATGTTATCACTGTGAAGCTGCTTTGATACAATCTGTATTGTGAAAAGCGCTATATAAATAAATGTGACTTGACTTAATCAACTGCCATGCTTCACTCGTTCGCAAGCGATGATATCTCTCAAGGAAAAACTTGAAGCGCGTTTGCACTTCCTAGCTCATTTTCTCATGGGCGAGCCACATTCTCTGGTCTCAAAGATAGAGAAAGATCGCCAAAGCTCGGTTTACATTACATTTTCCGTTGTTTCTTATTTCCATTGTGTTGTATATTTTCCGTTCTGTTGTGGCTCATTTCCGTTGTGCTGTGGTGGATTCATTTCGTTGTGTGCTACTTGGCCACTAATGTTATCCAAGGCTGCATTTATTTATTAAAAATGTAAATGTAAAAGTAAAAACAGTAGCCTAATATTGTGAAATATTAATCAAATATGATGAAGAAGCAGATGAAGCACCAGCGATAAGCTGTCATGATACATTTCTGACAGTGTGTTCCCTGCTAACATTAAAGAAGCCAAGCAATGCACAGACAAGCTGGTTTGGATGAGCATGTGAGGAGTCGAGTTACAGAGATTTGTTCTAATGTTCTAATCACTTGGCTCCATTAAAGGGTTAGTTCACCCAAAAATGAAAATTCTGTCAGTATTTACTCACCCTCATGTTGTTCCAACCCCGTAAGACCTTCGTTCATCTTCGGAACACAAATTAAGATATTTAAGATTTTAAGATCGCTCCTGCATACAGTCCATAGGCTTCTTGAGGGACTGGCTCTTGCTGTCCTCGAAAAGTCATTAAAGACATCGTTAAAATAGTCCAAGTGACTACAGGGGCTCAATCTTAAGTTTATCAAACGACGAGAACACTTTTGTGCGCAAAAAAACAACAAAAATAACGACTTTATTTCAACTATTCACTTCCTTCTCCATGAGCCTGTAAGTCAGTTAACGTAGTGTGATTGCGTAGAGCTACGTCACACGTAGGCTCACTATTGGCCGACGCTGGTCATGTGTGTGTGATGCGTGTGACGTACAATAACAGAAGCTTACGCTATTAAACTAGTAACCTGACTCGCGCAGAGGGAGAAATAAACGAATAGTTGAAATAAAGTCGTTATTTTTGTTGTTTTTTTGCGCACAAAAGTGTTCTCGTCATTTGATAAACTTAAGATTGAGCCCCTGTAGTCACTTGGATTATTTTAACGATGTCTTTATTGACTTTTCGAGGACAGCAAGAGCCAGTCCCTCAAGAAGCCTATGGACTGTATGCAGGAGCGATCTTAATATCTTAAATATCTTAATTTGTGTTCCGAAGATGAACGAAGGTCTTACGGGGTTGGAACAACATGAGGGTGAGTAAATACTGACAGAATTTTCATTTTTGGGTGAACTAACCCTTTAAGTTCCTGAGGTTTTTTTGGGGCTCAATTTTTCTGAGAAAACTGTTTAGAGAGAACATGGAGCTAGAGAAAACAAAGTCACTTCTTGCTGCATAAATTACAGGGATTTTTTTTTCCACCAAACCCAAACAAGAGCACTTGGAAAATGATTAGCGAGACACTCACTGTTTTGCTGACACTCATGGCTGCTTTATTAATCATAGAAGTACAGTCACGGTGTAGTGATGTTGCATAATTTACCCAAAAGGAAATTAATTAAACTATCTTATTTTCTGCTATGCAAAAGATAGAAAGTCATACAGGTTTGGAATGACGTAAGTGTGAATAAATGATTTTATATTTTAATAATTTTAATTTCTGTTGTGAAATATTCCTTTTACCTTTTGACACTACAGATCTTGCACAGCAGCACCATAGCAATTTTCAATCCTTTTTTCAATCAACAAATGCTTTTGGATCCACACATCATGCTCAGTGATAAATGACCTTATTTTATGTGAAATAGTGATGTGCTGGTACAGAAGTATCTAGATTGATGTACAGCTGGCGTTCATTTTAACGTGCTCCCATAAATCGTGCTCCGTCCAGGGCACTATCAGCTGAGTTGGTGTGTGTAAGCATAGGGCATGTCTTTGTACCTGAGAATACACATAAGCATTTGCAGTGTTTGCAGGAGTTTGCAGTGCAGGAAAAGGAAAAGGAATTCTGGGACAGAACGTCTCAGAATAAAAACACGGATAAGCGACTGTGCAGCAAAAGTGAGGCTTTGTTGTTGCTGCAACTGATCTAAAGGTTAAACATATATTTGGGGGCAGAAAGGCATAAAATAAACAGCTAAGATGACTAGAGTAAACATTATCATCGGAATAAAAAAAGATAACCAAACAAGACATTGAACACAACCTTATGCATCACACACACACATGCTGCAGATTCATGCTACAGATTTTACTGACATTACCTTCTGAGAAGTACATCATACACATACTCATCTTTCCTGTTCCATGGTAAATTATTCCCACTGAGAAAGAAACATACCAATGAAATTACAATTTTCTCTCACAGTATGAATTGTATAAATATGTATCTTACTTTCAGTTCAATTCTGCTAGTTTTCATTTTCAGAAATGATGACACTGCGGTTGTCAGCTGTATCGCTGATAATAATGAGGATGAATATAGAGAGCTTATTAAGAATTTTCGAATTTCTTTAATGCAAGTAAAAAGAAAGAAATCATAATATATTTCAGAAAGAAAACATCAAATTGTCCCTGTAAATATCTAAGGGGTGGACATTGAAATTGTGAGATCTTACAAATAACTTTGAGTCTACTAAGCTGGACCGGTGTGATCACATGAATTGTGTAAGAAGGGTCAGAGTCAACTGAGATCTTTTGGCATCTCGACGCAGCTCAAGTTCTTCTAAAAGGGAATGTCTCAGGTTATGTATGTAACCCTGGTTCCCTGAAGAGAGAACGAAACGCTGCGTCACCGTGCCATACTCCCTACATGCCTGTGATTGACTTGCTCAACCTATCAGAAGCTAGTGCGGTCTGTTTTCAGGTGTTTTTTAAAGTTTCCTAGTCTATGATGTCACCTACCTATGATGTCAATCAATCAATCAATCAATCTTTTATTTATAAAGCACCTTAAAAACAACACTGTTGACCAAAGTGCTGAACACAATCTATAAACAAGAACTTACAACAAAGGCGCAACAAAGAAATAATAAACAGTAACAGTAAACAGTAATACAAAACTGAAAGTCAACCCTCAAACTGTATTAAAAGCCAAAGAAAATAAATCAGTTTTAAGACGAGATTTAAAAACAGGAAGAGACTCAGCCAATCTGATGTCCAAAGGCAGCTCATTCCATAGTCTCGGAGCTGCCACAACAAACGCACGGTCACCTCTAAGTTTACGTTTCGTCTTGCCTGAATAGTTGACCGGAGTGAACGAATGGGGGTGAAGGGCACAAGCAGATCAGACGGGTACTGAGGGGCCAGCCCATGCAGACATTTAAAAACAAATAATTTTAAAATCAATACGAAACTGCACAGGGAGCCAGTGGAGGGATTGGAGAATGGGTGAGATATGGCCAAATTTTCGAGTTCCAGTTAAACTAGCTGTAATCGTGCCATAAGTGATTTGCCAAGACCACTGTAAAGTGCATTATAATAATCTAGTTGAGAGGTGATAAAAGCATGGATTAATATTTCAAAATCATGTTGAGATAAAATCGGTTTTACTTTAGCTAATTGCCTTAGCTGGAAGAAACTGTTCTTCAACACTGCATTAATCTGTGCATCAAGCTTTAAACTACCGTCCAACTTGACTCCCAGATTTGTAAACACAGGGCTACTGTCACGGGTTAGACAACCCAGATCAACAGGAACTGTAGCAGCTGAGTCACTAGAAGCAAATAAAACAAACTCAGTTTTACTCTCATTTAAATACAAAAAATTCATAGCCATCCATGCTTTCACTTCATTCAGACACTCTAAAAGAATTTTTGACTGACTTAGCGGCACATATATTTGGCAGTCGTCAGCATAAAAATGGAACGAGACATTGTAACTTCTAAGGATTGACCCAAGAGGCAGCATGTATATTGAAATAAGTAGCGGCCCAAGGACAGACCCTTGGGGAACTCCGCACAACAAAGGAGCCGAAGAGGACATAGCATCATTAACCTGAACTGAAAAACTTCTGCCTTCCAAATAGGACGTAATCCAGGCTAAGGCCGACTCCTTAATGCCCACATAATTTTCCAGCCGAGACAATAAAATTCTGTGGTCGACCGTATCAAATGCAGCCGTAAGGTCCAGTAGCAGCAGAGCAACGGTATCACCAGAGTCTGAGGCCAAAAGTATGTCATTAAAAACCCTCAGCAGAGCTGTCTCAGTGCTGTGGGCTGACTTAAACCCAGACTGGAAAATTTCAGTAATACCATTGTCGTTCAAAAATGTGCTTAACTGCAAATAAACAACTTTCTCCATAATTTTGGAAAACAAAGGGAGCTTAGAAATAGGCCGATAATTTGATAGCTCTAGTTGGTCCAGACCAGGTTTCTTTAACAAGGGTTGAACAACTGCATGTTTAAAACTCATAGGTACGACTCCAGTAATTAAACTGACATTACAGACTGATCTCATGAAGTAGCGTGTGTATGACACGCCAATTCGTATTTCCATTTTTGGCATGCTATCAAGAGGCATAATCGCCTTTCAGCGTGTTTATGAACGCCATTGACTTAACGTTATATAAATATATGACTTACCTCAACCCCATCCCTAAACCTAACCGTCACTGGGGTTAATGGCATTTATGACTGTTCCCTTACCATCCTAGGTAAAAAAAAGATATGACTTACCTCAACCCCATCCCTAAACTTAACCGTCACTGGGGTTATTGGCATTTATGATTGGAGATTTGACACGCGGAATGACGCGGACATTAATGGCGTAGACATATATGCATACACGCGGATACACGTGGATAGCTCAAAATGCAGAGATGACAGGCCACCTGACTCGAAAGTGGCGTATATGTTTACGCAAAAGTCATGATGTCATGTTGGACATTAACAATATCGAGAATACAGTGCACCACTGTAGGAAAAACCTCTTTAAAAAGTGAGAGTCGACTCTGAATGAATGAAATGAGTTGTTTTTGAAACGAATCATTAGCTGTTTCGTAGTGACGTAGATACGAAACATGAGCATATTGCCAGTTACTGCGCGCGCAGACGGAAGTGTAAACTTGAAGTCTAGAACACATTCAAATACTTCAGCTGAATATAGCATCATGTCGAGAAGACGCTGTGTTCTACAATGCAAAGATAGTTCAGCCACTTGAGCATGTGAAGGATCGGTGTTTAGAGTTCATATTTGCGACGATACCACAACAGTATAGCCCGATTGTGTTCTCATCATTTTAATGACGAATAATTCAAAAACATAAATGAATTCAAATGTGGAATCGCAAGCCGGTTGTTCCTGAAGGAGGGCTCAGTACCCAGTGTAGGCTATATGGATCAGCTTCCTCCCCCGAAACATAACCTGTAAGTATTATTCATAATTGTTGCTTTTTGGGTTTTGTAGCGTTGGGGCGCGAGGAGGGAAGGCGCAATAAGTGTGTGTGTGTGTGTGTGTGTATGTGTGTAAGTTGCGCTCAGCACAGCTTCCAGGTCTCCAATGTCATTTTTTTTAAATATGTGAAATGTTTGTTGCTGTTATTGGAGTTGTCATGAAGAATAGAACGTCTTGTAGTACTGCATTGCTTTATCAATTTATTTATGCCCCCACACCGGGTGTATGGGGCCCCAACTCGGCTTGGTTCCAGAGATATGGCCCTTTAAAGTTTCAACTTTGACCGGGTGTAACTGGAAAAAAAAGGCCGAGTTGGGGCTCCAAACTCTGGGTTATTGGGGGCCTCCAGGAGGGCCCCCCACACCGGGTGTATGGGGCCCCAACTCGGCTTGGTTCCAGAGATATGGCCCTTTAAAGTTTCAACTTTGACCGGGTGTAACTGGAAAAATAAGCCGAGTTGGGGCTCCAAACTCTGGGTTATTGGGGGCCTCCAGGAGGGCCCCCCACACCGGGTGTATGGGGCCCCAACTTGGCTTGGTTCCAGAGATATGGCCCTTTGAAGTTTCAACTTTGACCGGCTGTAACTTGAAAAATAAGCCGAGTTGGGGCTCCAAACTCTGGGTTATTGGGGGCCTCCAGGAGGGCCCCCCAAAGAATGCAAATTTATAACTGTATTACCTCATTATGACTGTAACAAAAGATGTGTGCCGCACAGTGTGCGGCTGATGCTCCTTTGGTTATGAACAGCTCGTGCAAACGTGCGTATATGTGTGTGTGAGCGGGCACGCAGTTTCGCTTGTCGCCAGAGGGGGCGTAGTTCTGCAAAAACTCAGATACTTGCGTTTTGCTCCTTTAATCGAAAAAAAAAAGGGATATTATGATGAGATTGCTGTTATGGTTACCATGATTAACTAATTGTAAAACACAAAGATTATAGCATTCTATTTAAGTATACCCCCTTGGCGTTTTTTTTTCTTCAGCAGTGTAACCAATCCCTGATGTGTCCTGGGTTTGCATGAAAGAGCACAGTGAATAGTACATTTCAATGACAAAATCTGTTCTCCTATGAATCAGTATCTATCAAATTCCCCTCTCCACATTCCAAACTTTGATTTAGGTGGGCGCATTGGCCCATGCGATATTTCCTGTCTGTGGATATTCAGAGGTAATATGTCCCATCTGTTCTCCCTCCCACCCTGTAAGCCACCACCTGTAATGACAGAGCTCTCAAGGTCAACAGCACAGTACTGCAGCTATTAATCACAGGACATAGAGGAGGTGCCTACTACTACACACAATCACACATACATAGACACAAGTGAGTCCCACTGTTATCAGAAATACTGCTCTCTGACCTCTGAATCTCCAAACAATTAAAAATAATGTGTTCCGTAAAGTGTAATTACATGGGTAGACATGAAGGAGAGAGAGAGAGAGAGAGAGAGAGAGAGAGAGAGAGAGAGAGAGAGAGAGAGAGAGAGAGAGAGAGATCATATGTTGGCAAAGTTAAAAGGCTTTGTATTATGGCATATAATATAAATGTAATATAAATCCATCATATTTATTACACCCTCTTCTGTAATACTTATATTCTGATGTCACTGAACTGCATAGGCTATTTCACCCCAAAGTTACATTATATAATTGATGCCATTATACGTATATCAAAGCAGTTACTTACCAACTGCAGTGAAAAGGGTCTCAGTGTAGGCTACTTCAGTAGTAATTTAATAGAACATTTGCTTGACAATGAAATTATTTTAATATGCTTATTTGGTGCTCAATATTATTATCTTATTATTTGTGTTGAAAAAAATTGTGCTGCTGCTAAATATTTTTGTGGAAACCATGATACATGTTTTAAGGGCTGTTTGATGAATGTCGAAAAGAACAGCATTTATTTAATATATATATTTTTGGAAACAAAGTCTTTACTATCACTTTTGATCAATTTAATATGCCCTTGCTGAATAAAAGTCTTTTCAATTTTCACTAAATTTTTTTTTATGGTTTTCTATGTCCTAATGGGTTGTTTTTCTTGGCAGAAGAACAATTAAGTAATAGTTATCATTTTTATTCTTAAATAAAATTAATTGATTCAGTTCAATCCATTTTCTGAATGAATTGTTCTATCCAATTTAAACTGATTTGACCACCAATTCAAGAACTCAGAAGAACAGCTTGTTCAGAGATCACATTGGTTTGGTTTTCAAGTTCAGTTTACTGATTTAATAATCTGCTCACAGCAGTTATCAAGATTTTCAGCAAATATCTTACAAATATTTTGTTAGGCTTCAGAAGATGCAGAATACAGCACATGAGTCAAATAATCTTTTATGTTTTTTCTTCTTTCTTGACAGACAGTGTCACTGTGAAATGGCCTTGTATTTAAATGACCAGGTTGAAGAGTCTTAAAAATGTCTTCATTTGAGTTCCATCATTTTTTCTTTTTTTTTCTTTTTTTTTTTATTATTATTATTATTTTTTCACTGCATGCAGGTTTGGTACAACAATGAAAAAAAGTATTTTTTTTTGTTAATTGTTATATATATAGTGGTCTGCTACAACTTGGATCCTTGATTAGACTTGCTTCACAAGTAAATGGGATTTGCATTGATTATAAAGTCACGATGACTGTTGATGCCTCATATTCCATGTGACTGCTGATATGTTTCCTCTGTTAAAGGAAAAGTCTTTGCTAAAGGCATCAATAGCCAATTTGAAGTTGCTGAAATTAAGCTGTTGATAGATTGCCTTACATTTTCTGCTTTTTTAAGGTCAACCCAATAAAAAAGCAATAACATTTGAGCAAAATAATGAGTGCTCAAGCTATAATTTGTTTGTCCAATAACCAAGTCCACAGTGGGAGACAGCAGAGACAAAATGAAAGATGTGATCAGCATCTGCATTATTTCAGTGGAATGGAGAAAATGATCACTATTACCTTCCCGAAATGGGAATCGCAAAGCACCACTTCAAACACAGGTGGATTGAGAGGAGGCTGAGCAAGTTTTGAAAACGCTATGTGGTCACATTCTCTGACCTTGTCTTAAAAGACACACACACATACTCACAAACATTTTGACAGAAGTAGAAATAGCTGAGGTCTTTGGTTTCCTGCATGATTGCTTTAGTGTAACCGATTTCCAGTCGGTTGGCATTGACAGCTGTAAAAGTCTAAGTCATTCACTAATTTGTAGAATGCAACGGTTTGTTACAGTCCTTGAATTTGATTGGTTGCAGCATTATTTTGCTGATAAAGGGTGATTTAGAAAACATCTGCAAAATGTGTCAAATATTGTACAACAAAACCACTTGAATAATTCAACTTTGGGGTTATAATATTCATTCATTCATTTGAAAGATATAAATTACTTTTATTCAGCTATAGGATGCACTAAATTGATCAAAAGTGACACTAAAGACTTTTTGAATTGTCTAATAAATGAAAATGTAACAATAGTAATAAATGTAAATGTAACAATAGTCACTGTAAACAGTAACTCGTGATCAATAACTTCCTTTTAAAGGGACAGTGTCATGGACAGTAGTGTTGGTCTTGTAGGAGGGCAGTTCCTAAGGGGCTAAGCTATACTAGTCGTGAATGATGTCCCAGGTCAAAGAAAACCTGAGGTATGCGTTTAAAGGGCACCTTTTATGCCCCTTTTTACAAGATGTAATATTGGTCTCGGGTGTCCCCAGAATGTATTTGTGAAGTTTCAGCTCAAAATACCCCATAGTTCATTTATTATAACCATTTGAAAATGTCATTTTGGGACCTATTTAAAAATGAGCTGTTTTGGGTGTATACCACCTTAAATGCAAATGAGCTGCATATCCCGCCCTGTCTTTGGATGAGGGTGTAACTTGATACCTATGGCATTCGGTAAGCAGAAGGGGAGAGTGAGAGACGCGCTGTTTTGTCTGTCATTCAGCGTACGTTGGAATCGTAATATATAAATAGTACGAAGAGACTCCGACAGAATAAACACAAATGAGAATGGACCAGTACGTCTCGGTAATGGTTATTTGATACATTTATGTACTTATAGAGTTGTAATCGCGTATTTTTGCAAGTATGCAAGTATTTTTGCAACACACACACACACAGACACACACAAACACTAACGCTGGCGCAATTTTTTGAAACTACATACACATTCTGTGATAAAGTTTGCTACATACAAGCGAAATTACATTTATGCGAGGGACCTGTGGCGTCATGTTTACTTGTCATACAGGTGCTTCTGTGGCAAATGTGAGAAGATGGCTAACTTACATAACAAGAACATATATGCAATTTTTAATACAATATCTTTAAATATAGATTTATAAACGTGTGGTTACACACTATACAAACAAGGTTTAAATTATATACACAGACATCCTACGACGACAACAACTTTAGACCCATTTGTTGTTGAATTGGCTGACAGACTGAAATGACTATTTGCTCAAAAATCATAAAATACACTTACTAGAGGTGACGTTGTATCGCAAACAGTAGACGACAATCCACACTTGAGGATTAACTTTTAAGCCACAATAACAGGATTAACCCACGAGTCCACGACAGAACACTTATGTTTCCAAGAGACATTACCGGCTGTCGTTGAAACAATGGAGGATGGTGTGTGTACAGATCACCGAGGGTGGGGTCTAGGCCACAACCACACTGTCAATCAAACCCCTTGCTCAATTCTACGTCACAAAGAGCTGAATCTTAGAACAGCTCGTTCTGAGACAGTGAATATGATTTATTGAGATTGTAAAAAAACACTGGGTGGATTTTTATCATTCTAGGGTGGTTTTGCTCACACATTGCCAAAACACATTTATGTTAAAATTTTCCATAATAGGTGCCCTTTTAGGGTTAATACAGTAACTACATGTAATGTGTAACAAGGGCACTGTAAAATAAAGTGTTTCCATATTCATTTATTGTTCATTTAACTGGTAAAAGCAATGTCATGCAAGCACATTCAATGGTTTGGTCATGCTGATATTTGTAACAACAGCACTCTTGCGATATTGTTTAAATGAACATGTGTTTAAATGTTCTGTTTCTTATTAGCAACCTAAATCTTGTTCAGCAAATCTTGTTCATTCATAATCAGCTGCTGTTGACTCACAGCTTACCTCTATTAGACAATAATGATATATAGGGATGTGGGAGCACTAAATTGGGCGCACACTGAACAGCAATGGCTTGGCCCTCATTTTCTTGCACCGCTGCATGGTAATCGCATAAAGAAGATCCACAAAATCCACCATTAGAGAGGATTGTGTAGCTCTTTATTGTGAGAAAATGGAATGTGCCTGGACACATATGTGAAGGCTAGACTCCTTAAGGTGAAAATGGGATTTGTCAGTGTTCAGGGAATAGATATATTCATCATCGCTGGCTGAATGTCACATTCCCATTGGAGTGTTGAAACACATATTAGGGTGTAACAGGCTGAGCCAGCTTCATGTGAGTGCCGCAGAAACATTGAGAATTATGAGTAATAAGGTCTTAGTTCTCCCTGCTGCCAAAATGTTTATCCAGAATTGGGATATTTTTTGTTTTGTTTTGTGAACTAACAAGCTTTACACTATTTTTGGATGTCTTGCTTTTCTCTCTGTATGTGAGTGATTTGTCTTTGTGAAGTCGCTGCCACCATCTATAACATTTTCCCAAACTCTGATAAGCATTTGAGCAATTGCAAAATGAGATTGGATGTAATAAGAAGATGTTCCAAGAATATTTGTGAAGATCAAATAGGCCTAAAGGGCTGCGCACACCTGGGATGATAACTACAATGTTAAATAATTATAAAGTCTAAATCTTATAAAAAATTAAATAGTCACCCGTCTGGTATTGTTCATTTGGGAGTCACACTGATGTTCGGGGTCAAAGGTGACAGAACTGTAACTTTTTTTATTTTAATTTCAATAAAATCAGTGTAGTATATTTTTGTTCAATAACATTTTGTATTGTGAGAGAATTGTATGCTACTGTTTAATATTTATGCAATAATTATAATAAATTGTTTCGCAGTGAAAATCATATATGTTTTCTATTATTTATCAATTGAGCCTTTTTTTCTGCATTGTGGCTGATTTTTAATAACCATTTAGTTTTTTGAACCAAGTCCATGAACTTTTATTTTATTTTTTGTTGTCACATAGCGACTGACCAAGTTTCGTACCATTCCGATGAATTTCTCACCACGACTATAACTTTATATTCATATATTAGTTTTTATTTGTTTTTATTTATTCATAATTTGTATACTCTTTTATAATAATTTTTTTTCTTTCATTTTTTAAATCGTTATGAATTAAAGGGATGTGTTTTTTCCTGTGTTGTGTTTGGACTTTTAGGTTACATCCTATCCCGAGTGCCATGTTTGTAGTTCTTGTAGTTTTTTTAGTAGATTAGACTTCATTGTTCACAGGTGTGTCTTGTTAGCCAATTAGAGCCCATGCCCTTGTGTTACCCATGTTCCTGTCTGTCGATGTTTTCTATCCACCATATTCGGCTCTAAACAATGAGCGCTGCCATGTTGCCAACTTCCGGTTCAAATCTGGTCTATATGCTTTTTTCCCATGTGTTTCAGATTGTGTCATCCCCACATTGCTAAACTAAATCCAAAAAAAAAAAAAAACCATTCATCAAATCTGATCACGTTATTTTGTTTATTAAATCAAAGATAAAAACAAAATGAACTTTTTTCTTTTCTTCATAACTTCCAAATGATAGCTGATGCATGACAGCACAATCTCCCTAATCCAGCAACACATGAACATCCGACAGTTTATCACCCCCGACTGCTGCATAATAACCCAAACAATAAACTTAGGCTGGTTAGCCCTTTGATGCCTGTCTACATACTGTATGCTTTCAAAGATGCATAGTCTATATTATTTCTCAGACCTGTGAGGCAAATAGGCCACATTATACACTTGAGTTTCGGTTCATTTATGAGACCAGAGTCCAGTTTGCGTGCCGGCGCCTCCGCCATGATGATCTATTTTCTACTATATTTAATTCTTATTTATTAAAACCAGGCAATTGGTTGATGAAACATTGATTAAAATTAAGAAAAAGCGAAATCCATTTTAAAGAAAGGCTTTGTGGTTTCTCTTTAAGATCTATGTGAAAGTTTTCAAGAGTGGTCATGTCGGTAATGGAGAACTGTCACGTCCGTAACATTTTTTTCTCATTGTGAACACGAAAAATAAAATAAAAAGAACATTTTATGTTCTGTGGACGCCGACCCTTCTTCATTTGGTTAGTAGGCTATTACTTTTGTTTTGCGCAGTGTAATTCATAGCATTACTAAAACATATTTTGCCACCTAAAAGTTAAAGATTTGTTGTGTTATGTGTACAGTATTTCGCTGATATTAAATATAAAACAAATGTGTAGACTGATATTTTTCTAATGTCTGGACAGGAGTGCTAGCATTCTATGTAAACAAATACTTCAACCGGAAGTAGAAACCCATTTAGTCAGTTGAACCTGCTATGAATCATGGGAAATAGAACGGGGGCAGAATAAGGTGGATACAGTTTGTTGATGGTGCCGGTGCACATTCCTTGTTTTCCCTGGTTCTTTGTGTTCCTAGTTTTAGTTTAATTGTTTGTTCAATAAACCCCTTGCACAGATTCTCTATATGCCTGCCATCTCTTCCAGATTACAGGATGAAGCTTGTGCCACAAATGTACACTTTAAAAAATATTATTGGTTTAACTTAAAAAAAATAAGTAACCTGGTTGCCTTAAAATTTTAAGTTCATTGAAATGGAAAAACTGAGTTAATACAATGAAGGAGATTGATTTAATCATCAGAAACTCGAAATATTATGTTATCTGAACTTCAGAACTTATCTAAGTTGATTTGACAAAAGAAAAAATGTATGGTTTATGTATCGGGACCAACTTAAAAAAAAAAAAAAGAATATCACCAAGACATTTCTTGAACCCTAAACGTGCATTATAATGAGACATGTCTGTGTCTTCAAATGATTTAATTTGCCACAAATCCATTTGCCATTCTCTGCCTTTTCTATTCTTGGGGGAAAAATGAAATCATCTCAGCATATCGCAAAAAGAGCGGCGCCGCAACCTGACAACAGAAAATAAATAAGCAAGTTTTCAGTGATTTGCTCCAGGAATGAATGGTACCACTGAAGCGACCCATTTCCTCTGCCCTGCCTCTGTGTAATTAGATAGTAATTGTACCACAAGTGTGATGCCCAAAGGAACCAAGTTGTCAAATGAATTGCGCAGTCCTTGTTCATAGCCATTTTTGTTAGCTTTCTTTGGATGAATAATTGAAGCATCTTGAAAGCAACAAAAGGCTTTGGGCAGACGTACCTGCTAAGCTTGTTCCTCTATTATTGAGTGATGAAATTGTTTTTTTGAATGGGTGAAAATGTAGAGCCATCCTGGGAGGTCTCATTTCAATTTGGCAATGCATGCTGCTTAGTCAATGCAACAGTATGGGACACAATGACCATGTCTTGATCAGAAAATAGTGCGGTACATTTTTTCAATTCTTTACAAGGAGTTGAAATAGAAAAAGACAAAGAGAGGACAGGTGTCAGCTTATGAATTGTAATATTATTGAATGAGATTGATTAAACCGTCACAAGTGTGTTGTACCAGAAGCTACATTCTAATCAAAATATAGGACATATTATAGTGTATTGTGTTCTTTCCTTGATGAGATACACGTTACCTTTGATTTTCGTTATGTAAAACAATTGAGACCATGATTGAAAAAGTTTCTATAAACAATTTATTTATAATTTTATTAATGCATGTATGTTTTATTTAATATTTAATTTTTTGGACAACACACTTTAGCTTTGCAACATGCATAAACTCCCCAACTTCACAAATGTGCTTATTTGATTAATTACATATGAATCTTTTTTTAAATCCTAAAACTTAATTTCCAAGTTTAAATTATTGTATTTGGAAGAATAGATTTTTACTGTGCAATTTTTGGCCCCTCTATATATAGAAGATTGGGTGGATAGAATCGAATAGAATAGAAATTATCCCCCAGATATCATTTTCTCGGATTTCAACTCATAGTAGAAAAACACAGATAACATCATAAGGACAAAATGGACAGAAAATTCAACATCAAACAGGCAGGGGGTCTCAGACATATAGTGTTTAATTTATTTCAATTTGTCACACATTAAAATCAGTCTAAAGTACATTACCTATGAAAAACAATAAAAACAGCATAGAGTGTGTGAAAGAGGAGTTCATTACTACCGTAAAAATCCTCCATCATGACACAGCTGCATGAGCGAAAAAGCAATCACACCATGTATTTCAATAATGCTTAATCAAATCTGATTAAAAAAATCACCAGGTGGTGAAACAAATGAAGGGCAGAATGTTCTTTCAGTGTGTTTAGTATGTGAATGCAAATACCTTCTGTTGCTTTTCGCAGATTGCCTTTTATGCTTGGATTTCAGAATTTCCTTTAATCATAGTTGTGGGCAGTCAGTATTTTGCTTTTGAATTCATCAATCTTTCCAGCACAGTTTTAGAAACAATATTTTCAGAACATGCATTAAAATAATTTAAAATGGCCAAACTTTTAAAGTAGACTATATTTCTCTTAACCTCCTAAGTGTCCCTCAAGGGATACTTCAGGATTTAGCATTAAAGGCCACCTATGCCCCTTTTTACAAGATGTAATATTGGTCTCGGGTGTCCCCAGAATGTATCTGTGAACGTTTCAGCTCAAAATACCCCACAGTTAATTTATTATAACCATTTGAAAATGTTATTTTTGGGGACTGTTTAAAAATGAACTGTTTTGGTCTATATGACCTTAAATGTAAATGAGCTGCATATCCCCGCCCTGTCTTTGGATGGTCACTTGCATACCAATGGCAGGCGGTAAAGCCAAGTTCACACTACAGGATTTTAAGCCCGATTTATGCCCGATTTGCAAATCGTTGAGCTCGCCGACAGGTCAGGGTGTTATCGCGTGCAAATCGCGGGGGATTAGCGGATGATGAACGCTTGCCAATCTGTTAGTACGAAAGAGCCAACAACGCAGCGAAAACGCTCGCAAACACCTCGCAGACGCGTCGCCGGGCCCAGAAAAATATCTAGCCTGCTAGATATCCAGAGCCGTCGTGAGTACAGCCAATCATAGCAACGCATGGGTTGAGGACACCAGGTAAATCTTAGTTTTTTTTTGTTTTTGTTTTTTGCTTTTTTTTCTCAGAGCAGATCGTTGCGCAAACAGTGTGCAGCACTAGTTTCTGTCTGATGTCCATATTCACGTGTTGTGTTCTCTTCTTCGCTGGGTATTGGCGCACGTGCCGTTTCGCATCATTTCTGGTTCGTTTTATTGCTGGTTTTTCATGACAAAACGTGGTTTGTAGACAAGATAGAATTGTTGGGTGACAGAGTTGTTGTCAATTCGTTATTTATTTGATTATTTTCATGATTCAGACCGTACCATAGTACTGAAACAGCTCTCATTAGAGTCAAAAATGATTTGCTCTTATCATCCGATCGTGGTTATATCTCTATTGCGTTGTCAACTTGTGTAGTGAGTTACCTCCTGTTGTGGATCAATCACGTTGTATTGTTTGGTGTAAACAGCTAAACAACTTGAACACTCCTGATTTCACTGAGAGCAAGTCATGTAGTTTGAACCGCACAGTTCAGCCCGACGTTTTAAAATCATGTAGTGTGAACTAGGCTTAAGCAGAAGGGCTGAGAGAGTGAGAGACCCGCTGTTTTGAATGTATTTCAGCCGTACATGTTTGAATCGGAATATATATAAATAGTCTCTGATCAGACCCTGATGAAGAAGAGACTACAGCAGAATAAACACAAATGAGAATGGACCAGGACGTCTCGGTATAATTATTTGATACATTTATGTACTTATAGAGTTGTAATCGCCCCCCCTTTGAAATTATGGATGTGCAACACACACACAGACACATACAAACACTAACGTTGGTGCAATTTTTTGAAACTACATACACATACTGTGATAAAGTTTGCTACGCACAAGCGAAATTACATTTATGCGAGGGACCTGTTGCGTCATGTTTACTTGTCATACAGGTGCTTCTGTGGCAAATGTGGAAAGATGTCTAACTTACAGAACAAGAACATGTATGCAGTTTTTAATACAATATCTTTATATATATATATATATACACTAAAAAACAATACACTGTGTTTTCAGTGGCTTGGATGTCGGAAATAAGTGAAAACTACTATGTATGTCATTATTGCATCCCATCCCACAACAGAACACTTATGTTTCCAAGAGACATTACCGGCTGTCGTTGAAACAACGGAGGATGGTGTGTACAGATTACCGAGGGTGGGGTCTATGCCACAACCACACTGTCAATCAAACCCCTTGCTCAATTCTACGTCACAAAGAGCTGAATCTTAGAAAAGCTCTTTCTGAGACAGTGATTTATTGATATTGTAAAAAAAAAAAAACACTGGGTGGATTTTTATTATTCTAGGGTGGTTTTGCTCACACACTGCCAACATACATTTATGTTAAAACACCATGTAAAAGTGAATTTTCCATAAAAGGTGCCCTTTAAGCTTTGTATTAGTAGAAAACCTGTAGTAGCCTATTTTCAAATTAACTGCTTTCCACTCTCATATCCCCCTGAGACGACACATTTATGTATTTTTTTGTCTGGAAAAAAATCCTCAGATGACGCAAAAATCGTCATTAAGACTAAAGACTATAGCCAGTAGTAGCGGCTGTTCCGCATGTTTTCAACCCACCCATAGAAGGTCGGATCTCACTCACAGAATGAACACATAGTGTCAGCCATCTTTTTTTTAAGCTAGCAGGGTGACTCAAGACTTTCGATCATCTTGAAACCTTGAGAGATTTCTGAGTTCCCTTTCGTTGTCACTCCAAGTTCCGTCGGATAGAAAGCCTATCAGCTTCAATCAATATAAAATGAGCCAATGGCAAAGAAACGGCATGGGTCTGCGGATTTTGCATAGCGTAACTCCGCCTCACCTCGTGGGTATTTAAGGAGGACGCTGGCAGTAAGGAGCCAAGTTCACTCTTCGTTCCCTAAGCAAATCTCCAAGAGATCGTCAGCTTCTTGAGATTCTCGTGTTGGTGTGACGGCGATTTCCCGGCGTGTTCGTGCTTCCTGCTGATCTGATCAGTGATCTGCCAGTGTGTTTCTCCCCGGGCACTTCAGCACAGAGATTTCGCACAAAAGAGCTTGTCTTTTTAAAGAGTACTTCGGCTGGTGGCCAGGGTGACCCGAGAGTGACGGTGTGGAACAAAGCACCGACTAAACATGCTCTGCACCTACCCCTCCTGTGACGATGCCAGTCAGCGCTCACGGGGCACTCGCGGGTTGTTCCCCGGGTTTCCTATGGCGCTGCAGAGGATGGATCGAAGTCTGTCGCGGCATCACAAGGCAGGCAGAAATCGTCGAGCGAGGATTCGGCGGCGCTACCTCCTTCGGGTGTGCAGTCGTTCGTCGAGTCTAACCCCAATATGACTGCCATGCATTGCCGGGCAGCCACGTGCATCGGGATAGACTGGTCTCTGCTGCCTTGTCCGGAGCGCTCGCGGCTGGATGATTGGTTTTTGGGCACGGCGGCCGGTTCACACCCGCGGCCAAGCCCAATACCATTCTTTCCAGATATGATGAGATCTCGAAGTCCTGGAAGACCCCCATGTCTTCCCATGACCGCTCGCTGATCTCATCCGCCTTTCCTCCCCTCAACGAAGCCGCTGTCCATGGGTACACTGGGCTCGCCCCGGTTGAATGCTCTGTTGCTTGCAAAGCAACTGTGTCAGCAGAGTGCTTCTTCGTGTGGTGAGCCTAAGCACCCGTCGAAAGCCTGTAGGTTCTTGTTTACGCTTGTGGCGAAATCCTACAGAGCTGCGGGCCAGGCAGCCACTTCCCTGCATGCCATGGCTATTCTTCAGGTCTACCAGGCCCAGATACTCAAGGACATGCACAAGGGCAGGACAGACCCAGGGCTCTTCGATGAGCTGCGCGCCACCACCGACCTAGCCCTCCGGGCAACAAAGATGACCACACGCTCTCTGGGTCTGGTGACGTCCACAGCCGTCCACAGCCTACTCAGGGAACAAGGGTTACGTCCGTTTTCTGTACCACCATTGAAAATCCACCATAATTTTTACTGTTGCACAAAGTTCATCCAGATTTCATCAAAGTTATGCATATAAATTGAGTGTTTGAACACCTGTGGATCATATTTGATGAGCTCTACACTGTAAAAAATAAACCATAAATTTTACGGTAAAAAAACGGCAGCTGTGGTTGCCAGAACTTTACCGTTAAAAATATGGTAGGAACGTTAATGGTTTTACAGACTTAACTTAAAATTTACAGTAATTAACCGTATTTTATTTTCTGATAAAATGTTGATTTACCAACTTATTGATATCTGTTTTAGACCATTGTAATACACTGACAACCATCAATCATCACAGCAGTGATGAGAGTTACTTGAGCAATCACAGCTCATCATAAGTGATTACTTATTTAAGAAATACTTATATAAAGAAGCTGCACAGTGTCATTCACACAAACATTAAACACCATCATGGTAACACACATGAAATTAAAAAATGCAATAAACATTAATTTAACAACATTAAATGTAACATAAAACCCTAATGTACATAACTGATTAGAAAAAAAAACAATAAAACTATGAGGAACTATAGTTATTTCAACAAAAATACATCAAATGTGAAGTGTCACACAGGGAATTGTGGGAATGTCAATTTATGGTTTTTCACTGTAAATTATACAATGATTTGTTCTTTTTCACTTTCAAAAACTGTAAATATAACGGTATTTTACTGTAAAATTATATCAGTTATTTACCGTATAAAGTACGGAAACTTTCTGTTAACCAATTAACAGTTTTGCACAGTAGCATTTTTTACAGTCTTTTACTGTTAAAATCACGGATATTTTTTACAGTGTATGTTTGTGCATTCATCAATGTTTATATGTGAATAAAAAGCCTGAATTAATTATGTGTGTCATAAAGCAATTTGTGTCTCTTTTTGAAGCAAGTCTTGGTGGAACGGATCTTCAATGGAGGGACAGAAATATCTCTATATTTTTAGGTTTCATTAAAAATATCTTCGTTTTTGTTGTTAAAAAATGGGTTTGAAATGAACTGCAATCTGCAATGTTTTGTTCACGTACAAGACAGAACGGGCAGATGTAGCTTGCCGCTTACTACATTTACAGAGGAACTTTTTAAAAAGTTTGAACAAACCCACAGACATTTTGAGAAAAAAACAAAACAACAAAAAACATTTGATGAGAGGACATGCTAGAAGACCTGTGAAGACCGGTTTACCCTCTTCAGAATTCGATAAAAACTAATATATTTTCTTTCAAAGCAAAGAATAAAAAAACACTCTCAACAGATGAATGACTAGATAAGACTATGAAATGCTAGACTGCACAAAAAATATTTAATTAACCCTTAACACAAATTATCTTTTTTAATCATTTAAGATATTGCAACAAATGAAATCAGTGCTAATAACTGGAGTCAATGATCATCAAACAATGAACATTCTAATCTAAGCCTCTCTTTCTGCTTTATCAAAACCCACAGATTCAAAGACAATGGGGTACTGTTTAGCACCATTTAATACCCTAATGACTTTTATGAATAAGTTTGCCTGTGGCCATTATCAAAGACTGCTGGAGACCTTGATCACTGACCGTGAAGGTGAAACCCTCTGAGAAGCAGAATACAAGCAATCAGGGAGCTCTGCTGCAGAAAAAAAGAGAACAGAAAGAAAAAAACAAAACAAAACAAAACAAAGCAATCTGGTGTTCCAGATTTCCATGTCTCTTAAAACAAACTTTATATTAGGCACAAGTTCAGCCATCACTGACAATTTACATGTCTCTGTTTATTTCTTCATTTTTTCAATTTTTAGTTGATTGAATGGCTGTAACGTTTATAATTCCAAGGTATCTCACTCTTTCAATCCATTCATCTGAATGAAAAACAGCCTAAAAATGCATTGTGAGATTGTTAAAAAATCTATGGCACGAATGTCATTTCTCGTGTCATTTATACGCCAAAAACAGTTTTCGCGTGTATATGGCACGCGATTTTCGCGTACATATGATACGCACTTTTTTGCGTATAATAGGCTACGCACGAACTCCCCACCCCCTCCCCCCTAAACCTAACCCAGGGTTTTTTAGTGCGTACCCTATACACGAAAAAAACACTTTTGGCGTATAAATGCCACGAGAAATGACACTCGTGGTATAGATACGCATCTTCATGAGACTGTGTTGAATCTAGCATAGCCTATATTTTACAAACTGTTAAATGGCATATAGTGCTGCATGTGCTTTTCCATAGCATTTCAATCCATTTGTTTTCCTTAAAAAATGCATTGTAATAATTACTATTGATTCTTTCCTTACCACCCTTAATGTAAACCTTACAAACCTGTCCAGAACATTACCCGTATTCCACCTCAGCAGCAGATGTGTTTTGCAATCGAACATAAATGCAATAACAATTGTACTTTGTTGATTTAACCCTTTAATGCATGAATGTTTTGCCAATCATTAATAGATATGCAGGTCTTTATCGACCCTGAAATCTGGCACAGATGGATCTCTAAATTTCGTGATAATATAAATCACCCCTGATATAAATCTATCCTCTTGTAACAATTACAGAACAATAAAATAAAGCATGTTTTGAGTCAGATGGTCAAACCCATAATTACAATTTTTTTTTTTTGATCGCTGACAGCTTCACCAGATCCACCATCAAGTGACAGTGACAGTGATTTTAATCAATTAAAATTTGATTGTGTTCAGTACTTGCTCTGCAGTAAATCGCTGAGCCATTTCAAGGTTTGCTGATGATACTTCCTTCTTTTGTTTTCTGCCTGCAGTAACTGTGAAACGTCACTTCACATATATCAGACATTGGCATCTTGGGGAATAAAGGTGAATTGCACTTAGTCAGTCAACAAAGATTCAATTATTGTTGTGCAGAAAACTTACACACCTCAGGTCCTTATAGCGACCCTTTACAATTTGTACAAAATATGAATGGAAAAACAGGCATTTTTTTATTAAAAAAATAAAATAAAATTCTTGTTATTGTTTATAATGAATTGAGGAATATTACGTTTGATGTCTAAAACAAAAAAATAATAATAATGAGAAGGAGAATAGTGAACGACACCCCGGGTCACTAAAGACCCAAGGCATGCGTTTAAGGACAATACATTAGTTAAAGACACCTAATGTAAAGTGTGACCCAATTTTGTGTAAAACTGTCTTATTAGTTAGAAGCAATTATAGGCCACCCAGGTATTATAGAATATGTGCATACTGAACACAATATACCCTAAAAAGTTTAGGGTCATAAGATTTATAAATGTTTTTGAAAGAAATATCTTGTGCTCACCACGACTGTATTTAAAAACAGTCAGAGAAATATTATCCTACTATATATATATATATATATAATTAAAGTTTAACATACATATATATATATATATATATAGTTTAAAATATTACATATATGTTTAACATATTTTATATATATATATAACTCCTGTGATTGTATAATGCTGAATTTCCAGCAGCCATTACTTCTCACTTCAACTCATCTCATTATTTTCAACAACACTTTACAATAGGGTCTCATTTGTTAACATAAGCTGCATTAACAAACATAACAATGATAAATATATTTTTTTACATCATTTATTAACTTTTGTTAATATTAAGAAAAATATTCAGGCTAGTTCAGTGCATTAGCTAATGTTAACAGATAGCACTTCTGATAGTATTAGTAAATGTTGAGATTAATATTGAGGTTCATAAATGCCTTAGAATTATTATTGTTTTGTTAACTCATGTAATTTACTAATGTTAACAAATTAAACCTTATTGTAAAGTGTTGCCTTATTTTCGATGTTGATGTGCTGCTCAATATGTTTGTGGAAACCATGATACATTTTTTTCAAGATTCTTTGATGAATAAATGCCAAAAAGAACATTTATTTTGAATTAGAAATATGTTGTAGTCTTTACTCATGTTTGATAAATTCCTTCCTGAATAAAAGCCTTTTTTGTGTGTGAAAAAAATTGTACCAACTTCCAAGTACTGAATGATATTATACTGATAAAACAGTAGTATTGAGTTAGAATATTCCAAATACAACCCATTTTGCAGCTTTGCATCAGAACTTTCTGCAGAAATTATTTCCATTTCTGGGCTCCAAATATTAACCAATAATTACAGACAGGCGTGAACTAGGTTTGAACTGAACTTTGCTGGTCTGAGCAACTGGACTAAAGTGAAGATCAAACAATATTAAATCTTCTCAAACAATACAGATAAACTTTGGGGGAAAAAAAAAAACTACCTCAAAACATTCGATTACGAACAGCTGCCAAATATATAATTGTTGATGAAAGACTGCACCAGAATGCTTTATAACTGATTTAGGTTACACATAAGCAACATATCTTAAAAATACAATACATAATACAAAAATAAAAGTAAAAATAAAATCAGAAATGTTTAACCCAAAAAAAAAGAAGACTTAAAATAACATGCATGTTCTGTTGTTGGATAGGTACATGTTATGCAAAAGACAAGAGAAAAACAACAGCATTTCATTGCAATGTGGAACATGAAAAAAAAAAAATCCACTGATCAGAGATCAGTTATTATATATCAAAATCTTTGCCCAAAATATAAGGGAATCAACACAATTAGCCTCTGATCAGTGTAGATGGCACTAGAATAACCTGTAAAGTCTAGCATAGATGAAGAAATCCAATATATTACAATATAAGCACACTTACAACTTTAAAAAACGATTTTCTGATTATTGGCCATCAAATGCTCACTGAAAATCATGTAGTATATTTCATTTAGTTTACAGTTTTTCAAATGTTATTATTACAGGTTTCAAATGATTTGCTATATTCTATTAACAAATGCGAATGAGTTTCTCCTTAATTTAGTAACAAAAGAACACTGCTTAAAAAAAGTAGATGACATTATCAATCCAAGTAATAACAGATGGGCACACTATATATATATATATATATATATATATGCTTATGTATTAGTAACGGAAGCAGTTAAACAACAGGAGAGGGCACAGCTGATTTAATCTCAATCATTAAAGACCCATGCTGCAATAGTGAAAAACTCCATCCCTCTTTAATCATGCTCACAAGCAGTGCCATCAAGGACTGGTGCATTGTGGGAAAGTCTTTCAAATAGGAACCTCAGAGTGACAGGAGCGGGTCTCAGAAGCAGCACCCTGAGCTGTTTTCATGATAAACCCACACAAACATTCATTCCCTGTCACAGCTGCAGAAAGGTGCTCTTTATGGTTCACAACGCTCCTTAAGTAGGGCAACATGTTGATAACGAAACTGCACCCTGCATGTCGTTTTTTCTTGTCTCCAAAAAACTGACTCTCTTTCTTCTGAAGAGAAAAGGGAAATAAAAAGTTTACACGTACAAACTTACAATGTATTACTGATAACTGGATTTTTACAGAAGATAATATTTAAAAAAAAGAAATAAAAAAATGAAAAAAGACAGATGCTGTGCAGGTGCCTGTGGTATGTTCAGAGTCTCTGTCTCTAGAGGCACCAGAAGAGATCCGTTCAGCACGTATGCGTGAGGACAATTATTCAGATTTGTGACAGTAAAGGTCCTTAAGCGCTTTGAGCTCCTCGATGAGCGTTTTGTTCTGATTTTCCAACACGGCCACTCTGTTTTCCAGACATTTAACATACTCTTTCTTTTTCCTGCGACACTCCCGTGCTGCCTCCCTGTGGTGGAAACACATTATTGCAGTCAGGCGATTATAGAGGACACCAAATTAGTCACGCAAACTAAAAATGCAATTATCAAAACCATTAAGTTAAGGTTCTAAGGAAGACGAACGTATACAGGTTATATTCATATCAAAAGTCAAGTTCCAAAAAAAAATAAGATCTATAAACAATCATGACAAAAAAAATCTGCCATTTTAATCAGGCATGTGATCAACTAAGACAAAAGAAAAAAGAAAACCATTTTTTTTTTCTCCTTTATTTAATATGACAGGGCTGGACAATAATTCGATATCAATATATCACAATTTAATTTTTTTCAATAATGGTGATATGTGACCTGAGCATTATAATAAGAAATTATAACGCATTTCTAGCAAAAATAATATTTGATGATTTCTGGGAATTATTCGAAAATCGCACATCTCATATGCTAACGTTCGCTCAAGTTTACATAAAATTTTTCAGTACTGTAGGCCTAGTTCATGTTGTAGCCATTAAAGAAAACACATTTAGTTTCATATGTATGTTTAAATACACTCACCTAAAGGATTATTAGGAACACCATACTAATACTGTGTTAGACCCCCTTTCGCCTTCAGAACTGCCTTAATTATACGTGGCACTGATTCAGCAAGGTGCTGAAAGCATTCTTTAGAAATGTTGGCCCATATTGATAGGATAGCATCTTGCAGTTGATGGAGATTTGTGGGATGCACATCCAGGGCACGAAGCTCCCGTTCCAACACATCCCAAAGATGCTCTATTGCAGTGATCTCAAACTCAATTCCTGGAGGGCGACAGCTCTGCACAGTTTTGCTCCAACCCTAATCAAACACATCTGATAAATGCATCCATTGAGCTAATCAAGGTCTTCAGGATTACTAGAAACTTTTTTACAGGTGTGAGTTGGAGCTGGTTGGAGCTAAAATGTGCAGAGCTGTGGCCCTCCAGGAATTGAGTTTGAGATCACTGCTCTATTGGGTTGAGATCTCGTGACTGTGGGGGCCATTTTAGTACAGTGAACTCATTGTCATGTTTAAGAAACCAATTTGAAATGATTCGAACTTTGTGACATGGTGCATTATCCTGCTGGAAGTAGCCATCAGAGGATGGTAGTCATAAAGGGATGGACATGATCAGAAACAATGCTCAGGTAGGCCGTGGCATTTAAACAATGCCCAATTGGCACTAAGTAGCCAAAAGTGTGCCAAGAAAACATCCCCCACACCATGACACCACCACCACCAGCCTGCACAATGGTAATAAGGTATGATGGATCCATGTTCTCATTCTGTTTACGCCAAATTCTGACTCTACCATCTGAATGTCTCAACAGAAATTGAGACTTATCAGACCAGGCAACATTTTTACACACTTCATCTGTCCAATTTTGGTGGGCTCTTGCAAATTGTTAGTCTAGGTTTCCCCATACTGCCTTACCGCAGCGCGATTCAATTCATGCTGAAAGGCAGTCTGGATACCATGGCCAGATTTTTCACCTCATTTAGGGAACCAATCACAGAATGGTGAGGGAGCAGCAAGACGATGACGACATCTATCCCTCATACCGACGCAGTTTGTTTATATCTATGGATTCAACAATGTAGCAGACGCAAAGCTACCTTTTGATGCAGCCTTAGATATTGTTTTAAGTAGTTTAGAATGCAAGTTTATTTTGAAAAAAGAGCAGCTTTTGGCGTTAAACTTCGCGAGACCCCAGTCGTTATTGTTGTCTCGCCATTAATCGCCCTAATGGAGGAGGTGGTCAACCTTGGAATATCTGCCGCTTAGCTGTGTCCCGAGAAAGAAAATGTGATAAAGAATTGTCGATACCAACTTCTGTTCGACAATCCCGAGGCCTGAATGAGCGCAAAGTGGCAAGACATGTTAGCCACGGAGTTGTTGTACAGTACCTGCTAGGCATCGTCGTCGACGAAGTCCTTTAACTTATAAATGGTAAGTGATATTTATTAATATCATATTGTCATTATGCCTGACTACCTACTGTGGTTGTCACAGTGCCACTAAGTTGTGTTGCTTTTCAATCTCAATATACAGCTACCACTTTAGTCGCATAACTTTCAGCTATGCACACGTACCCGATTAAAGTTGTTGACTTTAGTCATTAAATTAGATTTTTATTTTTTTTTAACTTGTGAAGTACAAGTGCAAACAATTTCCAATCCAAATAACAACTATAACTTCTATGTTAAACTGTACTTAATAATACTTGTGTTTTTCAAATTGAAACGATTGGCTATGAGCTACGTACAGGCGCATTTGATAGACATTCTTAGCACCCAATAAGCGGCGCCAAGCATTTGTAAACCACGCCTCAAATACGAGAAATTGTGCATGTGGTTCCCAGACCCAAGTGTCAACGAGAATTGAGACGAGGCTAACAAATTGTAGCCTCTATTTCCTATTTATAGTGGAGATGAGTGGTACCCGGTGGGGTCTTCTGCTGTTGTAGCCCATCTGCCACAAGGTTGTGCGTGTTGTGGCTTCACAAATGCTTTGCTGCATACCTCGGTTGTAACAAGTGGTTATTTCAGTCAAAGTTGCTCTTCTATCAGCTTGAATCTGTCGGCCCATTCTCCTCTGACCTCTAGCATCAACAAGGCATTTTCGCCCACAGGTCTGCCGCATACTGGATGTTTTTCCCTTTTCACACCATTCTTTGTAAACCCTAGAAATAGTTGTGTGAAAATCCCAGTGACTGAGCAGATTGTGAAATACTCAGACCGGCCCATCTGGCACGTTCAACAAACATGCCACGCTCAAAATTGCCTAATCACCTTTCTTTCCCATTCTGACATTCAGTTTGGAGTTCAGGAGATTGTCTTGACCAGGATCACACCCCTAAATGCATTGAAGCAACTTCCATGTGATTGGATGATTAGATAATTGCATTAATGAGAAATTGAATGGGTGTCCTTAATAATCCTATAGGCGAGTGTAATATAATGTTTTGTTTTTTCCATCTATGTTAATTATATGAAAAGTCAACAGCATGAGCAAGATAGAAACATTAGATGAACAAGATAGGATCATTAGATGCGCAATATATCAGGGAACATATGGATTGGGTCAGACATGATTTTGACCACTTCATTAAGTTTTGTTTTGTATATAGCCTCTCTTTAAAGTGAATTTTGTTTTGTATAAATTAGATCTTAATTGTAATTGATGTTTCATTAACCAATTGCCTAGACTTAATATATTAGAAGTAAATATAGCAGAAAATAAAATCAGGACACAGAGGCAGTGGCGTGATCACTTGCATCTCATAAATGAACCAAAACTCAGCGTAAAGGCTACCTCACAAGCATGACAAATATATCTATAGAAAGCTTGAAAAATCTACTTTTAAAAAAAACAAAAGAAAAAAAGAAGAAAGAAAAGAAAAAAAACCCCTACTATCTTATGAGAGAGGAACGTGCTTTCGCTCTACTCCAGGCTTTTATCACATCCCCCTCCGCAGGGTAAATACACCTAGTCTTTCCTTAATTTAAGACCTATTCAAACTAAAATGAAGACATTTATTATACTTAGGGATGTAACGATTCAATCAACCCACTATGCGATACGATTTACAAAACTGGTTTCACGATACGATTTTCTCACAATTCTTTTTTAACAAGTAAGATTTAAGAAGTTATAAACGAAAAAGTGTCCCTTTCGTTATATTTTAGAAAAAAAGGCTGCACATTTATTTTTTAATTTTAAATTATATTTCACGAATAAAGAAAACTACATTAAGATTTGGATTTTGTTATAATTTGTATCATTACACTAGCTAGAGTTAAAAAAAAAACATTTAGAAAAATATGCCATAATCATAAATTATTATTATTTTTAAATCCATGTACACATTTAGAGAAAGAGATAGTAAAACAAATATATTAGCATTTCCTTAGAACACCTTTATTTTATTTATTTTTATTTTGCTTTATTTTGTCTTTTTCCCATGTGAAGTGTCTTTGAGTGTCCAAAAAAGCGCTATACAAGTGTGATGTATTATTATTATTATTATTATTATTATTAAATACAAAACTACGAATGCACTGATGCACCTTGTGATCTCCGTGGCTCTCGCACTTGACGTATTAATGCCTTTTACATGAAAACGGAGGTGACTGGTGCTTTTCACGGTGGTGATAATTATTAGTCTACGGACGGTCAAAATGCCGCCACAACTCCAATTTGATTGAGTCAACGTCAACATCTAGACTTGCATTCGCCATGTGTTTGACGGCACGTGCACACCAGTCCATGCCAAACACTGGCTTGTTCTATGCCACAAACTGCGTTTTCAGTTCATTCCTAATGGAAGTTGAGTTTGGCTCACACAAGCTAAAGTTCCATGAATGAAGTGAAAACACTCCCTAGCTTCATGCCAGTGTGTGCTCGCTGCTTATATGCCTGTAAAGCGAGGTTCACAACTTCCGTTGTTGGAACAAAATCCGTTGTTGACTCGCTGCAATTAATGGAAATCCGACGTAGCGATGGAAAACTTTAATCCCTGCTACTACAATGATATTATTGTAAAGTAAAATAATAACAATAATAAACACTTTAATAGGAACAAAATACATACTAACATTGCGGGTTATTACTACAATACTAACTTAATGTGTTAAAGTATGCAATTATTTCTTTTCAGTTTAACGCGTTAAAAAGCTTTATGCGTGGCTTAAGCGGGGAATAGGCATATATAGAGCAGTGGTTCTCAAAGTGGGGTCCGCGGACCCCTGGTGGTCCGCGAGCTAAAGCCAGGGGGTCCGCGAAATAATTTACAACCTAACGTTTTTTTCCATGCTATGAGTCATGTTTTCTTTATCATCTGAAAACATGCTGTTTATTCCTAAGTAACTTTTATAAAGCATTTAACATAAAACAATACAAAGTAGACACTTAAAGTTTTCTATAGATAGATAATCTATGTCTTTGCGTCAAGTAGACTATTCGCTGCTGTTGATTTTGCGGGACGTGCGCCAGAAAGGAGACAGAGAGACGGCATGAACCCGCATCCGGTTCTTTTCTGTATTTTTAAAAGGCATGACATTTTGTAGTCATTTATAATGTAGCCTATACACAAATAAAAAAATGGACACTTTACCGTTTCGGATGATGCACTCTTGTCTTATCTATGACCATAAATAAGAGTATTCCTGTTTCCACTGCTGAGGAAAAATTCCCATGTAATTGCGCCCCGGCGTCTCGCGTGCGCGCACAATAGTCAGTTCTAGCACTGCTACTGTAGATTTGACATTAGAAGTCTGATCATTATCAAAATAAAAGTGCATAGTGACAGGGCCGTACCCACAACTGAGGTTGCAAGGATGCACATCGCGATGATACGGACCTTCTCGTCTGAGGTGCTTCAGCAGACTAACAACGATAGCTCGTCAATGTCAAAATGTTTAAGTCGGAGTGAACTCAAAGTTCCCCGCACGACGTTTCAGTCAACGGTCATAAAGTGCGAGATAAGATGTAGGCCTTAATTAACATTAACTAAACAGCTGTTTTAGATAAAAGTTTTAAAAAACGATTGAAACAATCAGTTTGCAAAGTATTAATCATGCTCAACTTTAACAAAGGAAAAAGCAGGTCAATAGAAACATACTGTGCCCATGAGATTAACATTATGGATTCATATATTTAACATATACTGTATGTTTTTTTTAGCTAATTACAGTAGCTCAAATTAACAACGCACGCACCTATTAAACATAATGCCATTATCATTGTATTTATAGGCTTATGGGCTTTATTTGTGTGCAGAATAGGCCTAATTATTGAAACATTTCTCTTTTAAGGCCATTCCTGATTGGAATATGTGATTGTGTTTCGTGACATCTTGACAAAAAAAAAAAAAAAATGTATGCCACTGACTGACATGCTTCTACTAAATCTATAGTTATCCAATTGTGGGGCCTTAAAACACCTTAAAATGCACATGTGTAGATCAAGAACATCAAAAATTCCTAAGTGAGGGATCCTAAGTGATTCCTAGCAAGATCACTTTCGTTACCTCAGTATTAGGCTATTTAGAAATTCCTGCATAGTACCCTGGGTGGAGACCATTCATTTTGTGCAAAAATATTTCATTTGCCGCTCACACATTAACTTTGTGCTCAATAACTGTTATAAATATGAGGGGGGTCCTTGGAATTTTTTTTCCCCTGAAAGGGGTCCCTGGCACCAAAATGTTTGAGAACCCCTGATATAGAGCATGGGCAATTACTTGTGCAGATAAGTTTTAATCGTACCTGTTCTTCATAAGCCGAACCTCCCGCTTGCGTGTGACCTCCTCGGTTCCTCCCTGGCTGGGGATTGCAGGAGACGAGGCCATGACCACACCTGGAGCAATGGTGCTAGATGCGGTGCGGATCTGATATGCCTGAACGTCTCCTGAGGCCGCTGAAAAACACAAGCAGCACAGGTTTATGGTTTGACAAGGAGATGTTTAGATGCCAATTGACCCTTCGCTAAGCCCCGCCCTCCCTAGTTACTGTTGCTACGCCTGTCAAGCTTTCGCGGCTGGCCCATCTATTATAGTGTGGATGCACCCGGTATCAGACATTTTAATGAGATAATTAGTAATTTTCGGCGAACAAGTGAAATATCTGAGAGAGCAAGACAAAAGGGACTACAGTATGCATTCGAGGGATATATTCACGACATTATATGCAACCGATTAGAGAATAATTTCTTAAAAATTGAAGTTAAAGCCTAACGTTACAGTCCCAGCGCAAGCAGCAGCGCCTCATACGCTGACCGTTCAAATGGGAAACACAAATTGAGGAACAGCCATGTTCATACACAGCAGGGTATGTGAAAATAATCTTAATAATTATAAATCAAACAGCTTATCAATAAATCTTGTGGAATAACACTAATACCGGGAGAGCCGCGATCGGATTGGGTTAAGTTACTTAGTAAGAGGTAGGTTAACGTTAGTAGGATGTCGATTAACAAAATGCTGAAATATATTTTAAAGTATGTCAGTGAGCCTTTGTCTTGTCTCTTTAATCGTCTTAATTTACGTTATCATTATGACCAAAGAACCGTCAATATTTCCAAGCAATAATAGGTGTTTTTGTTAAGCATGTCGACATTTGCCAGAATGGGTCTCGCACATAGAATATGCTAGATCACGCCAATCATTTCTCCCCTTGGCTTTTAGATTTTCTGGAAGGAAAACAATTCCTCTCCCCCGTCCAAACTTTTAGTATATACCGGTATCAGATTTGCACAATCCATACGCACAATCATGCTTCAGCATGTTCCCTCGTTCGAAAGCTTGCCAGACCTCCCGCGCATAGTTACGGTTGCTACGACATGATTGGCCAGTGGCGGTTTTAGGGCGTGGCTTAGCGAAGGGTCAATTGTGGCTAGTGTCCTAGGTATAGATTAAGTCTACAGCCTGAGAAACTAAACCAGCACACTTACTCTTTCTCTCTATCTGTTGTCTTTCTTTATTCAAGGTTGTAGGTACTTGCTTAAAACGGAAATGTCTTCTATTTTTGAGAAATCTCACCTTGCACGACCACTTGATTGCTGGGCACCAGTATCTGCTGCCCGTCGCTGGTCTGTGCATACTGCAGGATGGTGGTGCCCTGCTGAGCACCTGCTGCATTTGTCATGGTCAGGGTTTGTAGCCCTTGAACTCCATCTGTTCCGTTGTTGGCTAACTGGATCGCTCCACCCTGAGTAATAGCAACTGGGAGAAAACAAATGGCATTAAGTTGATTTAAATTCAACCAGTATATTAATGAAGCTATCTGAAATATTGACAACCTTTGCATTTTAATTTGTATTTAGCAGACTTAAAAATAGTCAAGTTACTATTTTAAAAGCTGGAAAATAATAGTAGTAGTGTATTTGTACTAGAGAAGCAAACAACTTACTGTACTGCCCACTACTTGTCTGGTAGATGGGCGTTGGCATGGTAACGGTTGTTATGGCTGGAGTGGAATCCTCCTCTGATTTTTCTTCTTCTATCCGTGGGACCGCTGGAGCATCGGATGAAAGGTCGTTCAGGATCTTTCTGCATTTCAAAATATCAAATAATGCTTATGAACAATGAATTGCGAATAAACTAGCGACTTTGGCGAGTTGAATTTTATATTCAATTATGGCTCGTTTCCACCGAGTGGTATGGTATGGTACAGTTCGGTAAGGTACGCAATTATTTGCGTTTCCACTGTCAAAAGTTGTGAATGGTACCAAAAAGCCAAACGTACTGTACCACTTTTTGGGTACTCTTCCATTGGGGTACCTAGCACAGTGGTACGGTACTAAAAGGTGGAGCTAGACTGCAGAACGTGGATTGGTTGACAGAGTATCGCATTCTACAAGGGCATTAGAAGCCCCATTTTTTAATATAGTTGAAATATAATACTACTGTTATTGTGTCACGAAACGTAGTTTTAAGAGTTTTTTGAGCGAGAATGTAGTCTTTTAAAGCTCAAATCTGTGGTTTAATTATAGATTTATGGTAATTTGACTTAGATCCATTCCAAGCAATCACCTAGCGCTCGGCACTCATGCACCCCGCCTGGAACAGCCTTTTCTCGGCTAACCATTCTGATGTTTGCTGCTGACTCGGACGTCTCTGTAGTGGTTAAACATGAGATATAGCACGCAGACGCGCCTCTGATCATTTTGCTCACGAGATCCAGTGAAAAGCACTTGAGTTCAGCGAAGAAAACAAATGTCAAGTTTAAACCAGTTTAAAGGCAGATGAAACACCGCTGACAAAAAGGAGAAACGATACAGTGAGAATCTGAATTGATACTGAATCCATTTAGCCTACCATGGATTTACTGTAAGGTTAGCCTGGTAATCTGCACCATGAAATGTGGGATATACATATTGAATTGTATAATATTATTAATGTAGACAATGTATTATGACTAATGGAATATAAGTACGGTGTTTAATAATGTATTTAACTGTTAGGCTATTGTTTTTCATACAAAAAATACAGAAAGCATTAAGTTATGCCATGATAGTGAGGAGCTAAGTTATAGGCTATAGCTGGTTTTATCTGTGGTTATCATGATCTAAATGAATGATACTGGATGACCAATGGTTAATTTGAATACAACTCAAACAGTCAGAATATTACTTTTTACCAAATAAAAATGTGGATGTTACATAGGAAAAAAACAAAACAAAAAAACAGATGTTCCTGTTTTTGTTAATGAACATAAATTTAAAGAGTAGTTTAAAACACAATTAACACTCTGGTTTATACAACTTTCACTTAGTTGCAAAAATCTGCCTTTAAACTTAAAAAAATAAATATTTGACATATATCGTGATAATTATCGAGATCGACTGATATAAAAAAAATTATCGTGATAATTTTTTGGGGCCATATCGCCCAGCCCTAATTAAAAATAGTTAAAATATTATCTCGTCTCATAATAGAGTAGACTACGGTTTTATGTTAGCACACCTCCTCTCTATCCCTCGCTCATAGCAGACTGACGGTTGAAGGGGAGTGGTTAATGATATTTTACTCAAGCCCTCAAACTGACGTCATCAGAGAAGAAATGCCGTTCCAGAGCGTGAATGTGAATGTTCAGTGAATGTTCAGATTTTGATTAAAGATTACCATGACAAACCAATTTTTTCTGTGTATTAACTTGCACGGATTAATTGTTCACCACAAGACTAGTAATGTGAGCTAACAAAGTAAATAAGGTCAATTCTAATTTCATGGAGACTTTAAGGTGAGGATGGAATAGAAGTTGTGATAGTCTATTCTTGATTTTGAACTGATCGGTTTGTTGTAGTTGTCTATTGCTTTGAGTGACAGCTTATCTAGTCCTCGCACCAGTGAACACAACTGCATAAAAGAAGAGAAGTCACAGCAAGAGGGAGGGGAAGGATTGTCATGAATCACCTTTGAGATGAAACTACAAATACATTCAAGTACCTGTATGATGGCCGTCTAGACAGGATCTCTCTCCTTTTCTGGCAATCTGTCACACTGTCCACTGACTCTTGAGAATCATCACTCTCAGCAATGGTAGAAATCTAAAACGAGACAAAACAGGAACTCATAAATACTGAAGACCCTTCATCCCCTACAAAGGTTATTATTTCTAAACTATCAAGCGTTCTAGATTAACAACAGAGCATACATATTGAATTAAGGTTGTTTAATCCTATGTGCTACATGCATACAATACTGAATCTACAAGGACACACCAGAGGTCACGTTAGACTTTCTCAATTGTCCATTTTGACGGTCAGAGTCGTAAATGTATGTAATTATTTATGTAAAAATTTATGTAATTATGTGATTATTATCATTCATTTTAATTTTCTTATTTTATTGAAAATAAGACTTTTAATAGCTTTTGTTTTCATTTACATTTTTAAATCATAATTTTAAATGCATAAGCTTGCCCTTTTGCTCGTCCTGTATGTATTTAGGAAGAGAACGGATGAACAGAGACTGTGCGAGGCAGATTTTTTATTCCCTGCAGTGACAATAAGCTTTGGTGCCTGAAATGGCCAATAGGAACAACACGCTATTTTAAAAAATACAAAAAATGACCTGAACTAAACTCAATCAACACTCTGATCTGCCTTAACTCAAACCTTCCTCCAGGTCCACATCAACTTAACCCTTTTCCTATTTTTCTTTCACACATGACAGGAAGGGTAAAACTGGATGCTCGTCAGTGCGCAATTAAACGCATCAAGACAAACCAATGTAGAATTGTCACTAGATTTTGCGTATTTGCCTCGGACAGAATACTTCTCGTGGCAATTTTAATTTGGTCCTGTAGGCTGAACCCATGCTCTGAGTTGCCAGATTGGATCGACAATTTCCAGCCCAAAAGCTCTCCAAATACATTTACTGCCAAAAGAATGTGTTAGAAGAATTCTACAAAAGGACCATTTAATTAAATGATAAAAATGCATACATTTCTCTGCCAGGAGAACAACAATACAACAGAAAAATGGATCAAAACATGGTAAATATAGTAAAAGAAAATGAGCAAATATGACAAATGTTTCTACCCAAAAAGGTAGAAACTATTAAAAGTATATCAAAAAACCTATTAGTAAACGGCAGTTTACAGATTAACAGATTTTAACCCTCACACACACCATAAAAGAAGAAAAGGCTGTTAAAAAAAAAAAGAACGACAATGTGGTTACCTTTGTGTTGCGCTTTAACTTCAAAAGACTTGAACATCTTTCTTGAAGTACACATAGAAGCACAGAACTTTGCACAGTCAAAAGCGATTAATCGTTGATTTAATCCTGCTCAATCCGCTGACTCTGCTGTGTGGGTGTGAGTTTAGTAACGTTGGATAGAGGGCATGCACATTTGGGTTTTGTTTGTTAACCAACTAGCCTATACAATTTAAATGTTTGAAAACCACCAAACCCGGACAAAATTTGTCCACCTGCCAAACCAATTTTTACCCGCACAATCTAATTCAAATCCGGCCAATCTGGCAGCACTGCCTGCACACTGCTCTCACACTCTCCACCAACTGAACACATTTACAGCTAGATTGTAATCTGCCAAAATGATGGACGACCTTCAGATTTTTCCGTCACTGGTAAAAAAAGATTCAATGACGGAAAATGTTTGCGACCTCTGGCTCACACAGAATCATGTAATGAGATTTTTGTACAGTTCTCTCTTAAATGAACCTTCTTGTCAGCCTTACTTGTACAGTTTGCACCTGTGGGGATTGTATGACGGAGGGCTGGGCTGCCTGGATGACTCCGTGAACTTGCACTGTTTGCCCATTGGGCAGCTGAACTAAGGTCACTGTGGGTCCAGTAGCTGATGCCTGTGCTGCAGCCATGGAAACCTGCGTCAGGGAGGTACAACAGGGTAAGTGAAATAAAATATCAATCCACATTTACAAGCAAAGACATTTTGAGGGGCAGGGGCTCAAGTGAATAAAGGACACTTCGCATATTTACGTTTTTTTTTTTTTTTTAATGTATAAAAAAGGTAAATTTTATCTTCCTCAAACTCACAGAATTGTTTCATTTTCAAAAGATGTCTACAAAATAATCAGTTCACTCAGAAACCATGGTCTCCTTAGCATTCATAGGTTTAGAACAGCATAGGAATCCATGGCAAAATGTGCATGTTTTCTATGCTACCAGTTTCAATCAAGTATATATTTTATACACCTGATGGTGATATCGATTTAGTTTCACATTTGAGGGAGGACTGTATCATCATCATCAAATAAAAACTTCAAAATCCACATTTAGATGGAGTTTGTTTTACTATCCTCCATCTGTTTGGATCTGTAGATTTCTTCTAAATCCACCAATTTAGATTTCTAAATTTCAGGGGGAAAGACTCTTGATGTAAGTCAGTAACTTTAATAATAAGAAGTTTAGGCCATACAAAGTCATAACGTCTGGATTTTCCATACAAGGTCATAATTACATTTAGCCACGTCTTAAATTGGTATGCTTATTCATTCATTATCGCGATATAATTTTTCTCGATAAAACGATTTCAATTTCGAGTCAATATTGACAATGCTCGATATTAATATCGAATTTGATTATGTTTATGTGCCAAAAGTAGAACGAAACTCATTTGAATCACACATGGATTGTTTATCCGGTCGGCTCAAAGTCCAAACGGCAGCAGATGGGTTTACTCTAATCGGTGCTACAGAACTCCTGACATTTAGATACACTATTAGATATATTTGTTAGACAGGGAAGCTGTGCGCAAACAGTATATATATATATATATATATATATTCATTTTATTTTATTACCCCCTGGAAAAAGGGCACTTCCTCTCCAGGAATAAAAAGAGCAGGTGCTCAAGCCCCTTTTGATTTCTATGTGCACGTGCCCGTCTACATAATTACTTAACTGTTCAAATATAATCAGCCTTGCCATGCTAGCAAATTTGTTTCCAAGAGCTTCGAAACCATGCAATACTAGAAACTCACCTGCGCCAAAGTGGCCAGCTGCTGACTGTCTGTCTCTGAGATTGCAGTGTCGCCGCCCTGCTGGACATCTGCTCCTGTCTCCATGGTCATTTAGATAGCCTGGAGATGCAATTCAAAATATTTTATTTTGATAAATATACATGATACTACAGATTACAATTTACTATGAAATTACAGGGAAGGTAATCAAAATACCATGAAAAGGGGGTGTTTATCGATGTAAATGTGAAATCTGAAAGGGTTTGACCGCAAAATCTGCCCACAGACTGGGTTTGTCGGTTTCATTTTGAGTATTAATTTGTGTAGCCTGATGGGTTATATTGTAAAATAGATCTATGTATAGGTATTAAATGCAAATGTATATTAAATACATTAAAATAAATTGAATAAATTAATAATGCATAATATTTAACACTATGCAATATATTTAATATGTTTTTTGACATTCTAAAAGGATGAAATGTTTGCATGTATATAATCCAAATTTAATTTCAGATGACAAAAATAGTATATGACATTAGATAACGTGAAAAACAGACTATAATATACATAGAAACAAATGTAGCAACCAAGCTTTAACACATGAATGAGATCATGCATCATAAATTTAAAGAAACACACTTTGAAGGATTCCATGACTGTTGTGTAAAGAGCAATGTTGAAAATGAGTGTTTAATCATCGTGCTGAACAAACCAAGCTGACTCCATTTGCCGCCTTTTTTTTACTTCCGTATACAGCTGTCAGTCATATTTGCGCTTTGGTTTTTAAGAATTTTATGATTAAAGCAAAATAAAGAAAAGAAATGTGGAAGCGAAATGTTTTTTTGTTTTTACGTGAGCGTAATTATGGATATTTAATACAATACATTTAAGTGATGGCATTTTAAGGCGTGTTTCGACTTGTAATAATGTCCCAGGTTGAATGCTATGCAACACAAAATCAGTCTGTTTATGGTGTACTTTGAAGGAAATAATACTCAAGATGAATACATTTTCTCTCATTTTATTTACCAATTCAATCCACAATTTATTACATAAGATAATTGTTTTTGTGGTACAGAAAGACCTTTATATGGGCGAGAATGCAGTAAAGATCTTTCATTGAACACGAAACGCTTCGACTAACGTTAACGTTACTCTAAAAAAAAACAATGCTGGAGTCAAGAAAAAAAAATCTTGTGCTGTATTTCCATCAAAATGTGCCATGGTCGAGCGATCATATTCATATAACATTATCCATCCCTTAACTTATCCTTTCCTTAAACACACATACTTCGTAGAATCACCGCGCTTTTCCTCCTTCGACTGCCTGACTGACTCATTGTCTGCAAGCAAGTCTGAGCTATTGAGAAACATGCCCACCGCCGCCATGATCTCTTTGTTACACACGGATCGAGCATTGCGACATGTCCACTAAAACAGCAAGTGCATTATCTCTTTCCCCCACGAATGCGTCTCTTCTTACCCGACACAGACTCGCCTCGTCACTCCCAGGCCTCCGGAGCTCCACTTTTATTTAGTCCGACACGTAAGAGACCGCGTCAGGCTACACCTCCGTCGCGTCACCGAGGACAACAACACAGAGATCGAGGGGGACGAAATACAGCCCTAATTCACTATCGACAAGATCCGAGGTGTAGGCGGAACGTAACGAACGGCGTACGAAGATATACGAACAGCTACCGACCAGAGTCGGATTCACACGAGCCCTGATACGAGCATGCGTCAAATCCATAGACAGTGGCTGCGCATGCGTCAAATCCTTGCCCTATGATTGGCTGCGCATGCGTCAAATCCTTGCGCTATGATTGGCTGCCCTTAGTCGTAATAAATATGAATAAATCTGCTCAAACGTCCTAGAACAATTTATTCGCCAGCTAGCCTATATCTGCCTAACCCCAAATCAGAAAAAGTTGGGACATTTTGTAAATGCAATAAAATCAAGAATCTGCTATTTGTTCATTCTTTTTAACCTTTTTTAACTGACAAAAGTACAAAGAAAAGTTTTCCAACGTTTTCACTGACCAACATAATTGTATTTTGTAAATATGAACACATTTTGATTTTGATGGCTGCAACAAACCCCAAAAGGTTGGGACAGAGACATGTTTACCACTGTGTCACATCGCCTTTCAATCATTTGGGAGGATACTAATTGTTGGAATTTTGCTAGTGGAATATTTGCACAATCTTGTCTGATACAAGACAGCCGCTCAACAGTCTGTGGTCATCATTGCCCGATTCTCCTTGAGATAGATGTGGACTGCAGTAAACAGGCAGGCACATCCCTTCTGTGGTGTAGTGTCTAGATAGAAACACTCATGTAGTTGTAGCATGTGCAGAATGAGGCCTGGCATTGTCTTGCTTCCCAGGAAAAAGTTTCTGTACAAAATGCCTTCATGTCAGTGGTACCTTCACAATAATGGAAGTTAGCCATACCGTTTGCAATGATGCACCTCAAAACCAGGACAGATGTCTGCTTTTGCACCTGTCACTGGTGAAAGTCTGGTTGTTCCTTTTCATCTTTGGGACTGAGAACTTGATTCCATTTTCTCCCAAAAACAAGCTGAAACATGGATTCATCTGACCACAGCAGGCATTTCCACTTTCTTCTAGACCATCTGAGATGAGCTCAGGCCCAGAGAGAACTCGCTGGCATCATAGAATGTAAAACTTTCACCCTGCGTAACAGAGATTCAAGTGGCATTTCTTGACACATACAGCGTCAGACTGTGTTCAGTGAAAATGGTTTTCCAATGTTGAGCATGTGGCTGTATTTGACAGAGTAGCATGACGGGATCTTGTGCAATGCCATCTGAGGGCTCAAAGGTCACGCATATTCAACAGAGGTCTACTGCTTTACCCAACACAGACAGAGATTTCTCTGGATTTCCTGACTCTTATGAAAATATTATGAATGGAAGATGATGAAAGGCATAAATGCGTTGCAATCTTGCATTGAGAAATGTGATTTTTAATGGTTTGAAAATTCTCTCAAGAAATTTGGCACAAAGTGATGAACCATGACCCATCTTTGCTTAAAAACACTGCACTTTTACACCCAAACATGATACCCCAAACTGTTACCAATTCAGCTGCTCATTGTGGACTGTTGCAAAACAGATGGATAATCTTTTGGGGTGTGTTGCAGCCATCAAAATCAAAATCTGTGCATATTTACAAAATAGAATTATGTTGGTGAGTGAAAAGAAAACATTTCTTTGTATCTTTGTCAGCTAATACAATGTTAAATAGAATGAACACATCACAGATTCTTTATTTTTATTGCATTTTACAAAATGTCCCAACTTTTTCTGAGAAAAGTTGTAATATTATTCACATGAATATTTGTCAAATATTATTTGGAAAATATTCTGTGTCTATCAAGCTACAATATTATAGTGAATTTTCCTACTTACTCGTTATTTATAATAATAACATTTTTATTATTTATTAAATCTAATTTCTTATTTACGTGTGTCAATCATTTTTTTATTTTAAAATTATTTATTTCAATATAATTTTTATTTTTATGATTAATTAAAGCATACATAACAACTATTTTAATTCATATTCAAATAATTCTAACAAGTCAATGTACTGATTTATTTGAATCAAACTTTTATATTTCATTTTTTTTTTTTTTTTTTTTACACTGTTTTCCTCTACACATTTCCACGGACCACCGGCACTCCCTTGTGGACCGCAGTCTGAAAGTCCCTGGTTTCAAAAGAAAAAGGAACAAAATTTCAACCCGTGTTTTTTATGAGACCAACAAAGGAGACCTCTGTATTTTGCAGCACAAGAACTATGGGCGGTGCTTTCCAAGATGATGTTACGATTGGATAACTTGAAGGTAACGTCACGGCATTGTCCACCAATCAAAATTAAATAATCTCTGCAGAGGAGCTCAAGTTTTCCACCTACTTGCCAAGAACCAGGAAATAGTCATGGTATTTTGATAGGTGACTCTCAGTTGATATTAGTCATTGTAAAACACTTACTTTTCTATTAGTTTCGTGGCCGACGGAGTTTGCCGCAATTATGGCATCGTTATTCAAGAAAAAGACCGTAGATGGTAAGTTTTTTGCTGCTGCTCTAAGGGCTTGTTTGTTTGTGAAAGCCGCCCAGCAACACTCACACGTCAATCATGGGCTGGTTTCGTCACTGTGCGTAAATTTATTTAATATATTTAACCTGATTTGGGGGCTTTTGGGGCATGTCCATAGTGCTATATAACACAGAAGTGTCTTTTATTCTAAAATGTGTTTGTGGGAGCTGCCAGTGAAAACATTTTAAAATTCTATTGATCTGACTTCTGCTCATACTTAACAGTATCGGGTTAAAGATGGTCGAAACGAATAGTTAATGAAATCACCGGGCCACTTCTGTATCGTTAAGGGTTCTAAAATGACTTGCTATTAAAGTAGTAGGGTACCTTTACATGTGTATTTGTTATAACTTACTCAGAAATTTCCGCGTTAATAATTTAAATGGGAATCGATAACTGTATCTCCTATCATACTACAGATGTTATTAAAGAACAGAACAAAGAGCTGCGGGGAACGCAGAGGCAGATTACAAGAGACCGGACAGCACTGGAAAGACAGGAAAAACAACTGGTGAGAATCCCCACCCATCAATGTGACGTGAATATGATGCCAAAAGTTCCCCTTTCTCAGCACTGATGTGATCACGAGGTTATGTCATTAAAGTCACTGAGGGCCTTAGTGTGTCAATAGATTATGACTAACAGCTCATGATTCTGTTTGTGCAATTGCCGGTGTAACTTTTAAAGAAGTTGGTGGTGGAATCTTTTATTATCCACAAGTTTCCAACGTCCCATGAGGCCTTGTGTCAAAAGAAAAGTCTTCCTGTTCGAAGTAAACAAGCGAAACGTGACACTCATTCATTCATTCGACTATCGATTAATCATTAATATATTAAAATGTAAAATTTAATTTATATTTTTTTTATCAATTGAAAATGCAATGAAAACACAAATACAGCATGTTTTTCCACAATGTGTTCTTTATTAGAAGAAGATCAACTTATGGTAGTTAAACTGGATGTTCGGTTATGGCTAAACTTGAAGACGGTGCTCTGGAACCTGCAGCTGCGAGCTGGTGTTTTTTAAACAGAGACCCTCGTTTGTTCCTAAATAATAGATGAAAAAGATTCATGTGAAATAGCAGGGCTGTAAGGATATGCAATATAAAACCTAAATCGAGATACTCAGATCCACGAACCTGTGTTGCAGTGTGAGAAGGCAGAATCACCACAAACCCCTTCCAACTCCCAGAGATATCCTTCAAAGATACATCAAACAGAATGCACCAAGCCTTTATTTAAAGTTAATTTGGATTTGTATTAATTGTATCTTAATTTTAATCAATGTTTCATCAACAAATTACCTTGATTTAATAAATAATAAGTAAATATAGTGCAGACAATAATCAAAACACGGAGGCGCTGGCGCGTGAACTGCATCTCGTCTCATAAATGAACCTAAACTCAGCGTTGTCTATGTCTACTTAACTCACAGACCTGAGACGTATATAGCCTATATTATATTAGATGTACTATTAAATGTTAACTGTGTGTCATTCATGTTCTGAATATTTTGCTTCACAGTAGCCTTCACTTCTAATCTTTAGTCTAAGATTGTTGGATAATAAAATTTGCCACTGCATTAGTTTAGTCCGGTTATATGTAGCTACAACCACGAACAGCACATGTTGTCCCTGAGCTCCGTAACGACATCTCTCATAAAGGTTTGTGACTTAGTTTAAATAGTAAAACATTATCTGCAAAACACGTAGCCTCTTCGCTAAATAATGCCACCCACTGTCTGTCAGACATCAATAGCTATATTTTAAAGCTAGTGTAAACATTAAAAAAAAACAGTAGCTGAATTTCTTGCCAGAAATTCACTGTTCAAAGTTCTGTTACAGTGGAACAGAATATATTTTGGAACTTATAACCATGTAATTCATTAAGTGATATAACCAATCTACTTGAACTTTCTTCTTTTTGCTTTTCACCTTTAAAAGTACTACCGATAGCCATTATAATAATACAGGCGGTAAAATATAAATCCACGGTGAATTGAGTTAATCGAAAGTGGTTGTGGCCTTAAAACATGGCCAATACCCATGTATAGACAGGTTCATACAAAACACAAAAAACACCATCAGGGTAATACATATGACACTAAAATAATGCAATAAAGTTGTTTTTACATTAGCATTTTTACAGTCTTTTTTTTTATTTTTTATTTTTTGCTGGAATTATTTTTTTTTCCTGTGGCTTCTTACACAAATGTACAAAATATATGCATTTTATGTATTAAAGGTGTAATACAAATAAACATGTATTCTTCTTCATCATCTAATTATTATGCTGCTTTTTCTAAGCCTTATTGTAGCTTAACTGAGAACTGTAATGCAATTATAATGCCATCCATCCCTAACCGCTTCCTACTGTTTGTTTTCATCACAGGAGATGGAAATCAAGAAAATGGCTAAAACAGGGAACAGAGAGGCCTGTACAGTTTTAGCCAAGCAGCTTGTGCAAGTGAGGAAACAGAAAACGCGTACGTATGCTGTCAGCTCTAAGGTCACCTCCATGTCCACACAAACCAAGCTTATGAACTCCCAGATGAAGATGGCTGGTGCCATGGCCACAACCACCAAAGTAAGATCCTCATGATAACTTCAATAAAAGTTTGTTCTAAACCCCAGGAATTTTATCTCCAATCAATTTAGACAATTCAGATCCACTCTGACTTCACATTTTAGTAAATATGGCTGCTTATTTTGTATTCCTTAAATCCAAAGAGAATAGGCATTTTAGAGCCATGGCTTCCCCCTGGAATTTCAAATGGGTTTTTTGAATTATGGCTTTGGATTTATGAGTAAAATAAGGATGGTGGTCAACATTACTGGAAGCAACGTAGCTATTTTATTCAATAAAGTCTCTTTAATGTGAAAGGATATTAAAGTAATATTAACCTTGTTTTACACAAATGGAAAACCACTATTCAAAACCCCCATTATAAATTCCCAAGGGAACTCATGGCTTGAAAATGCTAATTTTCTTCCAGCAAGGGCTGAAAATTGACATTGTGCATGATATTAGCAACTCTATTAACCATGTAGGTAAACTGTTTTGGTTTTATTAGTATTTGTACTCATTTGGGCTTACATGTTGGTCTATAAATGCAGAGCTGGCACAGTGTTGATACACAGCCATCCTCCTTTGCAGAACTGCATAAGTAGGCTAAAGTGCACATTTTAAAATGGACATGAATCAAAAAGTGACTCAGTTGTTTTTGTCTCTGCCTCTCTCAAAACAACTTCAAGACAATGCAAGCTGTCAACAAAAAGATGGATCCACAGAAGACCATGCAGACCCTGCAGAACTTCCAGAAAGAAACAGCAAAAATGGACATGACAGAAGAGATGAGTAAGATGTGTTTTCATTTGTTTATTTATTGTTATTGTGGTTGTTTTTGTGAGTGGGTTTTGAAAAATAATGTTGATTAAACTTTGTTTCTGTGTTTGTGTCCATTTACAGTGAACGACACTCTGGATGAGATCTTTGATGATTCTGGTGATGAGGAAGAATCTCACGACATTGTGAGTCAGGTGTTGGACGAAATTGGAATTGAGATCTCAGGAAAGGTAAGAACTGAAATATTATACTGGCAGCCAGTGGCATCAGTCAATTAAATCATGTTGAGGTACTGATTCAATGAACTGTCTTATTACTGTTGTGCATTAGTGTTAAAATCCATTTGTGTCCATTAGGGCTGCATAATATATTGGATTAAAAAAAAAAAACTTTAATGATTATTCATATATGTATTATATGCTACAACCAAGCAGCAATGATTATTGTGATACAGACCATCTATAACTGAATTTACAAATGTTTTTTTTTTTTTTTCATTCAAACAAGGTAAAAATAAGGAAGCACCTTGGTTGTGTGGTAGTTTTTTTGGCTTTACATTTGATGACCACGCTCAGTCAGAAGTGGTTATAATAAAACCTGTAGACCAGTTGCTATTCAGAGAAGAAATATGACAAACCTATTCAGTCTGTCTAAGCACGGCAAACTATAGAAAATACTGCAAGCATGGTTAGTTCTTCCCCTTTTCCCAAACAGCACTAAAGCAGCACTTCATTTTTTTTTAAGTTTGATCTATTTAAGCTTTAGGCCTGATTTAATTTATTCAAAGACATGTAACGATATATAAAGAGAACCAATATGAGAAAAGATTACATGTGGAAAATGGAGTCAAAGTGCTGAGCCTCCCATAATTTGTTGGTGTTCTACATTACATAAAGCATATAAATAATTGAACCCTATACATTTACCCTATACAAGCTTTTTTTTTTTTTTTTAGGTTTTTGTATTTGACTTATACGTAATTGTAATGCGTAAATACGTTATTTTGACTGAATCCGACTTTATGCAGAATGTCACTTAGTACAAGGTTTGCTGTTTAATTTGATATGTTTTCTTTAACTAGAAAGAACAGGATATATTTATCTTAAAACAGGTGCAAATAATCCGACTAGTTTATCACGCATTATGTTTTTCATTTGTATCAGGCAGCCCCTAATGCTCATGTAACTATAAAATCCCTAATTACAAATGACAGTTGAGAATTTTGACCACATCACAGTGGGTTTAATTTCATAATAAAAATTGCGTACAAGTATTTTACCCTGTTGTGTACATGCATAGATTTGCTATGTTTCCTCTTAAATTTGCAAGAAAAAATAAGAAAAAAAACACACACACACACCCATATGTCCAGGGCATCCATTTTTTCAAAAACTATCTTATGTTCTGCACTAATATCACCTGAGAGCACATGCATCAGATCTTTGAGTAAAAATATTTGCTGTAATATCCCAATTATCCCTATTGAAGTCTGGCATCTATGACAACTTCTGCTTCTACGAACTCCAGAAATGTGAAAAGTGCCTATAAACACCTTTCATATGAGCATAGACACTACATTTTTACTCTAAAATACCTTAGTAGTGTTATTATGATAACAAAATGTAAGTAGATGGTACCTATGCCAGTTACATTTCACAGATCTTGGTCTTACATTCAGTACCATAGTAACAATTATTTGAACTATTTAATTATGTTAATTACATGTAAAAAGTTAATTAATACCTAAAGGTATAGCATGCAAATTGGGACGCACCTTCCTTTATGAATGAGTCGTTCAGTCATTTATAAGACTGATTCATACAAAGGCCCAGATACATTCAGTGACAAAACATAATTTGCTGCATCCCAATTTGCCTACTTATACTACACCCTAAAAGTACTCTTTTTGTCAAGAAAAAGTACATATTTTGACTGTGTAGCAAAAGAGTAGGCAAGCTTTGGGACATACTACTTAGTCATCTTTAACGAATCGTTCTGTCGCGTGCATCCTGTCACCGTAAACTGCTCTGTCAATCATCTTGTCACAATTACAGTCCTCCATTCAATCTAATTTAGTTTCGGAGAGAAATGTTGTAGCACGACGATCTACCAGTCGTGGGTTTTTCATGCGGAGACTCTCCTCATGTGTACATGTGAATGAAATGATGCATTTTAAAGTTAATGGCTAAACATATCCTTACAAAACTTCACAATGCTGCTGCAGTGGAAATATTATGTGGACAACATTGAATAAATACATTTTAGTCAAGTTAATACTGATAATTAATCACTCAAACCCCTTTATCTAAAACTCTTCATAACCGATGGACTCGCACATCGTCCGTTTTTTTAAACACTATTCACTATTCAGTGTTTGTAGCTCTAACCGAATCCTCGTCCAACGCACGAAAGGTTGTGGGCAATATTAGCCATTAGAGTGTGCATCGATCTACACTTCGGATTCTGACCGGATATAGTAGACCATCCGGGTCCTTTTGGAACACTCATTTCAACATACTACAATTTGGGACGTACTAATTCTATTTTTAAATATTATTTAGTACGAATAGTATGCGAATTGGGACGCACTGATTGTGTTGCTCAGAGATGTACAATTTTGAAATGTGCTATTTTCATTAGCTAAATACACATATTTGCTAAATGTGCTATTTTCATTAGCAAAAGTCTGCTAGGGCCAGTTGTTCAAAGGTAAGCTGATTGGATTTTGGTTATCGGATTGGATCAACTCTTGAAAATTGGTTGTTCAAAAGGGAAATAAGGAATCTGAAATCAGATTAGATCAGGGAATCCAATCCATAGTTTTAATCTGGATCAGACCTTCAGTTTGTGTTGTTCAAAACGTGTCAGTGGGATTTGGATAACTTTGATCCAAAAAAACAGGATTATCCTGATCCCAACAGGGGGTAGGATTTCAAGGTGGATTTTAGGAAGAAAATGTAGAAAAACTTTAAAATTGGTCAAATAATACATTTGTATCATTTAGTTGTGTATATACTTTTATTTATATTTTGCACTTGACTTGTGTAACCGTTGTAACAGTGATAATGTAGACATAGGCTAACAATTAAGCTATTCAGTATAGTAAAATAAAAATGATCTTGTCCCCATTTGTGTTTCGTCTCAAAATAAGAAACACTTACAGTGACCCCATGTTGTCTCTTCTACCTGTACTTTACATAGCTGGTAGCCCACATTGTGATATGTTGTCCCATTTAGAGCACTGGTAATCCGGATTTGGTAATCTTGAAAACCGTGTATCTGGATCAGGGTGATCCAGTCCAATGTTGTTTTGAAAAACCGGCATAAAAGTAAGACGGATTACCTGAAAAAAATGTGATTTCCAAATCCGGATCATTTTGATCCAGATTAAATGTTTTGAACAACTGACCCCTAATGTTAACTTCTTGTTTATTGAACTAAAATCAATATTACATTTGCAAATGTGCTGATATCCAGGAAAACTGCACTCATGCACATGTGGTATTGCTTATAAATATTAAAAACGAGCCATTTTTTGCACCATATCATGGATTTGGGGGTGTTTTTTGGGGGGTGCGTGGGGTAGCTCATTCTATTGCAAGGAACAGAACGCGTGAAACATAGCAAAGGATGCTACTGTTCACTACACGAGAGGTCAAATCCGAAAAAGCATAATAGGGGCACTTTAAGTGTGGATCATAACTTATTAATGGATCATAATGTCTGTGTGAAAGAATGAACATATTTTATTTTAGAAACTGAGAGACATAGAGAATTAATAAATATTGTTTTTCTGTACCCTACGGCCTACGCAGTGAAGTGTCATAATTATTGAGTTTTCGATTGCGGCAGCACTATCCATCACATTGTTTTTGATCCATAATGGATTTTTTTTTGTTTCCCCTGCAGATGGCTCATGCCCCTTCAGCTGGCCGAAAGCAACCAAGCGCTGCCACATCCAAAGCAGATGGGATATCAGATGCGGAGATTGAGAGACAGCTCAAAGCCCTTGGAGTGGACTAGTGCTCATGCACACACACACAAACACCTGATTATTGCCTGGCAAAAGGAGGCAACAACATACTCTGCTCAGATTCACAGACACACATTTGAATACATCCATGTCGAATACAATTGCATACATGCACATGGATGCCAATAAACGGACAGACTAAAAGCTTACATTCAGTCACAGACCTGCATACTCTGGGATAACCGTGCCACAAACGGCAAATGCAATTTTTAAAAAAAATATTATTATTTATGACAGTTGCAATGACACTAAGGTTGTTTAGCATTCGTTTAGGGGTTCCGCTGTTTCATCCGGCTTTAGAAACACAAAAAGTAAAAAAAAAGGTTTCAATATACGTGTTGTAAATGAATACTTATACAATACAACGCCTTTGAGAATAAGGCAATTGTATTTCCCTGAAATCTACAGCTTCAGTCTCTTTGATCGATACCTCCGGAATATAACTCTCGCATTGGTGTAAACAAGTTTGACAGGAGAACTCTACCTCTGTAAACGGAAGAAGTGACAGGGCTGGCTCTTTAGTCTCGCTGTGTTTTGTCTTGTCCCCACTTTACCTTGGTGTTCTTCCGGTGCATGGCAGAACATGAAGTGAGTCACATCTTTAGTTCCCTGTTCTCGCCTTCACTTAGTTTATACATTGGAAACTATTGAGTTTGACTTCTAGGTGCAAATCTTGCTTGGATCTTTTGAGTGCTCATATTTTATTCAGCTGCTTTTCTGGGGCAACGCCAAATCATAAGAAGTGTGTTTCAGTTGAACCCATTATGTATCCTCCTGTGGTCTGAAGATGGTTGGTCTCCTTGATTTCTCATGTGCCTGAGGTCTCAGGTTGATAGTGTGTGTGGTTTTCTCTTGCGGTTGTATAGGTGTATTGATCGAATGAGATGCTCGAAAGATTCCTGTTACCTGTCAATTTAAGTCAGGGTGTGACCAAAGTGAGGTTTGCTATTTTGAGTCGCACGTGAAAGTGGCATCCTGAGCTTGATCTTTGATTGTGCACAGATCTGTTTTTTTAGTTAGACGAAGGTTATGCACTGCAATAAGGATGTAAATAATGTAGCATGACAGGTTGATTAGGTTAATTTAATCCACAGTGAGCTTTTTGAAATATGGGTTATGAGTTTCCTTTCTTAATTTGTTCTCAGACAGATATTTGATATGCAGATATCAAATTTAAGGGGATTATATACCCTATTTAACCATAAATAAAATTTGTAATAAGTGACTTGTTTGTGTTTTCCTTCTATATATAAGTCGGAGGTTGTTTGTTTAAATAGCCATTTACCACTAGAGGGCAGAGCAAAAACACGCTTACATGTTTACAATCGTTATTTATAAGAAAGCTGCACTGCTGTTCAAAATTTTGGGTACAGTAAAATATATATTTTTTTATAACGTTTTTTTTTGTGTGTGTGTGTGTGTGTGGAAAAAAAATAATACTTTTATTCTGCAAGGATGCATCAAAATGGTCAAAAGTGACAGTAAATAAATGTATAATGTCTTGTTTTTTTGTCAAAATAAGACAAAACAAAACAAATTAAGCAGTTCAACTGTTTTCAACATTGATTGAGCACCAAATCATATTATGATTTCTGAAGAATCATGTGACACTGAAGACTGCAGTTTTAGTGCGTACCATATACACGAAAAAAACACTTTTGCCGTATAAATGCCACGAGAAATGACACTCGTGATATAGATACGCATCTTCATGAGACTGTGTTGGAAGACTGTCACCTTGGTCAAAATAAAATATTAAAAATAGAAAATCTTAATAATATGTCACTGTATTTTAGATCAAATAAACGTAGCCTTGGTGAGGGTAATGTTAGTAGTATTATTTGTGGGGATAATAATCAGCCTGATTTTAACAGAAATGCATTACAGATTGATAATTAAAGTCTCCATAATATTGGAACTGGATGAAAACAGTCCACTTTGAAGAAAGAAAGAGTCTTATATTCCTTGAAATGTTTTAAAAAAAAGACTTTCTCTGACCTTAATCCTGTATTTCAAATAGTTGGGAGGCTGTGATGATATAAACTTTATTTGGTTATGGTTGTTTGTAAGCATTTATCTCAATTTAACAGATTACTGACTTCAAACCCAGAAACTGCCACTAGTGTAGGAGTCCTTTGAGGATTACTGAAAAATGTGTCACCCTCACATTTTCACTTCATTTCACAGACAGACACAAGATGCACATAGTACAATCCTTCTGGCTTCCTTGAATGTCTGGAGACACACGTGTGCATGACTCCGAGGCAAATACTGGCTCTCCCACTCGCAAATACTTCAATATTCAATCTCAGCAGGTCATGCCAGACTAGCCACGGAGAAGAATCTGACTCAAAGGTAAATCTAATCTAATCTTTTTTTTTTTTTTTGCATTATGATTAAACAGAATAACAGAGATGTCGACAAAAGGCGGTGTGAAGATTAACTAGAGCCTCTGGTCAGTTGTGGTCAGACAGGCCGAAAGCTCAAAATGATTTAGCAGGCATGCATTTGGCAGACGCAATTGGTATTGACTTTTCTTCAGAAGTTGACATTTTTATTTCTATCTTTATCATTCAGTCAAACACCAAAGGCGGTTGGTTCTTCATCCCAAATAACAATCAGTTGCTGGAAGGGTATGATGGGGAGAATTTTTTAGTATGTCAATATGAAGACTCCATCTTATGTCATCAAGTCATCAGGCTGAAGAGAAACTCAAAGCCCTTTGCATTGTCATAGATTTATTCCCTAAACCTAACTACCTACCAATAATACGTACTCTAGCGCGCCTATACATTGACGTTAGCTAAGTTTACACTTCAGCAAGTCTCAAGTCGACTACTGCATTCGTCTAATCCTACTCCAGCGAGTCTACAATTGACTACAGCCTAATCCTATAATTCTAATTTACCAGTTCTCTTGCTTATGAATTTATTTGCTTCCCTAAACTGACCTGCTGCACAGCAGTAATAACAGACAGACCCTCAGCAAATGTCCTCTAAATGCTTTAATTACGGCCGGGAATGTCTTCGAGCAGTTCACAGAGAAACTCCCCTAAGAAGAAGCAAGGCCGAGGGAACTCACAATCTTCATTGAGAGTCCCACCATTAAACACGAATACATCAGTTTTTATAGAATAGGGGTATGGTAAAATGACATGATGCATTACATAATTTCCCTACAATTTGATTGGTTCTTCATTACTTTATAATCACAAGTTTTCAAACCTAGACATCGGTCTATAGTTTCATTTCCCATATATGTTATTCACACACACACACACACACTTAAAGTCAAAGGGGTATGGCAACACAACATATATATATATATAATGTTGTATATATATACTGTATATATATGTATATATATATATATATATATATATATATATGTATAGCTAGAGTCCTCCTCAGCATTAAAAGCAACAATGAGACAAGTGTGCATGGTTACGTCACACTTTTCTGCCCCCCTGCTCATTTCACAAAAATACTATTAAAACTTAATTTTGGAAAAATACTTTGTATTACTAATCTTCATATCAACTGCAATACAGTGAATGACAGCCATCTGCAGTCTCCCGCTGGCTTACATTATTGGCAGTTTATTGTTAATGATTAATTTACTGAAAACATCAAACAAGATATGCTTCCATGTCTGAAAACATTATTGTTGTATTACATTTCATAATAAACTCAGACAAGCTCAGTACCAACTCATTTTCTATCAAAATGTGTTTATTTTTGTGAATTTAAATGTGTGCAAAGGTTTGTGGGTGATTAAAGGCCACAAAAGACGCATCCGATGCGTCCTTCAAAACAGGCCGAAAGAAGGACTCAAAATGAAGGATCCTTCAAATTGAAATTTCAGCAACGCTTGATGATGTGGCTGCCGAGATATGCAGGCTTTGTTGTTCAACTAAACTGAGAACAACACTGTGACAAATACAGTGCATGCCATGGAAAAGAATGCAAGTCTATCTCTAATTGTAAAATTCAATATAGCACCTATACCCTGACAAGTCAGATTTCCCCAAAAAATCTGTGCAGAAAATTTCTGAGGTAGAAGTATGACACATACATTTATGAAATTGATTGCCAGCTATAATAACAAAACTCTATGCTAATTTAGTTCCCACCCCCATCCAAATGGCTTACCCTTCAGTCTACAGCAAATCATTGCATTTATTTGTATCTTAAGAATTACTCTTTATTTCAGACCAATGCCCATATAAAAAAAAACAAAGTAGAACAAGAACAATAGATACAGACATCGATTTACAGACAACATACACATTTCTCTTAAAAAACATATAAGCTTTCATTCCACTGCCTCCAGAAACATGAAAAATACCTTGTATCACTTAATGAGATATTATTTAGCACCATTATGATGCTATTTTTTGAGTCACTCAACCGACACATAAAATTGTACATATACCTCCGCAAGAGTCTTACATTTGCAGTAATTGTTCTTACAGAATACAAGATATATAATAATATTACATTTTTTTTATATTAAAAACACAAGCAAACATTTTACTTAAAGTATATATATATATATATATATATATATATATAATTTATTATATAAACAGTCATATATTTAGTTTACAGCAGCTGAAACTTCCTCTAAATGACGGACAGTGAATTATGCATCACGTCATGGGTCACATGAATCAGACATCTTCAGTGTTAAACAGTTTGTTAAAAAGGTCGTGTCATCACAAGCATTTTAATGAGGGCTGCAAGGGGACGCGTACCTGTGATGCCACTAAGTAATGGAGGAAAAAAAATCCTAGTGGGAAAAAAAGTAATTAATGTTGAACAAAACACTCCCGATTCCCTTACTGCAGTCATGTCTTATTCAATGGAAGGGATAATGGTTAAATTGCATTCCTGCATAACAGCAACCATGTTTTTGTTCCTCTGAATTTATTTACATTCTGAAAGGAAGTAATTTATGCTGCTTTGCATGCAACTTCTAGGAATTTCGAATTAACTTTTTTTTTCTTCTTCTTCTTCCCCGAGACAAATTGTGGTAATTTAAATAATTTGTGTAGGCTAATAGCCATTTCCCTTTTAAAACAAGAAAACATCAATAACTGGCACATTACTGCTGTTGACTAGAACATTTCATACCCTAAAACAATGAATCGCTAGACGTTGAATTATGAGCAACATCCTGCTAATACCTTTTTGGCAACAACTTGAGCTTGAAATCCTTGTTCGAGCCAATGCTTTGAGTCTAGACTATATTTTAGAACGTTGTTAAAACTGACAGTCTCAATTTTTCGCAAATCCACCCTGTTACTTGAGCCAGTTTTGCTGTTCTTGCCTGGTTAACCCAGGAAATAATCTTTAACATTTAGCTGGGGGACATATTAAAGGCATCACTTTTTAAACAAGGCTCTTATTCACCATGTTCAATCACTTTTGCTTTAATCCAGCTTTGAAGGGTCTTTCTTGAGCTAATATGTCATTTTGTAACAATACACCTCAATCTCAAAGGCAATGTTGCTGGATGGCAGTACAGGAAATTCTCAATACGGAGGGAACAAACAATTCAATAATGAAATATCTGTCTGTCATGCCTGTTTTCTTTAACATCAACATTGCCTGATGGCAACAATGCCTAAAAGGTCATTATCTTTCACATGGTGTGGACAATTCCTATGGCTATGGCTTCCTTACGATGGTATCCAATCATAAACTCAACAAGTACTTATGTGTGAGGGTTGTAGGTAGATCTAATGTCAAGTATGGGTATTTCCATGTGTTGTTATGACTTGTGTGACACATAATGGTCATATTTGTAATATTGATCAGAGCACAAGGGCATCTATGTTATTCTGCCTGTAAAGAGAATTGCAGATGCTGGCTATTTATTGCATTTAATTTAACACATTCATGGTTCAATGTTGTCTCTAATTTGTGTTTTTGAGCAAAACTTATTTTTATTAGACATTTAATTTATGTATCATACAAATTAGTCTAAGTGTATAGTGTATGATGCCTATTCAGTTAGCTCTAGATGTCTCTTTTTTCCCCACACATATTTGAGTCTGTTTCCCTTGCCGTTTTTTCTGTCTGCGCAGGAGTAACATCAAAGACCAGCATCTTGAAGCTTAGAGGGAACGTTTCCCAAGGAAGTCATTTGTATGTGTTGGTGTGCGTATGAGAGAGAGAGAAAGTAAGTTCAGAGAATACATGGAGGTGTGGTGTCTGGATTTCTGTCTGCATAGGATGTGAACTTGGACAAAAATATATAGCAATAGCGACACAAAATTAAAAAAAAAAACAAGTTCACCAATGTGATTTTAATGTCACACAGAAAAAAGAAGAAAAATAAAGCACCACATAGGCAACACACATAATAAAACTGTCACTGATTAAAAGCTATTGAAAACAGATTTTTTTCAGTTGTCCTTTAAAATGCTGTAGAGTAGCAGCTCTCCTCTAATATGTTTAGGCAAACTGTTCCAAAGTTTAGGCGCTGCTACAGCAAAAGAGCGATCTCATTTTTGACTCAGATGTGGGTCCAAGGATGTTTGATGGAGGAACCCAATTACAGACAATATGCAAACACACAAGGTTTATTAATAACAGAAAACAAAACCCACGAGGGGGTAAAACAGAGGTAAGGATGGTTGTCTAACAAACAAAACAAAACAATAACTAGACTAAGAACTGGGATATACTACATACAACTCTTTAGAAAATACTCTTACTTGACAAGGACCTCTCAGCAATGGTACAAACACACACTGGTAACACATTGACTGACAATGATCCTACACAGGACAAAAAACATGAGGGAATACAATAGGGAACACAAATGACGAGGACAGGTGAACTGACTAGACAATAATGACAAGATGAGGGTAACAAGTTACCAAATGAGACAACACAAGCACACAGCCCAAAAACAAGGCCATGGGCCTGCACTTAAAACATGGGTCTTTCATGATCCTGCCTCAAGAGTAGAGAAAGACGGAGGCCGATCTCATGAAAGTTCGTGTCTATAGCACAAATGTCATTTCTCGTGGCATTTATACACCAAAAACAGTTTGCGTGTAGATGGTACGCGTTTTTCGCGTGCATATGAGACGCACTTTTTGGCGTATAATACGCACAAACTCCCCATCCTCCCTAAACCTACCCCAGGGTTTTTTAGTGCGTAGCATAAGCACGCAAAAACCATTTTTGGCGTATAAATGCCAGGAGAAATGAAATTCGTGGCATAGATACGCATCTTCATGAGACTGTGTTGAAAGAAGGCAACAGGGTAGAATCATGACAGGTAGGAGTAATATGTTCCATTTTTATTTTTTTTTTTATCTCCATTAAAAGTCTTTAGTTTTGAACTTTTGCAAACGAGAAATAGATGACTGACTAATAATCCCCATATATAACGCATTACAATAGGCAATTAAGATGCAGACAAGATGGAATCCAGGAAACAGGCAATGGGTCAAAAGGCAGGCAGGAGACAATCGAGGAACAGGTTCATCAAGGGTCGAATACACAGACTAGACTAGGATAACAGACTAGGCTAACTGACTCAGAAAACTAGGAAATGCTTAGAGATGTACACAATCAAACAAGACTTTGCAAATGGGTGATCGTGTGAGTGGAGTTTTAATGTCTGTGGAGCTGCGTGTGGAACTAGAAGCAGGTGTGAGAGTCATGGTTGAGTGTAGGTATAGGTATAGTGTAATATTAGTATTGTGTAATGATTGATCTATGTCATGGTTATGTTTTTGTGTTGTATGGATGAAGTGTAATTGAAGAGTTCAGATGCAAAAGCCTCTAAGTGCCATTTGAAATTTTCCTCTTTAATGATCATTTTGATCAAGCTTGTATATTTAAGTTCAGTGATTTCACTTAAATGCCAATGATAATTACCTATTAATTGTTATTTAAGTGAAATTACTGAGCTTAAATATACAAGTTTGATAAAAATCATCATTAAAGAAGAAAATTTCAAATGGCATTTAGAGGCTTTTGCATCTGAACTCTTCAATTAAACAGTGAACTGTTGACCTGCTCTCTCAATTGCCCAAGACATGTATCCTATAGGGAGATTATGTAGATAAATTAAACTAATCTAAACATAAAAAAATAAAATAAAATGTAAAGATGGGTATCAGATCCAATTTTTTTTATCACCCAGCAAATGGTGTCGCTTAAAAGGAAGGTATCCAGACACACACACAAATACACACAAACATATATCCATTGAGACTTTACTTCTGTTACAGCATTTATTATCAGTTCTGTATGGTGTAACAAAAGTGTGATGCATTGCTGTGCCACCCGACCATTGCTGCCTTATGGTTATGATACATTTGTCATTTCGTCTCAATACTGACAAGATGATAAACATTGTATGAAGTGCCCTCCTGGGCCTGTGACACAGATATCAGGTTTGTCACAAGTGACCTGTGAAATAAGCCTCTTGAAAAAGGCACTTAAAGGTCCCTTTGTTACTGGTAGTTTCAGAGAAGACAGATGAAGAACATAGAAAACACTTTCTTTAATGTAGATACACGGGAATAGGTGAGGCAGCATGTTCAACACGAACAATACCGTACAATGAACTGAGTGCAGACAGGAACGTAAATACACAGTGATGATGATTACATAAACAATATGCAGCTGTGAGGAAGGTGATTAGTGTCCATGCCATGGAAACAGATTGTGCTGGGAAACACTGACAGGGAAACACGTGAGAAATCAAAACAAACTGAAAGTCAAAAGAGCCAAATGGGGACATAATGTCCCCCTCCGGCAAGGCACGTACTCGTGCCGTAACACTGATGGAGGGAGGATTAGAGGAGGTTCTGCCGGTGGACGATGGTGAAGGTGAAGTGCAGGAGAGAGCCTGAAGTGACAGGATGGTGAAGGGATGACGACGATTTCCTGACGGCACAGATGGAGATGGCCTGGTGGCGCAGACCCAGAGCCGTCCAGTACCGACAGCCCACGGCCGAGTAGAGGGAGAGAAGAGAGCAGGTGACGAAGAGGCTGACGGCAGCTGGATGATGATCGACGGAGACTCGATGGCAGGATCCATTGGTACAGACGGAGAGCCGGTGGACTACAACGACATCGCTGGACACAGGGAGACCGAGGTGACATCACGGTGACGAGCGGCGGAGGTGGAGCCAGAGTACCTGAGAGTAGAGGCGAAGTCAGGGAGGACAGAGGAGATGCAGAGGGGAAGGAGGAGCCTGCTGTAGCCGAAGGGCTGGAGGAATGGAGCGTAGCGGACGGAAGTCCGTGGCGAAGGCAGAGTGAAGACTGACCAAGGGGGAGCCGGCAGGATGAGGAAACCCGATGTAGCCGTTGGTTCGAGGGACTCTAGTGGAGCCGCAGGTGGGAGGAACCTAGAACGAGCCAGCAGGTCGATAGGCTGGGATGGAGTGCAGAGGACTGAGGCTGGAGGCGGAGCCACGAGATCCTCAATCCCCTGGGTGCTGCGGATGGCGGGCTGACCTGCGACTTGACGTCAGGGGAACTCCCCAGAGATGATGCAGGGCTGCGAACATCCAGCAGCAGCGGGGCTGGAGGACTGGCTGAGGTTTGGTGAGTAATGGTTCTTAACAGGTTGATGACATAGCAGATAGAGTCACCGAAGAGGTCTGAAGATGACAAAGATGCAGATGATGGGTGGGAAACAATGTTTTAGCCAGTCCTCGTGTTCAGTCGATTGGGTTCCCTCATCTCCAGATGTTGTGGGCTCACACCTCTGGTTAGACTCCTGTTGTGGCTCCTCCTCCGGGGCAAGGGTCAGCTCTGTCCTCCTTATCTCATTCTCAGGCTCTGGCTGATGCGTCGCAGCGGTTGGTAGCTCTCCGTCTGTGACGGGCATGCACGAGTTCTCCGTAGTTGAGGGTGGTAATCCGGGCTCTGGGTCTGGCTGTTTTCTGGATCGGGGTGTGACACTCACCACACACCTGATGATGAATTGTGAATTATATTGAGAACGTTATATAGAAAAGATGCCCTAATGTACCCTGAGTGGAAACCGCATTCATCGTGAAGCATGCAAGCGATTTGCAAAGATGAATATAAAATATACAATTTTACACTCAATTATTCTAAAGGTGCAGCAGGGACATGAATAGTTGTACTGATTATTTTTTTCAGAAGCAGCTTCTTAGCAAAACCAGCTTTATACTGAGTCTGACCCTCGTTTATAAAGCAGTCTGGTGGAGAGAAAAGATTTGCGAATCGTGCAAACATGAAAGCAGTGACGTTGCTTGTGGGGGAATATTCCCTTCGAAAACAAAACCCAGCCACTGCGTCTTTAGTGGCCCGGATTTAGGAACATCAAAAAGTTATTTAAAAAAAGTAAAAGTCTGCTAAAAAGAACACAAGCAATACAACTTTTTTTAAGTTTCAGGAGTCTAAAAGCTAAAATCTAAAAAATCTAAAAAAAAAAGAAATCAATTAGACCAACCACAGTTGTTAGTTATTCAGTTTCATTGCCATCTGTACAAAAGGTAACATCTTAGGAATAATGTTGAGCTGTAATGTAAAAAGTTTCCAGTGAACCTGAATAGTAGAAACATTAGTTGACTTGAGACATGCAGGAAGTGTTTTGCTAGTCAACACAATTGTTAATCTCCTTGTTATCTGGTTTGTACTAAACATTGACATTTCTTGAGTTATTTTAATAAAATGTTCATCATGATTGGTTTGGTGTAAAATGATTCAAGTCTCATGTACTTAGGACTCTTTTAGAACAGCCCATTCTCACCCCCAAGGCGTCACCTAACTGACTTTTGACCATGCTTCAATATCTGACGCTTTAGGCACCCTTTAGCGTCAGTTAGATGACGCCCTAGGATCGCGTGTAACCCTACCCCTACCCCAGACCTAAACCTACCCACGTCATCTAACTGACACTTTTCCTTTAGCGTCAGTTCGATGACGTCGTAGGATCGCGTCATGTAACTGACGCTAAAGGGCGTTGAATATTGAAGCATGGTCAAAAGGTGACACCTTGGGGAGAGAATGCGTTGTTTAGAAGGAACACATGCCTTCTCAATAGAACATTTGTTAAAAAGTAGTAAAAAACACTTAAATGTCAATGTTTTCATTCACTAAAATGTTACATTTGTTGAATATTACATGTTATTACATGTTGTTAGCCATTTTGTCTTTTACCTAGGTCATCTATTTTTCATTTAGAATCCTTGTTGAATGTTGACTGTTCTTATAAATAAAACTTTATTTTAATTTCCACTGAACAAAATTATGAAAGCAACACTTTTGTTTTTGCCTCCATTTTTCATGAGCTCAACTCTAAGACTCTAAGATAGATCTAATACTTTTAATATGTACAGGCCTATTTTCTCTCAAATATTGTGCACAAATCTGTCCACACATGGCCATGTCCACACTTGGGGTCATGAAACCCCAAACCAAAATTTCTGAGATTTTAACAGAGGTATGTGTGTTGAACACCATTGAAGACAATGTTAGCATCTGATAGATTTAATAATAGGGTTAAAATAGTTAAATTTGAGTTTTTTCAGCTTTTTTCGTCTTCCGGGTTTTAAATCTTCATCGTGTCTACGTCACCGGCTGTGACGTGCGTGCACTGTGAGTGCTTGATGACTCAGCAGTTTCTCATAATTATTAATGATACTGAGTTTTCTTATCCTATGAGAGGACACAGTCTCTTAATTATTCATGACACCACGTCAGACATGTCAAACTGTGATATTGCGTAGTAGATGAGAGATGCAATCTTGGGATGCAAGGCGGGGAAGCGTCGAGGCGTCCACCGAGGGCCATCCAGCATCGCCGCCGGGCACCGCGGAGGAGATCGCCCAGCTGGTGAGGGACAAGCACGTTGTGGGAGCCCAACCAATTTTTTTTTTCCTCTCTCCCCTCTCTCATGTCCGTCGCTCCTCATGCTTCCGTCTCCATTTCCCCTGGACAGCACTGGAGAAACTCTTTTCAGTTGCATCAAGGATATTTTTTTAAGACTTAACATCCCCATTGAACGCATCGCAGGATTTTGTTTTGATGGAGCAGCAAATATGTCAGGGTGTTTTTCAGGCGTGCAGGCTCGGCTTAAAGAGTTAAACCCGCACTCACTTTACGTGCATTGCAGCAACCACTCACTGGATTTGATTCTCCAAGAAGCCGCGCGTGAATTTGATACTTGTGAGTCTTGTGGCTGATACTTTGAACTTTGTTCAGGGTGTCTCATCTGTGATAAGAGAGTCATCAAAGCAAAAACAGCTCTACCAATCGTTTTTTGCCTGTGATGAGGTTGCAGTCAACATCTTAGGCCTTTACCCGACAAGGTGGTGTATCCGTGACATGTCCATTAAACGCGTCACTGCAGCTTACCCCACTCTCCTGACTACACTGCACGAGCTGAAGGATGACAAGAGTGTCAGGGGGGACAGCAGAGCAAAGATCGGGGGACTCTACAAACAGGTTTTAAACATATTTCGTTTTTTTTATGCTGCCATGCCCTGTTCGAGCCCTGTGAAGCAGTTGCCACAAGCCTACAGAGTGCCACAGCAAGTGCGCAAGGTGCACTGGAATGCACAGGTGTGCTGAGAGAACAAATAGCCACACTCCGGGATGATGCAGTTGTGGACGAGCTGATCCGAAAGGTGTAAACCTGCGCATCACAAATCTCCCTGAAAATGCCAGACACCACCACCCCTAGAGTGAGCAAAACCCCAGCTCGCCTTTGCCAAACTACAGAGCCAGAGGCAGTCGCGTGTGGCGCACAAACAGTGGATTGGCGACGTAGCTTTTTCAAGGCTATTGATGTGATATCGTCGGAGCTGGACAGAAGATTTGGTCAGGCCAGTATGAAGCTCGCTGCAAAGCGAGAGAGGGCTGCTATCAAAGCAGCAGAGGGAAGGAGCGTCAGTCTGGAGGCCCTTCAGCTCCCGGAGGAGTTTGACACAGACCGCCTTGAATTCCAGCTCAAAACGCTTAGACCAATCATCGCCAAGCAGCTTGCCGATGTCACAAAAGACAGAGGGTCTAAGTGTGTCAGAGTCCCAGATGTAGCATCATGTTTGACAAAGCTCCAGCCACAAACAAGAGCCATGTTTTCAGAGACAGAAAAACTGATCGAGTTATGTCTGTGCCTACCCATCTCCGTGGCCTCATCCGAGCGCACTTTCTCCGCCTTGCGTCTTTTGAAGACATGGGTACGCAGCACCATGACCCAGAAAAGACTCACACACCTTTCGCTAATGCATGCCCACACCAGACTGATCTCATGAAGTAGCGTGTGTATGCCACGCCAATTCGTATTTCCATTTTTGGCGTGCTATCAAGACGCATAATCGCTTTTCAGCGTGTTTATGAACGCCGTTGACTTAACGTTAAATATATGACTTACCTCAACCCCGTCCCTAAACCTAACCGTCACTGGGGTTAATGGCATTTATGACTGTTCCCTTACCATCCTAGGTAAAAAAAAAAGATATGACTTACCTCAACCCCGTCCCTAAACTTAACCGTCACTGGGGTTAATGGCATTTATGACTGGAGATTTGACTGCGTGTACGAACACGCGGAATGACGCGGACGTTAATGGCATAGACATACACGCGGATAGCTCAAAATGTGTAGAGATAACATGCCACCTGACTCGAAAGTGGCGTTTATGTTTACGCAAAAGTCATGATGTCATGTTGCCCACACAGACATTTTGAACTCCCTGGACATTCGTCCCCTCATGAGAGACTTTATCTCCATGACCCCAGAGCGCACCTCGACATTTGGACACCTGTAACCAGGGCACCTGCAGCTCAGGTAACAGCATGGTGCCGCCGCTTGTAGCATTTATTTTTTAGACAACAAGTGGGATCAGCTTTGACTAGCCAAGCAATTGTAAATAGTACACTATAGTATTTTTGCAAGGTGGTGGGGATGGAGATGGAGAGTGTAATTTTGATCGGGTTTTCTTTGCGTAATGGATGTGGAGAACTGTTCAATAACATGTAAATAGTCTGAGATTATTTCCTTTTGATTTTCCTTTTGATTGTAAAAATTCAAATGTGTGAGATGGAGACAGAAAGTGTTATTTTGTGCGTGTGTTCTTTGCGTAATGGGTGTGGAGAACTGTTTAATAACATGCTTAAGTACTCAGAGTTTCCTTGTGGTGTGCATAAAATGATTTTGGAGCTTATAGAGTTGCGTGTGACAAACATGCAGTGACTCAAGTTCATGCCAGCTGACCAAATCAATTGCATTGTAGGGTTATTGTGAACTTTAATTAATATTACGTTGTTATATTATATGTTGTATGTAAATATGTTGTATGTAGCCTATATTTGCGTTGTAACGGAAGTAATTCCCCCCTGGGATTATTAAAGTATTTCTGATTCTGATTCTGATTAATAGCGCATTTATTCTGCTACCTGGCGGTGTAGTATATATGACAATAAAGTAGTGAATCTCAATGTATTTATTTTTAAAATGTATTTTAAATAGGTCTATAGGCTCAGTTTTTTTGTCAAAAAAAAAAAAAAATCACAGCACCCCTTGTTCACAATTACTTACAGTGGCCCTGCCCCCAGGGATCGCGGGATGTGGGTATGTGGTGAGCAGGACGGCCGAGGGACGTGAGAGAAAGTCGCGAGGCCGGTGGTGCGATTGCTAATGAACAGCACCTGCGAAGCACACTGGTCTCTCATCTCTCACGCAGAAGCAGAGCCATAAAGAGGGAGCGACGGAGTGGATGATCGAAAGAGCAACAGGCCTGCTTTTGTTTGTATTTTATATTTTATTTGGTAAGCCAGCAGTCGTCCGCGAGGGGCTTCTGGCCGGTAGTTATATTTTATAGTTTTATTTTCGGTAGCCAGCAGTTCCGTGAGGGACTGCTGGCAGGTATTTTTGTTTGTTTATTTCATTTAAATAAAGTTTTATTTTTTGATTGTTATCCGGTTCCTGCCTCCTTCTTCCCTGAGCCTTGCTACACTCATCCACACTGAAACGTCGGAAAACGCCTGAAAATGCTACTACGGAAACAACGTTTTCAAATATATCCAGATTAGTGTGTATGTAGCCTAAATCTGTGTTCGTGAGCACTTGTCCTTTGTCGAGATAATCCATCCACGTGTGGCATATCAAGATGCTGATTAGACAGCATGATTATCGCACAGGTGTGCCTTACGCTGCATGGCCACAATAAAAGACCACTCTAAAATGTGTTGTTTTATCACAAAGCACAATGCCACAGATGTCACAAGTTTTGAGGGAGCGTGTAATTGGCATGCTGACTGCAGGAATGTCCACCAGAGCTGTTGCCTGTGACTTCAATGTTCATTTCTCTACCATAAGCCGTCTCCAAAGGCATTTCAGAGATTGGCAGTATATCCAACTGGCCTCACAACCGCAGTACACGTGTAACCACCACACCAGCCTAGGACCTCCACATCCAGCATCTTCACCTCCAAGATTGTCTGAGACCAGCTACCCGGACAGCTGCTGCAACAATTGGTTTTCATAACCAAAGAGTTTCTGCACAAACTGTCAGAAACTGTATCAGGGAAGCTCATCTGCATGCTCGTCGTCTTCATCGGAGTCTCGACCTGACAGTTCGTCATCGTAATCGACTTGAGTGGGCAAATGTTTACATTCAATGGCGTTTCTTCACGGATGATTCTCGGTTTTCACTGTACTAGGGCAGATGGCAGACAGGATGTATGGCTTTGTGTGGGTGAGCGGTTTGCTGATGTCAACGTTGTGGATCGAGTGGCCCATGGTGGCAGTGGGGTTATGGTATGGGCAGGCGTATGTTATGCAGGTGCATTTTATTGATGGCATTTTGTAGCCCACTGAACAGTAATGTTCTTCTGTTAATTGGATTTAAGATTCATTACTTTTAAAATAAATCTAAAGAAATACGATATATTAAATAATAAATCTAAAAAAGAATCTAAAATTTAAAAATCTAAAATCTCATTCAACCCATTATTGAAAGAGGGATTTTAAAGTAACCATAATAATGTAGTAAATTGAAATAATCACAGAAATGTATTGCATTTAATTTTAGAGAAAAAAGTTAAATAATTCACAGTTTGAATACTGTAGAATTACAGTAGATTGCTGGTGACTCTGCTGCCAGTATTTTACTGTAAATTTGGAAAAAGGCAGAATTATACTGTATTTCATTTTTACGGCAATAAACTGTAAAACTAAGCATTCAATTTACACAAATTATTTGGAGGTATAGAGTGACAACTGATATTTATATGCATTTTATGTAAGTCGTCTGCAATACCGTTATAAATATCTGATTGAGTTACATTAGGCTACATTTCCTTAAAGGATAATTCCTGTATTTAACACCTTGAGTCTATTTTGTAGTTTGTTTTGAATGAAATAGAGTGGTGGACTTAGAAATTTTGACAATGGGTCCTGTCTCGACTTTTTGACTTTTTTAGAATCGCCTGTGACAGCGTTAGACTGGGTGTCTATGGGGGCATGCACAAACATGTCCATAAAACAACTCTTAACGTACATTTTCAAAACTGTGCAACTCACCGAGTGGTTGGTGGTGTTCGTTGATGTTCTGAAACAAGTAGCGTAGCAAAATACCGTTTCTGTCGTGTTTTATTTGTCATTTTTTAAAATGCATTGATGTCTGCTGGAGGACTCAGTGCTCGTTGATATTACTGCGCTAGCTACCGGAAAAGGAAAGGGGTCTGTTTACATTTGGTTGTAGTCTTTTCGCTCGGTTCTCCGTCTCTCAGAAGGCTGGCGTGAGCAGAGCAGCTGTGCTCCCGGACTTTTTTTAAGGTGCGCTAGACACCGTGTTCCGTACAGCGTCCTGGTTGTCGCCATCAAGTGGTCGGGGTGTGCTAACGCTTCAGACTCAAATTAGGGTTGTGCCGATAGACGATAGTATCGTGTATCGACGATAGTCTGACATATCGCCGATGGCAGATGCCTTTGACGATATCAATACGATAATTGGCTCGTTTTACCATAATGTATTAAATTATTATTATTAGACCTATTATTATTATTATAAAGCTAGTATTGTTATTAAATGAATATTAGGAACTACAATCAATTTGCCTTGCCTAAATTTACAACGACATCACCTCATAACAATTGCAACAACACACGCACTAATGAGGACTCCTCTAAGAGAATGTTTTTAAAACAGACTAAAAAACATCCCACATCAAAATTTAATTGCAAGGTGATCCATTCACAAATTATCAAGTGTGCTCGTTTTAACAGACGCAAAATTAAATTTCAGATCCAAGATGAAAACGGCATCGTTGTTCGTCAGTATTTGTTTCCGTAACACATTAACAAAACGTTTAATGACACTAACACTAAAAACAATACAATTACTAAATAGTATTAATAATAATATCACTAAAATAGTATTATAGTTACCGTTATCATCGTCGTCTCTGAGGGAACGCGGCGTTAATGCAGATGCCGAAAGCAGTCCGTTTTTACTTTCACTTTCAGAGATTGAGCGCGTTTACATGCGACGACTTTCTTAACCTGATTATGTTGAATAAACTTGACAATGCATGTGGTCATGTAAACGTTTCCTTTATCTGAGTCAAGTCATAAGTATAAGTATAAACCGATCGACTCAGCTAGACGTTTGGCCCTTGCTCTTGTTTCTCCCGGCATTTAAAACACATTAACCCGCGTACGTGCTTACTGAAGTGCGCATGTGAAGTGCGCAGAGAGCGCACTGGCAGGGGGGCACATATCGCAAACTCCGACTTTTTCTGACCCAAGAAATTATTAAAACGTGTTTTCATCTCGTGCAGAAATAGGCCCTAGTCAAAATGCTGCATGTAACGGCATGAGGATAGGCTAATGTGTCCGTAAATTTCCCGTTGACAAACAAAAGGATTAGGATCTTTTTTTTTTTACCTCACTATACCAGGAAATAACCTGATCCTATTAATAAACACTCCACCTTTGCTAGCAAAATAGAAAAAAGATTCTCGTATATAAAACGAAGTAGGCTAATAAAACAAGCAAATTAATGAGTAGGCTAAATAATCAAGTTAATAATCAAATAAGTTAGCCCCGCCCCGCCCCCTCACGATAATATCGTGTATCGCCGATCTCACAGGCTGACGATAGGACGATATGAAAATGGAGCATATCGCCCAACACTAACTCAAATATCGAGCGGAAGTTTATACGCGGTTGTGAGGTATCTGAAAAAATAGTTCCACAAAAGCAAACAACACGGATTGAAAGCATACATTGCGCCGATATATTTGTTTTTAATCATCAATGAACACCACCAACCACTCGGTGAGTTGCACAGTTTTGAAAATGAATGTTAAGTGTTGTTTTAAGGACATGTTTGTGCATGCCCATAGACAGCCAGTCTAAAGCTGTCACAGGCGATTCTAAAATAATCAAAAAGTCGAGACAGGACCCATTGTCAAAATTTCTAAGTCCACCACTCTATTTCATTCAAAACAAACTACAAAATAGACTCAAGGACTAAAAGGAATTATCCTTTAATGTCAAAAAGTGAACTATGTTTAGTCACTCAGGTGGCACATTCCCATCTAAATGAGAAGTTAATCAGTTTTAATGACCAACATGCCTGTGAGACTAAACACAAAGGAATAGTTTGTTGTCATTCTAAACTTTTATGGCTTTATTTCTTTAGTGAAAACATTCTGAAGCTGAACTGTTTTGTCCATACAATGAATGACATTAAATTTAATATTTTAGTAATGTGACGTGAACGGCTTGACTTATTTGATGTTTAAGGTGTGTGTCACCATATAAGTCTGTTTATATGTGAAAACTGTACGTTGATAAATATTTTGATTTGATTTGATTTGAGATATTTTGACCAATTTGTCTTGTAATTTCAGAATATCCCAGACAGCAAACTGACATTGAATCAACGTGGAAACGACGTCGCTCATGACATTGAAACAACGTTGATTTTGCTCATCGAATTAACGTTGAACCAACGTCAGACGCGGCATTCTTCAAAGCTAAATGAAAATCGAAAATTGGTTTGCTTTCATAACGTTGAAACAATGCGTTGATTTCAAGTTGATTTTCCGTTAGTTTTGAAAGAATGACGCGTCTGACGTTGGTTCAACGTTAATTCGATGAGCAAAACAATGTCAGATCAACGTTGTTTCGATGTCATATTTCCACGTTGATTCAATGTCAGTTTGCTATCTGGGATACAAGTAGTATCGATTCATTTCACACTAAATGTATGTCCTTTGTGAAGCTTTTACATTTTGAACCCTATTGATTTCAATCACTACACATTTTTTTAAAAATATATGAAGTTTTATTAACTAAGTTCGGGAGGAGCACGTTCAGATAATTGACACGAGTGGACAGCAATCAGCAATCAATGATAAGAGGGTACAAATAGACTCAGCAGTCTTACCTCGATCCATTGACAGTTTGCAGCATCCCTCCTCCACCCCTTCTCCACACTCCTAGTTCTCCACACTCCTCTTTTTTAAAAAAATCACTTGCATACGGGGGGAGTACTCTGGGTTCGGGCAGAATTCCGAGCTCGGAGCCCTCCCTCCGGACAGCACGCCAAATACGCATTGAATCTTACTCACTCAAAAATTATATGTAAGTGTGAACTCGTGAAGAACGCCATTTGAGATTGGCTCTTTTTTTGGGCAAATATTTATATGCACAATTACAAAGTGGCAGCAATAATGAAACACAAAACAGAAAGACCTATTTGCCATGGATGTGTTGTGTGCACTGCGCCGCTGCCGCCGATGATCTGTCTTCCTCCATTTTGCCACCAGTTAATTAGTGTTCAAAGAAAATGAAGGGAAATCGCTGAACTTTGTGACACGTGACCCTACCAAAGTGATTACTGTAAAATTCAATTGCGTTTTACAGATGGAAAAAAATCATCCCCAAAAATATTGTCCCATGTCTTTACTTTGAAATGTATGGCTTCCTTTAAATTTTTGGCCATCATATATCTGCAGCAAGAAGTTTGAAAATATCTCTGTGTGGAAAAGTGCTCCATGAAAGTTCTTTAAAAATGTTTGCTTTGTGGTTTGAAAAACAAAAATAAGGATTCAAATGACACTGGGGTAAGTAAATAATGAGACAATTTTCTTTTTCAGGTCAGCAATTACTTTAAGAACATTTCAACTTTTAAAAGGCGTCATTTCTAGCAAACTAAAATAATGTATCCATGTGGGAATGTTTGCATTCAACCTGGAGGCAAAGCTGAACCTACAAAATAGCCTGACGTAAACATTTAATTCTCCACTGGCTAAATGAAATGACTTGACATCTGCTGTAAACAAAGCCTAGAGAAACTGGTGTTCCGCAGGAGGAATTTTAGCTTTGGTTTTTATATGGGGATCAGATGAATGGGGTTTTTGTATCTGAGATAAGCTATAATGACGAATCTCTGCTCCGGAGAAATACTGACAGAATGAGAGGAAAGTGACAAGCCGTGTGAGAGCATCATCACAAAGACTTCCCGTCCCCCTCCCTCCATAGCCCACCTGTTTGTGCTGGTTTATATCCTTCACTCTCTCTTTTTTTGTGTCTCGATCTCATTTTTTCCTCTTTCAAGCAAGCCCTGGCCTTGTTACAGACACTCTTCCTGTTCAGATCCCAATCTCTGTACCTGCCTTATTAGAAATCCAATTCCCTGCCTTTCTGACCTCCCATTCTCTATATATTTCCTCTTTCAACATGTTGAAAAAACTTTGGATGCGAGCAAAACATCCTGAAAAAAAGATCAGTTTTGTTTGCCTCTATTAAGGTGCAGTCTTCCCTCCATCTCACTCTTGGGTAAATATGCACATATCTTAGATGCATTACCTCCATCATGTGCTCTAGACCTTCCAGGGTGTATTTTTATAATATTCACTGCTGCCTGGCTGTCATGAAGCATGGGACCTGTCATTTATTGAGTGTGCTGATGATATTTGGTGGGATCTGTTCTGCTTGTTGAGGTTTGACTATCTGATATTCGCCGGTTACATAACAGCCAGATTGCAGAAGGTTTCCTGGTTGAAAATGAATCATAGTTTATTAAAGCACCCTGGAGGACCTTGGATAGCATCCTCCACATAACCCAAAAGTCTTATACCACGCTCTGTTCAAATACACTGTAAAATGTAGGCTACTTGGGAAACTATTTGGAAAGTAATTTCCCCTGATATATCTTATTATTTATTAATTTAGTCGAAAATAAAGTTAGGAAAATCTTGACGAGAGTCGTGTTCACGTTAAATTGTACTCAATGGATGCTGAGTAATTCTCTAAAACGGTGCCTGTCGACGCCCCCCATTAGGCACCTGTCTAGCGCACCATGGCGCGCGGCTCCCACGCACAAGATGAGTCGCTCGCGCTCTCATCTCATCAGAGGCATTAAACTACAGCAGTCACACGCAGCTCCGAACACCGACATTCCGGCACTCTCACTATTCCGTCAGGGAATTCCGTGTAGGGAATTTTTGTCTTGGGAAATCGTACTGAATCGAAGACTTCCTATTTGGAATCACTAAAGGTAAGTCAAATACCAAAGGAGGATCACCTGTTTTTCGAAGTGTGTTTATGTATTATGATGTTGTAGGCACATTCTTATGTAGGCTAGCTATTATTGTCAGGCTTTATACTGAGTAAAATCATATTGACAAATATTTTAAGAGTCATCTGGAATTACTGTTTCGAGTCCCATTTTTGGTTGGTATACATTACAAATTACCAATGGTCTCGATCTCTTTAAAAATGTTTTGCTCTCATTTGTATTAATATATTTTACTATTTTGACTGTCATGAAATGTTAACATTTATATGTAAACATAATTATTATTTTCTAACTTGAATAATGGGCTAAATGTGTGTATGGGATGAATGCTTACCCAAAATAATATATTTTAAATATATTTATTAAAAATATGTATTGTATAATATATTATTGTTTTGAAATAATATATTATTATATAGATTGATGGATGGAAATTCCCATGTTCTGAAAAAAAAAATAGCCTGCAATTGGTTAAAACTTAATTTGTATATTGGTTAATATACAAATAGGTATTTAAGGGAACCAACAAGCCAGGTGACACTTTATAATAAGTTTCATTAATAAATCAATAACAAACTTTATATAATACTTAATGGCTCATTAATTAATATGTATTCACATAGCTAGAAACATGTGATAATGTGTTTGTTAATGTTTACTAATGAACCCATTAAACATTACATATTGATTACCAGATCATTATTTAATTTAAAAATTGATATGCTTTCAAATGTCATTACATTTTAAATTGGTAAATAACTTTCTTAAAAATCAAGAAAATATGAATCAAGAATAAAATCAAAAGTATATATGATTTCCTACAAATGATTTAAAAATATGTTATACAATGATTAAAAGCTTATTTGTTAATGTATCCGAATACTAACAGATTTATTGAAACTTGTAAGCTAAATGCTTGCTAAAAAACAAAAGAAAATTGTAATTTGGGTATAAAACATATTTTTATCACCACAACACTTTGTGTGTGTGTGTATATATATATATATATATATATATATATATATATATATATTCAAGGACTATCCCCCCCCCTCTCTCTCTCTCTCTCTCTATATATATATATATATATATATATATATAGAGAGAGAGAGAGAGAGAGAGAAAGAGAGAGGATAGTCCTTGAATCATACATCAACAGGACGAATGTTCACTTTATTGTTCATTTATCAAAACAATAATATAATTATATTAACTATTATATTAACTATTATATAATGTTTGTTAATGATTTAATGAAAGTTATAGAGTGTTACCAAAATGGGCAAAAATGTAAATTTATATATTAATATTAATATAAGGGGAATGCTTGAATATCAGGCAGGGGAAAATACTCCCTGGAAAACAGTAAATGTAGTAGAGACAGACTGTATTCATCAACATGTTTTTAAAAAATAAAAACCACAGGGCTGACACTGTTTTGGTCGTCCTCATGAAGTTATTCCAAAGCTGCGCTGTGATTCTGTGATGCAAAAAAAAAAAAAAAAAAAACGCTCTGGGGACGAATACATGCTACATTACAATTCAGAGCTTCTTAAAAACAACTGCAAAGACCTTTATCTTCTCCTTAAAAATACAAATTATGATTACTAGTCTCATATATGTGAAGATTAAAATAAAAATCTGATAATACAGTATGCTATGTATCATGATAGATAGACTGAGTCATCCTTATCTCTGCCAGTCCTGCACCTTTTCCTTTGGCCTATAGCCAGATGCCTTATGTTGTCTCATATTTAATTCAGTACCAGTCAGGTACATTTTGTTGCTTATAACCATTATTATGAGCCTACATAGATGAGCAACAGTAAAAGATACTGATTGCAGTTTGACTGACCATTCAAAATAAAGATTTTCAAAAGATGACGTGGATGATAATAACACTAAAACTAATAGTAATGTAAATATACTGGTGACAATTTGTCTTACATTTTAAAATATTTTTTAAAAACATTTAAAATATAATAATTCATGGCCGGTTTCACAAGGCTTAAGCCTACTCCCAGACTAAACTGCATGTTTGAGCTTTCTTAACAGAAAGCAACTTGCACTGACATGTCTTAAAATATACATTCACTGGGTTGATATGGGGCATGACGGTAGGCATCATTCTGACCACCGATTTATTGATTTCTTATTTCCGACTGATAGAACACCAACTCTTCTCGCTTGCTTCCTCCAGTTATTAATCACCACCAGACACTGTAATGGGACGACATGATTGACATTCAGTTCTCATTAGTTATCTGAATGCACACCCTATGGAGATTAAATTACTGGATGAAGAATAGGGTTTTGATAGTGTTACTGTGTGCATGTAGTGGAGTATGAAATATCCCATGAGCCAAGTAAACAGTGAAATTAAAACAAAATGAAATTCCTCCTTAGAAGCAAAATAATTACCCAAATCTCCCATGGGGTGCTTTTGGTGTGCAAATAAATGAGTTTGAATAATGGGGATTTCTTTCTTTTTATTTAATTTGTTATGAGAGGATATCATCTGATTTTGCATTAGATATTTGGAGAATTTTAATGAAATATTTAATTGTTCCGGTGCATCTATTTTATTCATAATAAATTGAATAATAAAATTCAATTAATTTTCATCTGTTAAAAATTGTTGGCTTGGGCTGTTTTGAATGTGCTTTGAACCCATAATATGTAAATTACCTTGGATGTTTAGGCTAAAAAACTGCTGTGTATCATAAACAACTGAATACCAAGTGAATAGTTAGCTCTGAATTTTTATCAATTGACCAGAGTTAATGTAACCAAAACTTCAACAGATCTTTTTAGCACCTTACACACTCCAGCTAATTGGACGTTGCTGAGAACTGTCAGCTACGCAAATTGAACCAATTACATCTGCTTTGTTTCTGAATGTGAAGAACAAGAGTGTGTTTGATGCACTTCCAACTAATTTCAGAAGAGTGTGGCGTTATTGATTGAGGCCATGCGGTTAGACAGCCCATAATGATCTTGTGTTTGTGCCCATGAAGCATCCCATCTGTTGACTTCCATCTGAATCAAGTTCAGATGACATAGGCGGCCCAGGTGGCCCTATGTATACAAACATCCACACCATGGGTCTCATTCATGAAACACGAGCAGAACGAATTTGTGTGTAAATCGTGTGTAAAGTGGTTCTTCTGGCGTAAATTTTCGGATTCGCAAGAAATCGCAAGAAATCTACACCTGCTCCCAGCCACGCGTAAATGGTGCACTTAACATCCGAACATTTTGCTCATTAATAAAGGCTGTATTTTAATTCACCAATGGGTACATATTTAAACAGCAAAATATTTTATATAGTAATTATATGCGTTTTTTCTTTTTACTTTTATTATGAGAGCCAGTAAGCAGATCTGGTGATCGGTGGCGGTCCTTCTCCAGTTTGAATACGATTTTTCCGAAGTGAACTAATTCGTTTTTTTTTTTGCTGTCAAGCTTAATGTCGAACCATTTTCTTCTCACTTCTGGAACTTTTTGATTAACAGATGAAACTCCATTAACTGCATCTGTAATATGCTGCCAAGCTTCCGCTAGCCACTATGTACGCTTGAAAATAAAATGTGGCGTTGAATGAACTTCTGATAATTAAACTTCAATTTCTGCATTCGAGAAATCTTTCTTTTTCATTCGCATTCATGTTATTATATGCCTATAGATGTCAGTCAGATATAATGGGCGGGATTTATGGTAATTGAGAATGACATGCACGCGCATCCCATTAACGACTGATTGTAATTCATTTACACACACACATGTCACTATCACATCTGACGTTTACGAAGTATTTGTGAATCAGGAGAAGAATTTTCGGGAAGGTCTCTTTACGCGCAAATCACTCTCATATTTACTTGTATATTTACGAATGTTTCATGAATGAGACCCCATGACCCCATTAGAGACAGTTCCACTGGACTGGGCTGAGATTAGTCATGTATTATCTGTTCTTTGTGTCCAATACATGATTTGGATTGGAGTAGTAGAGCCTTGAATAGTATTAAAGTGAATGTCACAACCAGGCTGCCTCCAGCCTGAAGTGCCGTGCACGATCCAGCACCCTGTAGGCTTTTTGGCACAGCAACTGCTGAAAGTTTGAGTAGGACGGATCTTCAGTCATTCTGCATCTGGCAATGTGTTCTGATATCTCTCTGTGACAGTCTGTTGTTGTTTGCTCTCTGAAGCAGAAATTGTGAAAAATTGCATAACCTCTTAAGAATTGTGCTTTAGAGTATAGGCTACATAAATCATATGCAACACGTCTTAAAGAGCCCCTATCATAGCATTTGAAATGTTCCTATTTTTTTAGGAGTTCCCAAAAACAGTTTAACGTGCATGCAAGGATAAAAAACACTTTATTTGTCTTATAATATGCATTTATTTTTAACTGATTTGCTCAACGACTCCCAAATGATTCGTTCGTCGATTCATTTTCCCGAACACCTCCTTTGAGTGACGCGAATCCGCGGCGATTGGTCAAATGACCCAGTCAGTTGTTATTGGTAAACCGTAGGCAGAGACTGTCGGCAACGGAACGCCTATAACCAAGATTATAGCTTGTCAAGTGTTGAAAATTGTATATAGTGTTTGAACAAACGTGTCAGAAAAAGTGCACTTTCCACACGGTCCCTTACTCGCATCTCCGTCAAGAGCAAGCTTTACCGGCGAATTAAACTCACATTGCGGGGGCCTTTGAAGGGCAGTGTTTATTATATAGAGCGAAGTCATATTTGGCTAAGTTGTTTAGGAGATAATTGCCATTTTTCAGTGAATGTCTGGTGAATATCAAAAACAAAACTAACTTTACCCCGCTTAGAAGCTGCGCGGAGTGTACACAACACACACAACACAATAACTATATTGTACATGCTACAGAAAACATAACAGCAAACATTATTAATATTACTTACAGATTGTGATTCAGAGGAAGACGAACCTGATCCATATACACTGGATACTGAGCCCTCCTTCAGGAACAACCGGCTTATCCACATTAGAATTCATTTAGGTTTTTGAATTTTGAATGATTCGTCATTAAAATGATGAGAACACAGGGTTCGGGCTATACTGTTGTGGCATCGTTGCAAATATAAACTCTGACCACTGATTCTTCACATGCTTGTCCCTGGACAATGGAAACAAGTGGCTGAACTGTCTTTGCAATATAGAACACAGCGTCTCGACATGATGCGATTCAGCTGAAGTTTTTGAATGTGTTCTAGACGTCACTTCAAGTTTACACTTCCGTATGCACGCACAGTTGTTGGGAGCGGCCAATGACCTGTCTACGTCACGATGTAACAGCTAATGTCGCGTTTCAAAAACAATTAATTTCATTGACTCAGAGTCGACTCTCACTTTTGAAAGACAATAACTTTATATATGGTGCACTTTCAGATAATATAAATCTTTGCAGGATGTTTTCATTCCCTTAGAGCTATATTTCACACTACATGAACATTTCCATGAACACACTACATTTTTACAGCTCAATTTTGTGTCTCTCCGTTCAAACATGACAAAGTATGCGTCCGCTTCGCTATCTCTGAACAGTGGAACAAGTTTGAGATACCTATTGATATCAATGTTTGCACTAACCTCAGATGCATGCAAACTCTGAGGGGCAGCAGATGACGAGCTACTAGATGAAGATCATGACAGAGGCATGAGGAATAGGTTTATCTTTCCGTTCTGGACCTTTTTACTTCTAACTGGCATAGTTTTAAATCGTGATCAGTCTCCGGTTTATGGAGCCCTCCTAGTCCCACTTTGTCAACAAATTAAAATAATTAAAATAACTATCTCGTGGCCTCAAGAATACAATCTCATGGCCTCAAGACAGTAAAGTGTCTGACACATAGACACTTTGTTATTAAACTGGACCCTGTAGTGCAATACTTCACATTCTGTGCAACAATTTCTGTTTTAATATTCAGTGTGCAATATAGTTTGCTGCAGTTCTGCTTCTATTTATTTACTAGCACTGTTCATCACAATTCTTTTAATACATATCTTGTAGGCTGCATATCCATAGTCCTTCATATTTTATAGCATATATTTATACTTTTTACATGTATATAATTGTTTATTTACCAACTTCTATATATTCCATTAAATGTATTGATGTGCACATCAACTGTGACACAAGAATTGTAACCTGCTATGCTATTGATAACCTGGGTGAGGTTATCAATTGCATCAATAAAGATCCATAAAGTATTTTAAGTTAGCCTATAGTGGAGTGTGCAGAGTGGTTCATTAATTATTGAAGTGTTTCACATTTTGGTAATTTTGAATAAGAAAAGCATGTGTCCGTGTAGCCTATGAAAAAATGTCAGCAGAGGGCGTTCAAGGTTTAGGTCACTGTACCTCCGTCTGGCTGTTTCCATGTGTGTTATAGTCCTTCGTCTGCACCATCCTGTCTGCGTCTCCAGCACTACACTTCCCATGATCCTCTCGTCTGCACACCTGAACTCACTCCCTCATCAGCCTCCCGTTCAGCGTCCTGTTCATCTGTTTCACCTGTCTTCACCTCATTATGTCTGATTCCTGCCTGTATTTAGTTCCCTCTGTTTCATTCTGTCCTTGTCGGTCAATGTTTAATGTTACCTGGTGTTACCCTGTCTTCCTGCCTGAATCTGACTTTAATTATTAGTAAATCTGTGTATTGGAACTTCTTGGACTCAGCCTGTTCTTCTGCCTGCACCCACACCCCGTGACAATGTGTATTTCCCAGTATTTTCTGTAGAAGAACAGCAGATTATCATATGAATCATTGTGACAGCTTTACAGAGGTAAGAGTGTTTTAATTAGCACGGTGAACATTTAGTTAGATGGCAAATTACTGAGTTAAGATAACTGCAAGATTAGCTAGGTGTTCAAGCTGGAAGCATTAGCGATTAGCATAAGTTAAGCAGGCTAATTTTTATTAGGCTAATGGTTCTTTAGCCTCGGTAAAGTCCGGTAAAATTTGTAACGTTAGTAACAGGAACAAAGCACGGCAGTTCATGTGGTGTTGTTCTATTTAGATGACGTTAACTGATGGGTTTATTGAAAAGCGCTATATAAATTAAATGTAGTATTATTATTATTATTATATGATTACTTGATACTAATGATGGGGACGAGACCGCCTATGCAAGAGTCCGAGTTAAGACAGAGTCTTTGAAGGGTCTAGTCCGAGTCGAGACCAATTCCGTTGGTTTTCAAATACAGTTGAGTCCGAGTCAAGAGCGAGTCTTCGAAGGGTCGAGCCTGAGCCGAGACCGAGCTTGTTGTTTTTCAAATACAGTTGAGTCCGAGTCGAGACTGAGTTCGTTGTTTTTCAAATACAGTCGAGTCCAAGTCAAGACGCGAGTCTTTGAGGAAGCAAGTCCGAGTCAAGCTTTTGTCTCGACAAGTCAGTTTTGATATTCATGATTTAAAGGGACACTTCATCCATTTGCAGTAAACTTTGTATCTTTAGAAACCCAGTCATATTTTTGAATGGTCATGGTTTATTCCCTTATTTTTAATTAGAATTAAGGATTTAAGTGTTTTACTTCCTGCTTATTATGACGTAAATATCGTCATTTTGCGTCATAATAAGCAGGAAGTCACATTTCATTAGAAAGTGTAGAAACTACAAACTTAGTTCCTCATTATTCAAGGGTGTGGGACCCACTCACCCTACAGGCCTATTACAAATTAGTGGGTTAGATTTCAACTGGGATTTCACTGATGATCCTCTGTTACTGGTGAATGGGGCCAACTGACTATCTCCCGCCTCAGACTTCATCCTCCCATCCCGAAAGCAGTTTCAGCTAATATCACCATCGGCAGCTTTCCCGCGAGTGGGCGTGGTTTCAGTGCGGCCATCGGACACGCCCCCAGCATTTGAGAATAGAAAATACTGCTCATTTTTTCAAGATTTTGATGGCTTATTTTATGTACTTGCCGGATTTTTTTATCATTCAAATTTGGGTAGCCAATACACATTTTTCTATGGTGTGACAGACTCAGAACACGAACTTAATTTTGACTTTACAGGAACTTTAAATAAAAGTCACTCTCCGTGTATCTCTCGCCCAGTGTCGCTTGCAGAGTTCGTTTCCCTTTTGTCCAGTCAAGCGCCTCATAGACAGACGTGGTGACTGACTATGAAAGAATACGCTGTATGTTTAATTTAAATAGCATTAAAAAAATGAACGAAGCGCAATATGTGGCGGCCGGAGTTGATTTTATGGCCGCAAATTAGTCTATGTGTGGGAAACACTGCATAAAAGTCACGTGCGAACTGCTCGACTCGGTACTGAGGGGTTATAGGGTTTCTTAACTTTTCGCCGACGAAAGCAAAGGCATGGAGAGCTTCACCAGGGGTTCTTTTGGGCCCTATAATTTCCGAGATCACGGAATCGCGGACGGAATTACGGAATTGGAAAATTATATGTTTATTTATAATGCCGTTATTGTCATGGAAACAGCCTCGTCAGCACTAGACCTCCTCACTCTGCCCACTCGTTCCACATCCCCTGAGTTCTGATCACCTGCCCCTGGCTGTCATCATCACCTGCCTGCAATCTGCACGTTCATCATCAACATCTTAAAAACGGCTCCGCCTAGGATCACCTCAATCAATACTTCTATATTCATATCTGTCATCAAACCAGCTACTCTCCTGCTCTATCTGTTCCTGAGTGACAGTAATAAAACCTCTTGTTTACATTACCTGTTTGTGTCATTCTGATCTGTGACCCTTTTTTTCTTCAAATCTCCCTCTTGCTCACTCACTCTCCTCCCCCATCATTAGTGTATACGCTCCCTGCTGATTGGCTACACGTTGTTTGTGGTGCTCGGGATAAACCACTTTCAACAGTTAATTTTATTTTTTTATTTTCTTCAGAAATCGCTTGCTGCACCTTTAAGGATGGATCTAGTTCTTGATCCACTCTCTATCTGACTTTAAATTAACATGATTCCATTCTTCTCCCCTTATTCATCATTTTTAAGATAAATTTCACTTAGCTAATATAACAATGAAGAAAATGTTCTAAAAGTGGAAATAAAGAGCTCAAAGTTAAGTTTAACAAGTATTATGGGTCAATTGAAATTGAAAGTGGTGGGCTGACATATATCGACCGTGACGTGCAGTTCCCTTCCTGGACCTTTGAGGATATATACTGATAAGCAGGTTAAGGGCAGGGGTGGGCTTTAGGGATAGTAACAAGGAAACCCAATAATAATACTTGAGTTTTAATAAATATACATCAAATATGTTGTTATGGTTGTATAATGTTTTATATATTAAAATACATTAAGCATCTAACACTACTTACTACTTACACTATGTACATAGCATTAAAAAAATTCTTTGCACTACTTCATCACAGGCCTAATAGTATCTGCCTAAATTCTGGTTTATATCTCCTATCCTCAATAGACCCCTTTTCAGTTGGTAAACATGGTGACGTTTTTATGTTGGCGGAGCTTAGGTGGAGGCAGAATGATCCCTCTGGCTGCTTTACTAATGCTAGTTAGCAAGTTTTATTAGCTTGTTTTTTAACAATGACTGGAGAAAATCAGATTTTATCTTAATGTGTAAGGTCGCTCAGTGTCCAGGACCGCGATTGTTATTTCCAAAAGTTATTTTTAACGGACAGAACCAGATTGGCCGACCCGTAGCCGCCTACACGCTCACTCAATGCATGGATGATCTCACAGGATTAATGTTACGTTACCTCGGTTGAGTGGCCTTCTACACCCTATAGAGAAACCGATCTTAAAGAGAACCTGAGGACATATAAATCTTTAGATGCCTATATGGTCCTGTACAAGACTTGTGTGTATGATCCGCAGCTCTGCTGAGCTAGGGTAGAGAAGACGACAATGTAAAGAGTTTCATCACAGTGCGATTTTAATCATGTGAATATTTTCTAGAAATAAAAAGTCCAGATACAGCATATTCATTTTTCATTGATACTTGCACCAAACAACACAATACGATGACATTTAATAATAATAAAAGTAATTTAAACTCCTTATTATGAGCCAAATCTGTGCTGGTTTGCATTGGCCGCCTCCAGTTTTCACTTTGTTTTGCCTCCAACTAGCGCCGTGACGTAACTGTGATGTCGGTGCAAAACTAAAGTGGTCAATACTCAGGTACTCATGTGTCATCCATGTGCATTATTCTGACTTCGAAAAATGGATAAGAAGTGGGGTGCCAGCATAATTATAATCGACCCTATTTACTTTTTTAACACACATTGCTGGTGTTATTTTGGATGGTACATAAATCACTGCACCTTAAATTTTTTTTATAATCTTTTATCAAAATGAAATAGCTTGCTCCTGCTCTAAAATGACTTTCCTTTCCTGCCGTCTTTATATATCCCTCTTACTTTTCAACCCCCCTGCGACCATCTGGCTTCATTCTGGTTTGCAACAACTATTTCTCATGATCCAATCCAATCAAAAATTGATAGAAAGTCTTTGCCTACATTTTCACATTAAAAATACTATTTCACCAAGAAATGAGTCACATGGTTTCATGTTAAATGTTTCATTAAGAGCATCCACATTTGGAATAGGCTACATAAAAATTCCCCACCAAATTCCACACATGTTCTCTATCTAACCATCACTAACAGTCAAAATTTCACAAATCATTTAGTGTTTTCTGAAGCAACATTTGTTTACTTGCTCCCAGAGTAAATTAGCGAATCAAAAACATGTCAGAGCTGAAGATGCCACAGCACTAACACAAACTGACGAATCTGCCGTATCACATTAGTACTCCGTGAATGAATAGAGTAGGTCGTTTGGGAGAGAACTGTGAGACTTTACATCTATTCACTGAAACTTCTTGAAATTACCTTTGGTCTTCCCTGAGGAGGGGGATTGCCATCAGCAGGCAACCCAGGTAGGGATTTAAAAGTCTTCAAGACAAATCGCAAATACTTTTAATAGAGTGTAAATCAAGAAATCATTGGTGTGAGATACTAAGTCCCTGTTGTCTGAACACATATAATGGATCCTGTTATTTGTTTTCTTTTGGTAGAATATGGCTTTTATCTAGCATATTCATTTTAGAGAGAGAATCATTTTCTAAATTAAGATCTGATGACTTGTTTTGCATACTCCAGGAACCCATGTTTAATAAATTACTGTGAGTGGCGGGTCTTTAAATGCATGAAAGTGATGAAAGTTGGGTAAAGATCAAAATTAAAAGGAATTTGTATATGATTAAATCCTTTAAAATACTGCTGTACATATTGTTGCTAATCTGATATTCAGCTAAACCTAAACGCTTTGTTTAAAACCATTGAGCTGTCTCCACTGGCAGCACTTCAAGCATGATAAGTGCATGAAGATTATTGAATGTAGGCAGCATATTTATACCTTTTCCTCAGATACCTTATTTTGGCAAGATTTTATAAGGCAGCTTCTGATGCATTCCCAGAATGCTTAGGGTGCGTTTCCCAAAACAGCATCACAGTTCAAACCAAAGATGTGAGGTATGAACTGAAACACCTTGTTTCTGCTAATAGGTGCTGTAAGGGCAGAACACAACTTAAAGCAAAAATAAAACTATTTAATTAGTTATTTGAAATATTACTTCGTTTTTTTTTTTTTTGTTTAATCCTCTGTTGACCTGTTATGATTAAATGTACAATACAATTTACTGTATTTGAGATCGATTTGAGTATACAAATATTTCACAGGAAATGTGTTTTGTCTTGCAAGAAACAATAATTCATAATCATGAAGTAAGTTTTAGAATTATGAATTTGACCTTTTTTAATCATTTTACTGCACTTTGAATATCATGTATTGTTAAATTAAATTCAAATCGATTTCTATAGTGCTGTTCACAATTTTGAATAGTTGCAAAACAGCTTTACATATGGAAAGAAGTTAGTAAAGATATGTAAACTATGATGACAAATAAAGAAAACAACATATAGTCAGTTTCAAATGGTGAAAGTAAATTTACATACTTGATCAGAAGTTTTAAAACTTCTGATCAGGTATGAAAATTAATAATATATATATATATATATTGAGGTGGTGCTGTCTGCACACACAAGCTCTTTTGCTCGCTTACTTCCACGAACGTCAGTTTGGTTTGAGCGTCAGTTTGTGCTGGGGACAGAGACGCATTCAGAAGTGCATTTTCAAAAGTGCTGGGTACAAACTTGTCAAACTGTGCAGCCTTTCTGCTCAACCCATAGATAAATGCATAGATCCGCATATCCGCATACCAAATATGTTCATCAGTGGTTACAGTCTATATCAAGCAGGGACATGTTTGTGTGCATTTTATTTTGTGATTTCACTGGAATGAATATAGTTTCCACAACAGCGATTGAAGTGCGCGTCCGAGTGGAGACTGCGCAAGCCATGCAACTGACAGCAGCGGCAAAAAGCGCTCAGCTTGATTTTAAAAACAAAACATTTTAGCGCTAGATCTCTTATTTAAGAGCAAACTAAATTAATGCTCTGCAAGTTAACTGGAGATGTTTTATTTTTATTAGGTACATCCGTGCCTCAATGTTTCCAAAAGTGGTCCCGGGTACAAAATGACTAATGACAAAATTGGAGCATAACATCGCATGACCTAATTTGCAGTAAAACTAGTTGATCACGAGTGGCTCAACAGGTAGATCTTTAGATAAACTCAGGCATTTGACCGATGAGCATGAATACTGGCAATGAGTGGTATCGTCTCTTGCTTATGACCGTAAAAGTGGGTCAGCATATATGTGTGGTCGGTAACAAACAAATAAAAGATGCTTAAACAATGCTTTTTCCTTATCACAATCACATTCATAACATAAATGGCATTAAACCTATTGGCTTCCCCCAAACTTTAACACAGTGTTGCCTTTTAAACACAGTAGAAACCAATTACACAGCTTAGATTATTACAATGTATTGGATGATAACTCAAAATGGATGCTAATGTGAAGTATAGCAGTATTTGTGTCATCACTCTTTTAAAGGGATACTATGCAAATTCTTTTTAGCTTAACTGAACAGCTTAGGAGTTATTGAAATGGTTATATCACTTCTTTCGGGATGAATGGCCGTCTGTGTTCCGTGCAGAGTCTTAACACGGAAGCACGCCTCAATCCGTTTGCGGAGACTGAACAGGTTCCCCTTCATCTCTGTTTTTAGCGCTTTTCTGCGGCACTGAGGACAGCGACTCAGTAGCCTACATGTGTGTGGCTCTTGTATCGCTGTCCTCAGCTCAGTACTGAAAGCAGACAAAGATGGCAGTAAGCCTAACTTAAAGGTGCCATATGTAACTTTTCTTCTAAAATGAATCCTTTGTTTATTGCCTGTGTGTGAAAGGGTTGTAATCACACATTACCAATGATCCACTTGTCAGGTTTTGCTATTACCTCTGAAGGCCAGTATTCCTATTTCTATGTGAAGTCTCCAGTTTGGATTTTCTGCGAAATCCATCGGATGTGATGTGCACTGCAGCTAACGACATGGAGTCTGATGACACAAAAAAACGACCTGCCTCTAGCACAATACAGACTCCAACACAAACTCCACATAAATATAAAAAACAAAACAAAAAATATATCTGCTGAAGCTCGTCAGACCAAACGTGAATCGGATCGACTGGAACGTGAAAATATGGATCAATATCGGCTGAGCGTTTGATTTATGGAGACCTAAGCTATTTTTTATTGTGATAAATTACAAGTTTTCAGATATGCTGAAATAATGGTAAACTGTAATGAAATAGCAAGATAAACTTCAACATACACTCCACTAAAGGATTATTAGGAACACCTGTTCAATTTCTCATTAATGCAATTATCTAATAAAACAATCACAAGGCAGTTGCTTCAATGGATTTAGGGGTGTGGTCCTGGTCAAGACAATCTCCTGAACTCCAAACTGAATGTCAGAATGGGAAAGAAAGGTGATTTATGCAATTTGGAGTGTGGCATGGTTGTTGGTGCCGGTCTGAGTATTTCACAATCTGCTCAGTTACTGGGATTTTCACGCACAACCATTTTTAGGGTTTACAAAGAAAGGTGTGAAAATGGAAAAACATCCAGTATGCGGCAGTCCTGTGGGCGAAAATGGCTTGTTGATGCTAGAGGTCAGAGGAGAATGGGTCGACTGATTCAAGCTGATAGAAGAGCAACTTTGACTGAAATAACAATTTGCAATTGCTCACCAAAATTGGACAGTTGAAGACTGGTGCTTTCTTCTGTGTGTTGAAAGTCTTAGTGTGGCTTGTACCATAAGTACGGCTCGCTCATGTGTTCAAGCACACGCATTTTTTCTTGTAAAAATGGGCTCTATGCACGGCAGTATTTCCAGTGAAGGTTTAAGGATGCTGGATTACTTCCGCCGATCGTATAGTCCAATGATATACCGAGAATTTATATTGGATTTTATACTCTATGGTTATACTAAAGAAACGTTAGTCACAAAAACAGACAAGACAGACATCCCTCATTGTGTTTGTGCTTCTTTTTTTAATTATATTAAATAAACATAGCTGTTTATAAAATTACATCTAAACGTATTAAAGTTTTGTTTCAAAGACGAGAGGACAGTAAATTTGGAAGACTAATCCCGTTTTCCTCGGTTTTGAAGAGCACACTGAAGAGCATCCTTGCGTTAAATGCGTAATTTATGCGTGCATAAAGCCCATTGTCTGCAATCTGAAACATCACCGATAGAGGCAGCTAAAAAAAATACATATAGCACCTTTAATTGATTTAATACACAAAAAGACTGAAATGGAATTATATCTTTCTTTGGAGGGTCTCTGTTTCTCTCTCCAGTTATTTACCCAGCACGGTGGGTAGGGAACTGTCCAAAATTATTTAACTGTTAAATAACACGAAAAACGATACAAAATTGCTTAACTGTTTTTTTTGTTTTTTTTTATTCAGAATGACAGAAGAACTGTATCAGCATGTAATAACAGCAGCATTGAATCTGACACAGAAGCTAAACACAAACAAACACCAGGAAACCGATTAAAAATGATTTCTCCTGTAGCTTATTTCTTCAAAATGATTAAATGAACAACATATCTAACCATATAAACAACACCAGTCAACAATCAACAATCCGAGATAGCGAATAAATAATCACACATGCACCCAATTCAATTCAAACTTGCATGTGGGACTTGGGGCTTGTTACAGCAGGAGACGGCGGGGTTTCGTGCTGAACACAGCAAGAATGTCTTGATATTCCAGTGAATCTGTCAATTCCCTTTTAATATGAAAGCAGAGACAAAGAGTTCAGTCTATCTGTCAACATTGTTGCCCTGGTGCCTGTTTTTATCGATTGACAGCTGAAAAGAGTCTCTGCACAGTACATTGTCATCATGGGCAATGTAAGAAGAATATATCACGGGGGCATGCGTCGAGTCGAGCACTTCTACGAGTGTTTCTTTTTTTCTCGTTTGTGGCCTTTCTTTTAAGCTGCTGCACAAACACAGTGTCCTCTGTGTGTGCTCTGGTCTGCATGCACACATGGAAAAGTGCATGCAGGCAGGCAGGGTGAGAGCCTTGTCACCAAATGTGTCTGATCTTGGCAAGTAGGCAGCAGCGGCTCTCATTAAGCCGTATGTGTCGGGCTTGAAACGAGTGTTCAGCTCCATCATCTGCTTGTCCAGTATGTCATTCCATAATTTCTGTAGGTCCGAGTTTTGCTGTACAGGTGATGATTTGCCCAGAGTAGAATCAACGTGCGTATTGTCTAACCTGGCCAGGAACTTCCTCTTGCGTGATCCACTGATATCCCAGCGAACAATCTCATGTTTATTCATCGGCTCATCTGTCAGTGCCATTACTTTATCAAATGCATCATTTTCATTTGTGAATTGTGTGTAGCTGTCCTTGAGCCCTTCAATCAGATCAATACAATATGTAACTGATAGTGTGGAAGATTGCAAGCCCTTAGTGGCGTAGTGGCTGACTTCAAACAACTAGTTTAATGTGACAAGCAGAAACAAAAACCTTTTCTTTTGCATTTGGTGCAGTAAGGAGTCAGCTTCAAGTTTTGTTTGGCCAGAATTTTCAGAGAATGTGGCGAGGATCTCCAAAATAGGTCTCAGGAGCGTCAACACCTTACTGACTGCATTTGACCATGAGCTCCACCTCACATCACCGGATCTCTCCAGCTCCAGTGTTTTTTGCCCTGGTCACATCTGTTTTTGAATTTCCAGAAATTTGGCATGTCTGTGCGTCCTAGTCACAAAGTTATACAAGCTGTTTATAATATCGAAAAACATTGAAATGACAAAAGATACTTTAGCTGCTGTGCACAGGACAAGGTTAAGTCTATGTAAGTTACAATGCACATATAAAGCGTGGGGAAACATCGTCTTCAGTATCACATGTGCCCCTCCTCTGTTCCCCCGACATGACTGATGCGCCGTCAAATCCGACGCACAACCCCGGGTCCAGCTGCTATGGTCATGTTGTCAGTTTCCACAAATCCCACAGCCTGTTCTTTCTTGTGCAGGTATCTGACACATAATAACACTAGCTCTCTTTTTGGCAAGTCTTTGCACTCACCAGCTAAATTCGCACAATATGTGTCCGGCTCATAATGCAAATCTGCCTTTATACTTTTGGCAAGGAGTGGTGCTGCAATTTCCAATATCTCATTTTGTATAGCATGGTGCAGTTGTTTACCATTCTTTCTTTCATTCTCGCCTTTTATTTCTGGGTTATATTTGGAAACCAGGTCAAGTAGTTCCAAAATGTTACCCTTGTTTAACACATCTGCGTTTCCAGACTGTTAAGCCTGTTGATGAATCTATCCTCATAAACTGCTTCAGGGAAATGACAACAAGTCGTACCAAAAACAGCATCACTTTATAAAAAAAACAGCCAGGACAGGATGTGAAAACAGAACGTGTCCTGGGAAAACATTCGGACATTTGGTCAGCCTAGCTTAACGGGTTAAATTCCCTTGCACAGATAGACAAATCATTGCAGCCTGTGCATGCGCTTAAGTTATTGTGTGCGAGAGAAATCTCAGGACAGGTGGAAGCATATTGTGTTTAAATATAGGCTTTAACAAGAAGCATTGGGTCCAAAATTTTAGGATGAGCAAGCAAGCCAACCTTTGATATATTGATATGTCAAAGTTTGTCCACATTGGGTAAGTTGTATCAAAAGGGAGGACCACTGTCTTAGACTTAGAAAACCCCTGCGTTAGCCTAACTGTTAGCCTACTTGCTTGCTGGTGTGAGCGGGTGGCTACAGGAGGACTTGATGGAGAGAGGGTGGCCGAGCAGGAAGGTAACTCTTCATTTGTAACCGCGTTACTAAAAATGGCAGGAGTTTCCTCCTCCTGTTCCTCCGAGCATATTTTTCTAAGCTGCCGTCTGTGTCTGACTCATTGAAAAGCTTGCTCGCCAACGTCATTCATTTCATTGGATCACTTGCTGGTGACTATGCAGCCTGTGGGTAGGCTTAAGAGTCCACACTTGGGGTAGAAGCCGCTGACTGGCTGAGAAGCTTTCACTCAAAGGTTTCCTTGGACTGCTTATAGGATGAACTGCTAGAATGAAAATCCCTCACTACCAAGGGGGTAATCCATCAGCCGGAAGTTGAAGCTTCGCGGGAGCCGCCATTGTAGCAGAACTTCACCTGCTGTTAGCATTTCATTGACTCATTGACTCATTCATTTTGGCGTCACTTTGACAGCGAATAACTTTACATCTGAGGCGCACTAAGACTCCATTCATCCATTATTTATTTCTAAAGAAACACGACAATGTATAAAAGGCTCCATTACCTATCTTGCATTATGGCCCAGTAGAAGCAGTTTTTGTAAAAATAGGCTTACGATTGTGTCATAAGGAATCGACTCACCGCCGCACAATAGAGAGATTAGGGACTTTAAGCAACAGCCTCTGGTGGAACAGCAACGGCATTCTGTTGTTCTATTGCACATGCTACTTCGCGACGTCTGATAAAGTTTTAACGGGCTTCAATTTTCTCCGTTAAAATCAGTGTGTCCATTTCTTTTACTGTCTATGCTCACTGCGTACGCCTGGGTTAAAATGGGCGGGCCTGGACCTAAAATGGGTGAGGCCAGGCCGCCCTTCCGCTCGAGTTAAAATTTTTCAACTTGCGCTGAGACCATTCGCAGCAAACGTGTCGCCCAATTCGCGTCATTTGTGAAGCCGGCGCAAATGATGTGTCTTAGCACGATATTTGCGTCTTTGCATTGACTGTATGTAATGTAATATGTAATCTAAATCCCTGGAGACACTGCAGCAAGCTTAGCAAAAATGGGTTGTGATCCAATTATGTATATAAAGAAATACATACAAAACATTTTGGCTAAAAATGAATTAAAAGTTCACTATTTTATTCAACATTTAAGTGTGTTAGATATTCATTTTTAATTATTTTCATACTTACTGTTTTTATATTTTTTACACTCTTAAAACTGTCACTTTCGGTGTGCACCCAGGTTCGTTTGTTGGTTCATTATGGTTATGATTTGAATTCTGTTTTCTTGTCCTGAGTCCGCTTTAAAAAGATGGTCTGGGGTATGGTTCATGTGAACTCTGATGGTTTGCTGCTGTCATGAACAAAATCCAAATTGCTGATGTGAACCACTGTCAGTGACGTATAATTCAGTAAAACTGTGTATTTGTGTGCGTTTCCTGAGATCCGGGATTGATGCAATGCCTTTAGAGAGAATGTAGCTATTTCTCAAGGTACAAAAAAATAGTATAAAAGTGAGATAACCTAAGTTGCCACTTATGATGCACACATAGAGCCCCCCCCCTCCCCCCCCCCCCCCAAAAAAAAAAAATGGTGTGAACACTGTTGAACTCGAGTTCGAACCAAACAAACTACTGTAAATGTGAAAGCATATCTGGTCATTTGCTCACTTTTTGGTAGTGCCAATGTTCCAGGGGCATCACTAGGATTTTCATTTTAGGGGGGCTAAGCCCCCTATGAGGGTATGATTTTTTCTTTAAATAATAAAAAAGAGAGGTAACACTTTAGTTTAGGAACTAATGCTCTATTAACCAGTTTCATTACCATGCAAAGGCAGGGTTTTATAATCACTGTAGTCCCGATGTGAGGTAAGTTAGTTAGGGGGGTTCAGGGTTTCCCCGAGAAAATTTAGATTTCTCTGATCTACATACGTGCATTTTAGGATGTTTTGAAGTCCAAAAAAAAATAGATAACAGCTTTAAAACCATGTGAGTGGGCAGTGTGATTATTTTTCTCTCCTCATCAGCATCACCCTTTTTTTCTCTTTGTTTTTATCTTGCTCCGTCTCTTCCCCTCCTAAAGCTGAGCTTTGATATAGGCTTTTCATTTTTGTCTGTCAGTGAAGAAAGTAAACATAGGGTCAACTGATAAGTTGATTTTGCCTATAAATAATTTTTCTCAGACGAGTTTATTTACTGAAAGCTACTAAAGTTAGGTAATTACGTTTGTTAAATGCATACACAATAGGCTACACATTGATTATTGATCTTATACCTAATACAGGGCCGTAGACAGGGCTTTATATTCAAAGAGGTCCTAAATTTGAGGTTGGTAGGGGCTTCAATTTTTTTTTATTTCTCTAATATGTGCATTTCAAGACATTTGAAGACCAAAAAAGGATAAGAAATAGCTTTAAAACAGTGGCCAGTAGATTATTTGTCAATACCTTCTCTCTCCTCATCTCCATCTCTTGCTTTTTTTCTCAGTATCTTCATTCCTTTCTCTTCCCCTCCAAAGGCTGAGCATTTTAAATGTAGAAAAGGCTAATTTATCATTTATTCTCAATATGTATACATTAATTATTTCTACTGTGCCTAAAATTATGAAAACGGCTTTGTTAATGTTTCTTGTCCCCTCACAATGACAGTAAACTAATTAACATGAGTCACGTTACATAGGCCTATTTTCATGCCGCGTTCCAGGCAACCTGTAACTCGTGTTTTTCCAACCTTATACCCTTGAAAGTGCACTGGAACGGCAGTCAAACCCGTGACTTCCCACCTGTGAACTCGTACTAGACCGATGTACTCCCAGTTACGAGTTCTGACGTCACATAGCCCGCGAACCTATACAAAACTACAATGACAGCCCCTACGGATGCAGTGTTTCTGCAGGCGGTACACGGTGAAGACACTTTAGGACAACATAACGTTAACTAGTTTAAAATAAAAGGTATAACAGCTTATCTTGCCTCATGCGCTTCTCAGTTTTCCCACAAATAAACTAGGAGTAAGCACCTTTGGTGTTAGCAATTATTACAAATGCACGTGAGCCCCGTAAGGTCCGCTATGCTGGTTTGTTTACATCTAGGTAACGTTAGTTTGGCGTGAATGACCTGGAATGCTACAAATAGTCGTAAGTCGTGGTTTGAAGTCGTGATTTACGTGCTCAAAAACCTGCCTGGAACGCAGCATCAGTTCAAAATGGCGGGAATTAGACAAAACTATATTGGTTTGCCTGATTATTTTTTGTAACATTCGTTTTACATTTATGAAATAAAAAATGTCAAATATGAAATCTTAAGTTTAGCTACTTACATAAGCAACATCTTATCTCGCACTTGACCGTACACGTCGAGTCATGCCAATATTATGAAGCTGCAGACTCGGAGCCTGTATCTACAGTCCCCCACCGAGAGTCCCGCATTCTCAGACCCCTCGTTTTTCGAACACAGCGCCTCCTGCTGTTCGAAAGATCGAATAACACCCGCACACAGAGTACTAGCGCACGATTATCCAAATGCAATTAAAAACAATAGGATGCAATATTACGGTCTCCAAATAAATTATCCAATAAATATTTGCGTTCCCTGCTTAATGCATGTGCCAAAAAAACAAATTTTTACTGATGGAAGGGATACAATTACAGATTGAACTACCTTCAGAAAAATAGTATGTGATATTATATTGCTACAATGTTTTTTTTAATATATTTTTTTATTTAAATTCCAATTTTTCTTTCAGTTCAACCTATAATGGTCTAATTACCATGCTAACATTACAATATCTGTTTTTGATATTTTGAATGTGAAGCAAAACAAATCAGAATAGAAGACAAAACACCAATAATAAACAATTCTGTACTTTATTTAATGATCACCTAAACATCATCTTGCTGTAAAGAAAAAAGGGAGAAAAAACTGTGTTCGTGACTTTACTTTTCGTCTTCAATTGCATTAAAAAAAACTCATTTATAAGTCGCTTTGCATAATCATAAAATGATTTGTTGCTGGATTCGGCAGGGGCAACTCCATCGATGTGTGGTGTACTAGAATAGCTTACAACATATAGGACCGATAGCACATGTCTTATGATGTTTCAAAAAGAAAGAAATAAAAAGAAAAAAGATGTTTGCAAATGTTAGCTACCATGTTGCACTGCTCTTTGTTGCACTGAACTTTGTACAACTTTGTGGGTTTGAAATATATGGGGGCACAAAATGGGCAGTGAAAATAACTGCAGCATTTATGACATTTCTACAAAAAGTCCAAGGTTAAAGGCGATCGTTAGCTATCTAAATATTTTTGGGGGGAAGAGGGCGAAAAAACATACATCAACGGCTCAAATCTTGTTACAAACTATCTTTACAAATATTAAATGGACTATTCATATGTTGTATCGATGAGCTAAATTAGTTTTATGACAAAATAAATCAAACGAATAGGCTACTACGATTCGCTAAATAAAATTGAAGATAGCCTAGGCTACTCACGTTTTTATCCGATACAATTTGATAGGCTGTCTCCAAAAACGAGGGGTCTGAGAATGAGGGACTCTGGGTGCAGGGGGACTGTATGCAGGCAGAGCCCGTCTAACGGAGAGCCTTGGCACTTCCTATTAGCCCCATTGTGTATCACCTTGGTTGCAGTTCCATTAGAATTCCACTGGAGGTGATCGCGGGCGAGAGCAGAATGAATGGGAGTCTATGGGGCTAAACGGCTAAATGTGTCTCTTTCACCTGCTTGTCGTTAAATCAACATAGATTTTATTGTTGATTCCGCAAGTTCAATATAGATTATAGGTCAAAAGTCGAATGAACGAGTACTTATGTCCTTTTGATTTCTTACAGGTTAGGCTGTTGTTGGCCGGAACACGCTAGCATTCTGCTATTGTGTGACGTCATCACATTTTTGAATGGATTTTTAGAACAGATAAGTGAACTTAAAAATGCAATTTTCAGCTGAGTGTTTTATCTTAGCCCTCCCTTTTGAATGCAACTTTAAAATTACTTGACAAAAATTACATCCTGAGAAAAGTGGATTTCTGGGGGTGAAACCCCATTGACTCCCATTCATTCTGCACTCGACCGCGAGCGTGGTCAGAGACGTGTTACTGCAGCCAGTCCAGAAACCAGAAGTAACCAGCCAGTGCCAATTCTCTTCAATTAGACATTCTCTGATGCAGGTCTCAGAGTCTGCAGCTTCATACTACTCAGCCGCGCTGTTAAAATTCGTTATCAGCGTCTGTGAACACAAAGCCCGCCTACTTTAATTTGATTTGTCATCTCAAATATTCTGACATTGACCAGCAGTGACAGACTGATGAGGCTTAGATGAATACACACATACACCACACACACACTGTCCTCTGTTTCTGGCGTGCTCCCTGCTCGGCGCCGCTACAGATTGAAGATGAGCGTGCTGAATCTGATTATAACAGGATTGAAGCGAACACGAATTTGGGTAGCCTACATTATTTTTAGGGGGGCTAGGCAGTTAAAGGGCCTAGCGACGCCCCTTATAGCTAATGCGAGTAAATGTGTTATAGTGCCATCATTTGATAGAAGAGTGCTTTTAATGTTTAAACAGCCTGATCTATAAACAACAGCTGGAAGTGAGAAGTGTGGTTGGCAGGAGAAAATAGCTGGGATGATCACACTGACTAGCATGGGTTGGCATTGATAAAGGTTGGCCATCTATTGTCAGCATCTTACTGCAAGGGCAGATTACAGCTTCACCAGCAGTGACACAAATAGTAAACATTTTAAGATGCTTTCATCTAGCTTGGCATGTATAATCATAAATCATATGCTTCAAAACAGAAAACTAAATGTAGTACCTTTTAAGTACCCAGCATATTTTTAAGCAGTGTATACTGAAAACCATTTTATGCTTATGTGAGGGGGTAATTTGGACTAGGGGACAAAGAGATTTGACTGTAGCCTACCAAATAAGTGCTTGAGTCGAGTTTACATTTTAAAATAACATATCTAAAAAAAAAACAAAAAAAAAAAACATTTAGGGTGTTTCCTCAGCAATGGGCACTTGAATTAAGCCTGTGAAATTTTAGTTAGTTAGCGTTCTTAAAATAAGCTTTTCATACTTAGTAGATTATGTAATTTGTCCAAAAGGAGAAATTCTGTCTTTTTTTTTTTTTGAACTCAATTAAATGTTATTGTGATGAATGTGATGAAAACAGCATTTTGAAATAAAATGTCAAACTCCTTTGTCTTGCGAAGCTAATTTAATGGCTACAAAAGTGCCACGGCTAAAGGACAATTGTAAAAAAATATATTAAATACTTTTCAAACAATGAATGTTTAAATTCTTTGATTATTACATTCTCGGTTTAGAGTTTTAAATGTATTATTTCACATTTGTTTATGAATTCTATAATTGGGAAAACGTTATAACAATAAAATATATGCATTTAAGGCATTTAAAAATAAAAGATAACAGCTAGCCCTCCATGTTATATTGCAGTTACTGAAGGAAAATACAAAACATTCGGAAAAATAAATAATTTTATTTCCAGGATTGATGACATGCATATCTGGTGACAATTTTGTATCCATAAATGTCCTTGTTGAAGAAATAATGCCTTGAATATTATTCATTGTATGTTTATATATATATATTATTATATATATATATGTTTATATATATATATATATATTATTAATTAATTAATTTATTTATTTATGTTTCTATTTGTATTATATATATATATATATATATATATATATATATATATATATATATATATATATAATACAAATAGAAACATAAATAAATAAATTAATTAATTAATAGTAAAAATAAATAAATAAAGGCATGTCTACCATGGTTTTAATTAAAATAAACATCTGGCAAATAAGTTGAAGAAATGCCCCATGAAATAATGAAGTTAACACCAATTCACTGGAGTCATGGTTTATCTGATTTAAAGTAGTAGTTCACTCTAAAATGAAACTTACCCCATGATTTTCCCTTAAGCCATCCTAGGTGAATATGACTTTCTTCTTTCAGACGAATACAATCGGAGTTATATTAATAAACACCCTGACTCTTGCAAGCTCTTCAATGGCAGTGGATTGCAACCATCAGTTTGTAGTGTTAAATATTAATATTTTTCAAACACAAAATCATCACTTTGCTTCAGTCGGCCTTTAGTAACCCCCCGGGGCTGTGTTTTGTTCTTTTATGATGGATGGATGAACTTTTTTGAGCTTCAAACTGTTGGTGGTAATCCACTGCCATTATAAAGCTCGGAAGCATCAGGGTGTTTATTAATAAAACTCTGACTGCATTCGTCTGAAAAAAGAAAGTCATATACACCTTGAGGGTGAGTAAATCATGGGGCAATTTTCATTTCAAAGTGAACTACTTTAAAGGGATACTTCAGGATTTAGCACTAGGCTTTGTATCAATAGAAAACCAGTAGTATTTTAGAATTACTGTGCTTCCCCCTCTCATATCCCCCTGATATGAGAGAACAATGAATTTTTAGTCTGGAAAAAATCCTCCGATGATGCAAAAATCATCATTTTGCGTCATCAGAGGATTTTTGGGCCAGAGGCTAAAGAGACTACAGCCAGTGTTCCGCATGTTTTCACCACACCCATATGGGGCGGGATCTCACTCATGTGTCAGCCATCTTTCTGTAGAAGCTAAGCTAACAGGCTATTGCCTCTTGGTCTGTGTAGAAAGTTTGTATAGTAGGCTAATCACGACAGTGGAAGGTAGTTTTGAAGTTAAAATGGCAGAAGGGGATTTCGAAGATCTGTTGTGAGAATCTGATGCCCGCTGCTACCTGTACGTGCCAGTTGCGGGAGATGGAGGAACAAGAGGCCGGCCGAAGCAAGACCTGAGCCCAGCCAGACTCGAGCTGGGGCAGGCGAGAATCTGATGCTTGCGGCTACCTGTATGAGCCACAATACAGCGATAAACAGTTGCGGTTGATGGAGGAAAAAGAGGCAGTTGGAGCGAGACAGACTCGATCTGGGGCAGGTGAGAATCTGATGCTCGCGGGTACCTGTGCGAGCCGCAATACAGCAATAAACAATTGCGGAGATGGAGGAACAAGAGGCGGCCGGAGCGAGACAGACTCGAGCTGGGGCGGGCGAGAATCTGATGCTCGCGGCTACCTGTATGAGCCGCAATACAGCGATAAACATTTGCGGGATATAAAGGAACAAGGAGCGAGACCCGAGCTGGGGCGGACTGGTGGTGTGAGTGCTTTCGCTGTGCGCCTATGAAAACAGATAGAGTCCTATTGCTGTCGCGAATCTCAGCGATGCCATTTTCTTCAGGTGAGATCGCTGAATCCGCAGAGCTTTGAGTGTAAAAGTGTTAATATTAATTATTATTTGTTGTGGTTCTTTTTTATAAACCTTTAGTGTTAGTACAGTATGGATTAGCCTAGATAATGTATTAGATTAGAGAAATAGTGATTTCAATTGGAGGAAAACAGTTCATAAGCAGAGCTACTAAGCTACTCTGTTGACATGGTCCTGACTTGCGTCATATTTTTAATGGGAAAGTCTAAGTTGTGTTATATACATTAGGCTAGTACATCCCGGTACAATGCAATTTAGCACCACTTCGATAGAAATTTATTAAATAACTCACGATCAGTGTTGGGTAAGTTACTCTAAAAAAGTAATTAATTACTAGTTACTAATTACCTCTTCAACAATGTAATTAGATTACTGTACTAATTACTCTCTCTAAAAAGTATTTAATTACTTTTAATTACTAATTACTTTCAAAATCCCATATCAATCTCAACCAGCTGAATAATACAAGGATAGACTTGAATCTGTTTTAAATTTTTTGAATGAATTATCCTTAAACAGACCAAGGTGGAGAAGGTTACATTATAAAAACATAATTTTTAACATCAGACAATACATTTTGATGTTAAACCCACTATTGTGTTATGTCTGATCTCATGACATTTCACACTTTTTTCATACATATTTTACAATAATTCATACGAATTTGTACGAGTGCGGTCATACAATTTAGACACCTCATAAAATGCATACGAATCGCTGTGAGATCGGATTGATCTATACACAGTATTTAGCTCAATTACATCAGAAGTAACAGTAATTAAATTACAGATAAATGAAGAGTAATCCCTTACTTTACATTTTCAAGGGAAAAGTAATTAAATTACAGTAACTAATTACTTAGTAATTAGTTACACCCAACACTGCTCACGATGTATCAAAGCAAGTAGTTGTATCCATTTTTTGGATTCTGCCGCCTGTAACCGGTAGGCGTGGTTTGGGAGTGGCCTCGTAAGGGCAGCAAATCAAGTGCATTCTGGGAGTTGTCGTCTTTCAACCACATGAGTAAAAAATACATTTTCTGCCTTTTCTCTGTCTAGAATAGCCTGACTTCGTCATACTCATATTCTAGTCAGAATGTGAGTCTGAAACTGCTCCGTAGGGCTTTGATTATGAGGCGTGTCTGAACCGAACCAGGGAAAAAAAACTCTGCACTCAATTGGATAGTCAATAAACCTACAACCAATCAGAGCAATGCAGTAAGTGAACTACTTTGCATACAGTTGTCAACTACAGAACTTACTTATTTTTGAAGTAAAATAACAAGTGTTACTTCTTTTACTTACTCCTCCATGAGTGCGACCAAAGGAGAAACCACAACGACCACAGGCTTTTCATTAGCTCCCATCTTCTTAGCGACCGTCAGAGCCAGCTGATAAGTTACACTTTTGCCTAATCATGAAGGAAGGACGACAAAAATATCTTTCCCATCGACAAATGCCTTGATTGCAGTTTTCTGTTTCTCTATTAAAATTAATGCGCTGTCGATTTATTTTACAACAGACACGACAGCGGAATCTATACCTCTCAATTCTCCAGTTGCAGTCATCTTTGAGGGAAACCACTTAAGCGCTCTTTGATAACGTGATGATTACGTCCTACCAGATAATCTGTCCATCATCGTATAAAGCCCGTCCTGGCAATTTGATTGGCCCGAACTTTTCTTGTCTGATCATAATTACTCCTCAATAGATCGAGTCCAGACCGAACTTCCCGACCAAAAAATGTTGTGGGCGGAGTTCGGGCTGGCATCCAGGCTATGTCTAGAATGCTTCGAATAATGACCAATATTAAATAAATACACATTCATCTTCCCAGAGGTGAAGTATCCCTTTAAGACCTTTTTTTTCATACTCCCTGATATCAATGTAAACTGAAAAGTCAATGTCTTTTATTTTTTTCTCTTTTTTTTTTGCTCTTGCTCATTCTTTTGCTTTATCTAATTCAGGTCACACAACCATATGGCAAATACGTTCACCATGGACCCCAGCAATTGCTCAGCTGTGGATCTCTCTGATGTTTTGGCCAGCCAGATGAGTCCCAGCAAGATCCTCCTCTCCCTGACTCTCTCCTTCCTGGCAGTGGCGACCACCGCCATCAACTCCCTGGTCATCACTGCTATCCTGATCACCCGCAAACTCCACCAACCCGCCAACTACCTTATCTGCTCTCTAGCTGTGACAGATCTTCTGGTAGCTGTTCTAGTGATGCCCATCAGCATTGTGTACATCGCGGAAGAGACGTGGGTTCTCGGTCCGATAGTGTGTCACCTGTGGTTGGGTGTTGATGTTACATGCTGCACCTGTTCAATTTTACACCTGGCAGCCATTGCACTTGATCGATACCGCGCAATCACCGATGCTGTGGCGTATTCCCAGAAACGCACGTATAAAAGAGCTGTCATAACCATTTTTTCCCTGTGGACACTGTCTGTGTTGGTTTCTCTACCACCTTTAGTGTGGAGGAAATCCTCAAGTGTGGAAAACAAGGATGGGAAGAGGGAAGTTATGGACTGCTGGATTGAGCATGACCATGTGGCCTTCACTGTCTACTCCACTTTTGGAGCATTCTATATTCCACTGGCCCTCATTTTGGTTCTCTACTACAAGATCTACAAGGCGGCGGAGACACTGCGTAGCCGTCGAGGGAGCAGCCGATTAGTCAAACAGACAGTGAGCAGCGTCATGCTTTCAGGAATGAGCTCTGATAAAGACATCACCCTCAGTCCCGACACATTCTGCCCAATTGAGAAGTCATTTTCCGAACCATCAACAGATGGGGAAAGGGTGCGCAGCACATCCTCGTCGGGTAATCTCATCAAGGTCCGCAGGAACCCAGGGGCTAGGGAGAGACGGGCGGCTTTGACATTAGGATTAATCCTGGGAGCCTTTGTGGTGTGTTGGTTACCATTCTTCCTGAAGGAGGTGATAGTGAATATTTGTCTGACCTGCAGCACCTCTGTTGTGCTTGCAGATTTCCTCACCTGGCTTGGGTATCTCAATTCCCTCATAAATCCGCTAATATACACCATCTTTAACGAGGACTTTAAGAAAGCATTTAAAAAACTTCTGCCTTTCTGTTGCAGCAATGTCATTTGAAAATGACTGGGAGGAAAAAAAAACATGGTTTCATCGGACAAACTTTGGAGTTGAAATCTGCAACTAAGTTTTAAGATCTAAGTTACAATTACAATCATACTGTAAATAAGCGGACTTAACGCAAGAATTACACACCTTTTTAGAGACATTCCATCAGTATATTGTTTATGTGGTGCCTGTAAATACTTTGGTACATGAATGCATGTAAAACCAACCCATTTGCTCCCCACAAAGATTTCACATTTCAGTATTTTGAAATAGAGAATGTTATATCAAATTAAAAGGGGTAAATGTTTGGCTGGTTAGCATGACCCAGTTAGCCCCTGCTGATATGTTGTAACTACACCATCTGGATCCAAAAAATATATATTTTTTCATTAACAGCCATTCAAAAGTTGCGTTATATACTGACGAAATATTTTGTTGTTGTTGAAAATATAAATATTTATATTATATATAATATTTTTTAGTACATTACATTAATAATGTTGTTTGTTTTAATGATTTGTTATATCTTAATGTTCCTCGGGTTCGAACAGATCTAGAAAAAAAATAAAAATAATTTTGCTCGAAATAATTTACAAAACATCTTAAAGCTGAATATGCTTCCATCATTGAATGAGTTTAAGTTACTTTTAACAGATCATGTGTTTTGTCCTTTGGTATCTTGCTGTTGTGATCCTTGATTGTGTTTTTGTGTTATGTATATGTTTATGTTATTGTAGCTGTTTTTTTGGTCTGGTCACTCTTGTAAAATAGATTTTAATCTTAATGAGTTTTAACCTAGTTAAATTGAGAATGAATGAAAAGAAATAATATACAAAACAATTGCCAGTGACTCTTTTTATTTTTTTATTTTGGAGGGCTCTCAAATGTGTGAATGAGGGTTTGGGTTTACATGTTTGTGTGGCGGGATCACCCACATGAGACTATTGATTATTAAGTACCCTTCAAGTGTTGGAAATATCCAAATTATGAGTTCCTGCACATGAATGACTAAATTCTAGATGATACACAAGTGACATTTGAAAAGCCAAGCCTAATTTTAAACATTGCGGGAAAACTGATCTAGTAGATGCTAGCAAGTCTGTAGTGAGTAATGATTTTGCAATGTTTTTTTTTTTTTGATTGTAGGCTACATTATGTATTTTTTTTTAATAATTTTAAATACAGAACAGCTAAATATAGTATAATAAGTATAATAGAAATCCTTTTCATAAAATGATTTATATCATTCACAATGTTATTATTTAGTCTATTTCAGTGTTGTTTTCAACTTGAATATGTGACATCTTAATAATAAATGCCCAACTCTGAGGTAAACATTTCCCATGTGCCATTGAAGTTAGCAATATTCACATGGAATCAAACGCTTAAAGGGGTCCATTATGCTTTTTCACTTTTATGCTGTTTGAGCATAAAAAAGATTGGTTACAAAGTTCAATCTACTCCAAAGGGATATATTTTATTTAACATAATCCACTGTCCAAGAACTACAATGAACAACTCATTTGGACAACAACATGTTTTTTTGTTTTTGTTTTTCAGGCTTTGTGAAGCCTTCTTCATTTAAAACTGGCCTGAGAACAGCTTCTAGAACCACAATGCAGACTAAGTACAAAAGTGCAGTTCTCACTTTGTCAGTACAATCTGTTGTTTGTGGATCACAACTTGTAATTATTACATCGTATCTAAAATGTTTACGGAAAATGTATTAATATTTCCTTGATATGAATATCCTTAATATTTACATCGGAGTAGAACCATAGACTGTAAAAAAGAGTAGGCTAGAACTCGCCATGGGCCATGATATTTCCCAAACACGACGATGCCAATCAATCACAACACACTGGGCCAGCTAACCAATCACAGCTAAGTTTGTATTCGGAAGGAGGGGCTTCATCAGAACTGGAACCATGCGATATGCTCGGGTCAGACTGGGCAGAGAGGTGCTGCAATTTAAAATAGGCTAATTGAAATTGTGTTTTGAACAATCAAGCCATTAATAGCCATTTTGCACCATTATGTTTCTACAGTAGCCTAGCCCTAAACAGACAAAGTTTCGTCACTATGTTGCCTTTTGTGCCAAGAAGCTGTAAAGTCACTGCTAATAAAACACTGACGCAGTGATGAACAAGTAACAACAATATTCGCAGTAACACATCATTTTACCTAATTAAGTAAAGCTAATTTCTTAAAGGTACACTCCACCCATTTGCATTAGGATTTCCATTGTTAGAAATCCAATCATACTATTAAATGGTCGTGCAACACTGTCTCATTTTCCCCTGAGACGAGAAAAATCTATTTTCTATTTTATTAAGCTATTTACCTTTTTCACTTCCTCCTACAATGACACAAAAATCATCATTTTACGTCATACGAATCTCAAGCTGTCTGGAAGATATCTCGGCATGGATGAAGGAACATCACCTGCAGCTCAACCTGGCTAAGTCTGAGCTTCTCATCCTCCTGCCTACCCGTCTCTAGAGCACGATTTCACTACTCCGAGCAATGTATTTTGAGCACTTCTTGCATTGTTTTTGCATCTTCACGATGATTTGCTTGGTTTAATCCTCTGTTGTAAGTCGCTTTAGATAAAAGTGTCAGTTAAATGACTAAATGTAAATGTCATTGTAGGAGGAAGTGTAAGGGGAGGATTTCTGTAAAGACTACAAGGACTAGTCCCCACCCTTTCAAACCAGCCCATAAGGGGCTAGACCTAATGCGCTAACAGACCTATCACAGATCAGTGCCAGTGCGTTTGATTTCACTGACAGTAACTTTTTGAAACTATGGACGAAGCTACTGAATACACAGATGGATGCATTATGGATAGGGTTGGCGGTGCCAATAGTAAACACATAGTGTTCGTACATTTCACTAAGTTACTCTACCCTGCCAGTACACAAAGATAGATCAAAGTGACATTATGTTAACCAACCATTCAGAAACGTCCTGTTCGATCCTTAATTGTCAAACTTCTTTGCAGCACTCACATTGCTTCAGGTCCGACTCCAGTAGAAACTGATACGGTTGCACAGATGTGTCCTAAGAGACTCCCGCTGCCTTTCTCCAAAATACCCTCAACTTTGTCAAGGCAATTCTCCACATGCCCACAGTAAAGAGGAGCAGAGTGAGCGAAGCTCATTATCATTTAAAGGCATATGCACTGAAACAGCATGCTGAAAAACATAGCTGTTTTTGACCAGGCAAAATTAGTGTTTTCTTACAATACTAATGAGAATTTTTAACCCTTTCACACGTAAGTTTAAAATATTCTAAGGCCATGTGTCCACCAAAGCGTTTTTAGCCAGCTGAAAATGCTAGACGCTCTGCTGAAGACGGCGTGCTTTGGGCGCTTGAGAGCGTTTGGCAGCGCAGCGTTTTTTCCGTTGAGACGTTTCGTTGCTATGATACAGAATATCCGCAGCACAGTTTGAATGTTGTGACAGTTGGTTAGTGTGGTATTAGTCCCGCCCCTCCTCCACTGTGATTGGACAGCTGGGTAAGAAGTGACAGTGATGAGCGCAGCATTTTATCCAAAGTTGAACATTTTTCAACTCTCTGCGACCAGTAAAAAACGCAGAGCGTTCGGCGCTTCAGCGTGAAAAAAACGCTCGGCGTCTCGTCACGCTCATGGCGTTTAAAAAACGCGGCGCTCCCATTGAAAACAATTGAAAACATACGCCAGGCGCGTGGAAAAAGCTTTGGTGGACACACGGCCTAGTAACTGAACCCCCAGCGTGAGTTTTTCAAGGCGACCGTTATTTAGAACTTGCCACTTTAATGTTTCCATGGTGACGCGGCGTCATTGCTTGTCACATGACACAGCACAACCAAAATAGAGCGCAGAATGAATGAGGATCTGCTTTTATGTCATTTTTCCTTTTTTATTAAAAATATTCACAAATGTATTAGCTAGCATGAAACACTGATATTCTGATTGTCAAATATGTGCAAGTGGATGTGTTTTGTTGTTTAAACATCTTTATAACGATCGCATTAGTTGAGCCATGCACAAGGGGCGGCGCCATTTTAATTTGTTTTACAGTTCAGGGGATCGGATCTGTTGGATTTACAACGTCAATTCCTCCACTTCTCACGAAATACATGAAAGTAAGTGGCTGGTGAACTGGGAGAAGAATAGGGTCATATGTTAAGCTACTTACACAATGTGTATCTGATATGAATAAAACATGTCGTCTTATTATAATTGAAAGGATTATTATTGCCGCTTAGACATCTGTATGTATTTTACAAACTCAAAATCATTGTTTTGCTAGTACTTATGTGTATTTAAATGTCTGAAACCTAAATAAAGATAATTGATAAATGACAGCATTGCGTCCGTCTCTGGCTCAGCGCCAGCCAACGAGCGAGAGCAAGTTTGAATTTAGTAGTTGAGATGAGGAGATGAAGATGCAGAGGAGATGGAGATGCAGAGGAGAGGAAGATACAGAGGAGATGAAGTTGCAGAGGAGATGGAGATGCAGAGGAGATGGAGATGCAGAGGAGATGGAGATACAGAGGAGATGAAGATGCAGAGGAGATGAAGATGCAGAGGAGATGAAGATGCAGAGGAGATGAAGATGCAGAGGAGATGAAGATGCAGAGGAGATTGAGATGCAGAGGATATGGAGATGCAGAGGAGATGGAGATGCAGAGGAGATGGAGATGCAGAAGAAGTTGAGATGCAGAGGAGATGGAGATGGAGATGGTCATTGGCTGAGGGAATTCCAGGAGGGGCTTCATCAGAGCCAGTCACTCCCGAAGATTCAAGTGCCTTCATAAAATGTATAAGAGGTCTACATAGAAATATCAAAAACCTATAAAAAAATAATAATACATATTTACCTTGGGTTGGGTTTGTGGTTGCTCCCAACTGATTCTGATGGTAATATCTGTCTTTTGGAGCCTCCTGTCCCAACAGAACCCCAGACAGTTGTAAGTACTCAATACACCAGGAATTATGACAAACAGCAGTATAAAATGTGCTCAATCAAATGCTCATCTTCACAACGATGGGGATGAAGAAACAGTTTCTGCTGCCACAGAGAGACCTACAGAGGAAATGTTAGTATTTTTGCGGTCTACAACACAAGGAAAATCAGACCCTTCCATTTAGAATATGCGGCACTATATCACAGTAGCCTAGAATCTAAGATTGTATCTAAGTATAAACGGATGCTCTTATCTCCCCCCCCCCCCCCCATCCCCATCCCCAGAGTGTGAAAGAACAGCAGGAGGATGGTCCATCAGCTTCTGGTGCACAGATCAACACAGTTCAGTGATTTTCAGTGAATGCCACACAATTCTGTAGAAGGTATTTAGAACTACATGATGTAACTCTAATCTACTGTATTTTCAGTTGTCAGTTAGGAACAGGGGCGTAGCCAGGACATTATTTCTGGGGGGGCCAGCTTGTGCCAGTCTTTTATTTGGGGTGGCACTTGATTGTCAAAAACTACTATTACTAAAACTCACACGCGGCTCGTCAGGCCATAAACAATGGATTGAACTCCCACTAATAATGTCTAATTGATAAATGTGCGAGTGCAATGCGTCATCATTATGTGAGGGGTTAGGGACCTTAACATGAGACAGGGATGTTTTTAGTGCAAATGACAAAAAGACACAATATGAATTGACATATTAGGCGATAATTTATTTAGGTAAACCATTGCATTTTAAGTGCAACATCCAATTATTTGTGATAATACAACAAGTTACAACGGTTGCACAAATCATGACTAGATCATGTAGTAACACTTGAGTCATTAGTTAGTTCCAATGATCTTCACTTTATAATACGGATCCAAATAATTGGTAATTCCCACAGAAGTATCTAGTAACACTTTCATCTGTGAGCTATTTACTAATTATTTGGATCTGTATTATAAAGTGAAGATCATTGGAACTAACTAGTAATGACTCAAGTGTAGCCTACCTTACATACAGTTAGGGGGATATACATGACTTAAAATGTGATATTGTCCGCACACCTCTTGCGTTTCGTCACACACCACAAGGTGTCACTGTGGCCTCAAAGCTTCAGCACTGCCACTCTGAGCTTAATTGCTCATGTCTGAGTTAAAACACGCCCCCTCATTAGCATAAGGAGAAAGAAATGTATAAATAAATAAATGTGAAAATAAATAAATGTAGACGTAAACACATAAATACATAAATGAATGTGGAAATAAATCAAAGTGGAAATAAAGAAATGTATAAATAAAAAAATAAATGTGTGAAAAAATACAATTATACAAAAATAAGGAAATACTCAATTATTTGTATATTTATTTATATATATATTTGTTTATTAATAAATAAATGTATTAATTTTTAATTAAGTCAGCTTTGGCATTCCATGCCATGTGCAAAGATGGCAGACAGTCCTTCTCCCAGGGCAATCTTCTAGGTTAACTCAAAATGCATGACACAGAAAAATCCCAGGTGAAAGACAGATAATATTCCATTTGAATGTAAGATGAAAATAAAAGCTTATGCTTGAAAAACAGTTGGTCACATAATTGACTGACTGCTAATATTCAACGTATATGTTAGAGTGTGTTACATTTGCGGTCTGCTTAAGGAATGTATAAAACAATGGGCACATTTTCAGAACAGGCATTCACAGTTCTATGCCATTAGTATAGTAGCTGTAAACAATAATGGAAAACATTTTACCTGAATTACAACCTTCTTGAGAAACTACTTCTCTTAAAACAGATGGAGGTTGCCATCTTATCTTTTAGTAGAAAAACAAATCACTGACTTCAAATCACTAAATGAGTCCTGCTCCATCAGAGCAACTGCCACTGAGATGAAAGGGAATTATATTAAGCTTTGTCTAGTCATGGAAATTTCATTTGTTTGTCTTTTGCAAACTGACAAAAATAATTCCCAAAAGCACAGGTTATTAATTGGAATTCAGAAGTCATTGGCAGAGTATAATAAAAACTGCAATTTTATTTGTTTCTCATTTCACAAAAGAAAAAAAAAAAAAATCCCTAAAGCACCGGTTACTGAATGGAATTGGCAGAATACAATACAAACCATTGCCAAATTTACCAATGCCATAATCTAGCTAGCCCACCCTGAAGGAAGCAGAAAAAAATAAGATAAATTCAAGTCATTACAAAACCAATACTGCCATCTGTTGGATAAAAACTTCCATTTTATTAGCTCAATAGTAAGTAATTGAGCAACAGGTTAAAATTCATAGTTTACAGGAGCTCACACAAACAGACATTTAAAAGGAGGGAAAACAGACATCAGTTGTCAGAAGTCAAACATTCTGCAGTCACACATACTCCAAGCGCGCTCTTCCATTTTGAGAAGCCGGCACATACCGCCCCCCACCGGACAGCCTTCCTTTTGGACAAGAACTGCAGAGAAGGCCTCCACCAACCAGCATGAGAACCGCTGCCCCCCAGCAGATAAAGATGGCTGCTCCCAACTCCCTCTTCTGAGCTTGGGCCACTAAAGGATTGTAGAAGTCTTCAATGACCCTATGGGCAGTCCAACTAGATGGCACCAAAGCCAAGACTCCTGCAGTGACAAAGGCAGCGCCTCCTACTGCAGCAACCCGAGCCTTTGCGAAACCATCTGCCAAGCAGTTAGTACATTTACCACCTGCAAAACTTGCAAATATGCCTACTAGACCAACAAGGGAAGCAATAATAAGGATAGCTCGAGAGGCTTGTAGGTCTTGAGGAAGAGCCAACATGGAGTCGTACACTTTACACTGCATTTGACCCGTGCTCTGAACCACACAGTTCATCCATAGTCCCTCCCACATGATCTGCGCTGTCACAATGTTGTTGCCAATAAAAGCAGTCACACGCCATAGAGGAATCGCACACGATATGATGATGCCCAGCCAGCCAAGAATGCCTAGTGTGGTTCCAAGAAGCTGTAATCCAGTAGACATGTCTGCAAGAAGAAGGAGAAGTCAAACCATATTATAGCCATGGTTATAGGTAGTTATAGCAGGTAGTTTTAGAAGGGCTTCAACCACTTCTTTGGTCTTGATGGGGACCTAACCAACCAGGTAAAAGCTGAACTCCAGCTTGACCCGCTTTAAAGCAGCAAGACCTACCCAGGGATGGTTCTAGCTTCCTGATTTATTGAAAAGTTAAGCAAAATTTCTTATATGTTACAAAGAGAAATATTTTCACCTGTCTGTAACAAAAATCTCCACGATAAACATCTCTTACCTGAGAACTTCCAATGATATTGAGCTTGCAACTTAAAACACCCACACCAATCAAACAAAAACGATTTTGACAAAATTCTGAAACAAGTACAAAATGCTTATGTGCAAGAAAACAATTATTTTAAAAGCCTTGATTCACGCCAACAAAAACTCCCTTGTGCTCCTTTAAGAAGTTATATTGCTCTAATAGCATGAATTGAATTGATTACTATCTATCAGTGATTGGCTGATTATCAATCAGTTTAATTACTGGTTTGTTTAGCACGCTGTACTGATAACGATGGCTTTTCATTATTAAACTATTCATTATTGGTACAGTGAATCATCAATTACTCCGTTATTTACATTTCGGCCTATGATTTACACATCTTATATTTCATAAACCTTATAAAACGCCCATGATCGTTAAACATGTTGGAGGCAGGAATATGGGAGTGTGAGTTTTTGGAAAACTTAGTTAATTAGAGAGACGATTAAAGCGATTTTGACAACTTATTTGTTTTGGTGTGTTTATTACAAAACAGAAAAAAAATATTAAGATTCTTACCTAACCAATCAAATATCCAGGGTGAGGATACACTCGGACTACCGTTTGATCGAAGGGGTCATCGGCCAATAACAAAGGAAACATTTAATGCTCACTAGGAACTGACAGGCCGTTCCACCAATCAAATGCTTCCGATGGGCTGTCCTTGCACTCACGTTAACATTCGTGGTCTCTGTTGTACGCGCTGGTTTAGACAAGCAGTATGGCGGAAGAAGAGAGTGAATTGGAGTTAGACAGGTTTAAGAAAGAACTGGAGACTTTGTTAAAGACTAGTGCAAACGACGAACGCGGACTTCAGAGCAAGACGTACTGTGAAAGGTTTTGCGAGGTAAGATGACACTGGAATGGACGAAAGCATTTGCAAGCTTTTTTAAAAAGCAAACAGAGATGTGCTAACCAGTGTTAGCAGCATGTCAGCAGATTCCCCTCCCCCAGTGTACAGCCACCGTGGCCCAACATTTACACAGTATTTTACCTTTCTGTCTACAGGTGTTTTAAAAATACCGTAGGAGTAGATCTCAATAGAGCTATTGATCATTTCCAATCACGATTTAGAGAGGACGTACGGTCACTTTCTCTCAGTTAGCTCCATTAGCCTAAAGTGGCTAACGGTTAGCATCCTTAAGTTGCATTCCAAAACAAGCAGTCTGCAGAAGATTTAAGCTTCTGTACTCTTCGTGCTATTTTATTATCCAGCGATTTTATGCAACCTTAAACGGGCAAACCTACTCTGAGAAATCATTATGCACGACTGTAGGGTGTTAAATGAAAGAATAACTCGATGCTGTCAGTGTTAGCAGTGTTTGATAATAGCCAATCTCTGTAAAGGTTGGTTTTAAACCTCTGGTTTCTTGCCAACAGTTATCCAGCAGATTTTAATTTCGAATGAAATGACTGCTAAATGAATAAATCCAGCCTCCTCTTTTAAAAAATAAACTTTTCATGCCATTTTGCGAAAGTTTGAATTATGTTTGTTTCGTAATTTGTATCCTGTCATGGACATGAATGGCAATGACTCCCATGATTATAAACAAACTCTAGAAGTCACCTGACAGAAATGCTTTCTATTTTTAGAAGCACATAGTGATAGTATTATATTTAGTCATTCTACTATTTCTGTTAAATGTCTCTCTTTTTTCTTTTAGTTGGTGGTGGAGCAAACCGGGCGATGGCAAGTGCCTCTTCCCCAACTCCAGGTGTTGCGGAGTGCCCTGTGCTCTTTTGTCCAGGGTGTGGCATCATTTCCTCCGGATTGTGAGCATGTACGCTACACGCTGAGTAGTCTGGCCCTGTGAGTCTGCACTTCTGCTTTTGCCATGATATAGAAAAAAGACAATATATTTGTATTTATTCTAAGTTAATTCTTTAAGACATTCTGTAAGACTTTTTTTTTCATCTTTGGGACACAAATGAAGATATTTTGATAAAATATCCATTCAAAATGGTTGTTGCTTGGAGTCATAGACTGACCGAAATCGCTCAGGTTTCATTAAAATATCTTAATTTGTGTTCGGAAGGTGAACAAAAATCTTACGGGTTTGGAATGACATGAGCGTGAGTAATTAATGACAGAATTAAAACATTTTAGTGAACTAACCCTTTCATCGAAATTAACTTGCCATCTCTCTTGCATCAACTTCCCTGATGATGTGTTTACCGGAGCAAGTGTGCGCCGAAAACTTCTGATTCTTACACATTTTGACATTGTGATAATCATAAATACAATCGGCAGAAGTCAAAAGCTAAATGTAGGCTATAAACGAGCTACACCATGGTCGAATGTCACCGTCACTAAGCTACTCTTTCAGTCTTTATTTAAAAACATTTTCCCTCAATGTCTGAGTTGTAATAGTTTGCAAGAGCGTGATTATACAGGCAATGAGGCTGTGAAAGCGAACTAGGGATGAGTTTACCTGTTCTGCTGATGGTGTGATTTAGCCACTTGTTAGCAACTGTATTTTACAAGACAAGTAAAAGATTTGGCAAATCACAAGAGGATATTAATGATGTATTTTATATTGTAGAATAAAACATGAAAGAATCTTAAGTTTGTGTTCACCACAGACCTTATTTCAAACATTTAGTCAAAAACTCATTCAAAAAAAGGGCTAAAATGCAAACTCGTTTCTGGGTTTTGGCCTACAGAATTAAGTCATCCCTCCATCAATCTATAACAAACATACCCTACATTTCTTCTTGTTCTAGAAGCAGTTTAACTTTTATATATGTCACAATAGGAAAGAAAAGACTTACACAAGTTCTTCCGTTTCATGCTGACTTGACAGGTGCTGTAAAACTTAAAGGGTTAGTTCACCCAAAAATGAAAATTAAGTCATTAATTACTCACCCCCATGCTGTATCAACCCCGTAAGACCTTTGTTTGTCTTCGGAACACAAATGAAGATATTTTTGATTTATATTTGAGGTGGATCAGTGCTACATAGCATGTCCTGCAGTTTAGCAACAGTAGACTGTATTTTACTGTTTACTTGCACATAGAAAAATTGTCTGATCAGGTCTTCTGATCGGCCTTTAGACCATCGATTCAACTATATGAAGTTGTTATCGGACTATAACGATTGTCCACATCAAAAATTACAAACATAAAGATAACTATAAAATTAAAATTATATCGTCCAGTGGAGTGATTCCAACTATATCGTTACTCCACCTCCTAATATAAAACTAATCTAGTCTGAAGATATAAAAGTGGCTAAAATGCTTACCGTATTGTTTATTGGTGCAACAGGTTTTAAAGTGAATAATTACAGTCTTGACATTTTTTTTTGCAGGAGTATCTTTGAACTGCTGTTGTTCTTTGGAAAAGATGAATTCATTGAGCATCCTTTAAAAGATATTCTAGACTCCTTCCAGGTAATCACATGACATCAATCCTATTATTCTTGGGAAGTATCATGTAGAATTCTGTCCTTTAACTAGGGCTGGGCAAAAAAATCGATTTTTCGATTAATCGTTTTTTAGAAATGTGTTCGATTCAAAATCGATTCTCAACGGCTGGAATCAATTTTTTCCATATAAAGGGCTCGCGGACGCGGTGCTGCATCTTCTCGTTTCTCTGCACTAATCAAGCGCTGCAGCTGTCGATACACACACGCGTTTAGGAGTCGTGACATGACGGAATATTCACTTAACAATCGGACCAGCATTGCATCGTAACCTATGATCGTAACTAACGTTTATCATTTTCACGTCTTTTTGAGTTTTACAAGCAATGTTAAACCATCCCGTGCTCGCGCACTCTCAGAGATGTCTTTCACTGCGTGTACAGTAACGTTACAGCCTAAATCTGCCTCACAAACAGCTCGCCAGAAACAAAAGTTTTATCCCTGGATTATATCACTTTAACAGTTAAAACACGCGACATTATGTCAAAACTCTGGTCTTGGTGAGTAACCTCCTAAAGACAGTCGGTAATGTCTTAAATTAGCATTAAACGCGTGTGACAGAAAGTTAATGAAACAGTAATGGATTCGCGTATAGTTGGATAATGGATAGTTCTTAAAGTGAACGCAGCCATTTGTGTCAGTCATTAATTCTGTTGTCATAACAACAGAATATAGTATTAATTGTAACCAATCAGAATGAATAGCCTTTGTATTTAATTCAGTCTGGACTAAAAAGACTATCCAGTGTTATTTTACATTGGATTACTTTATTCAGTTTCTGTAGTATATCTGACATACCCAAAAAACTACCCCAAAATGTCTCTTAATTTGTGTCTTTATTCTATTGTATTTATTTGTGCTACTTTTTTCAATTTAATTCAAAGATTGAAATCAAGCTTCCATACATAAACTCTTAAAACAAAAATAAACAAAAAATTACATTACCATTTAGGTAAGATCAATGTAAAAAAAAAGTCTAAATATTTATATATTTATTTATCTATATCTATCTTAAACATAAAATAACATGATACTGTTTGATCAAGCTGTGCGACTGTTCTGACTTTTTTTGCATATTGCATCAAAATCCTGTTTATTCTCTGTATGCATTTAGTGTACCTAAAATAAAAAGAGTTTTATATACAGGTTTATGGCTCTTAATTTCCTTGTATTAATTAACCACTAGTAAACTTATGTCCACTGTTCTTTTTTATAAATATAGGATTTGTATTACATCTTCATTATAGTCGAATCAGGAATCAAATCAGGAATCGAAATCGAAAATTGAATCGAGAATCGAAATCGAATCGAACTGAGAGCTTGTGAATCGAAATCGAATCGAAATTGAAATGTGAATCGATACCCAGCCCTACCTTTAACCTTTCAGTGGTTATCTTGTTGTCACTCTTATGTTTCCATTAATATGGCTTCATGTTTTTTCTTGTCTATTCTAGGACTGCTATGCGAGCCTGGTAAGGCACCAGAATGTTTACCTTCTGCAGGTTAGGCATATTATTAAAGATGGAGGGCCATGGGCAAACCCTGTACTTCAGGCCATTCTCAAGGATTCAGAGCTACCACAAGAAGATGGTAAGTGTATCGAGCTTTTGTTTAAAAGGAGTGTATGTTGATCAAGTGATCTTTACCTTGAATTTCCTAAACTGTTGATTATTATCATTTTTAATTGCTGTTTTTGTTCGCAGTGGACAAGTATCTGAGTTCAGAAGTATCCATTTTCTTTGAGCTACGTTTGCGATACCTGGTGGCATGTGAGAGGCTTCCGGAGGCCTTGGCACTGACAAGGAGATGCATCCGGCACTCTGTTGTAGGGAGGCATCTCTATTTCAAGCAAGCCTACCTCATCTGCCTTCGGAGAGCTTCTCTTTGTGAGCGCTTGTACAAGGAGGTGAGTGAGAAATTATCTTGGTGTGAAACAGACCATATACACAGTCCACTTTTTTTTTTGGCACTCTGCATACCAGAACAATAGCAAAGATTCTCCGTTCCCTTGTGGTAAATAGGACTTCTGAATTTTCTGGACTTTTTTGTGTTTACTAGTTGTGCATTAAAGTCCTGCCTTGAAATGATTTGCCCTGGTAGGTTATGTATTAATAGAGCTTTTGGTAACGCTTTCTATGAAGTCCATGCTTATAATGAATTACAGCTCCTTTTTTTTATATTTAAGTATTACTAAATATATGTGATGCGATCTGGGAAAACCCACCACATGGTGAAATTTGATATTGACTTTACAGTACACATATAAAACATATCTGTTTTTATTTCTTTTATCGTTTGTCTGTAACAAAAGTTGTGGTTATCTGAAGTCGGCTGATTGAAATGATTTTCAGAAACAGAATTTTGAGAAGAACAGGTTAAATTAACTGTCACATCCTGCTAGAGGGATGACTGGCGCTCTTTTTCTATTGCCTTTTTTTCCATATCACATATTTTAGTAATCATCATAGATTAGGTATCATTTCAAACTCAAAATTCATTCTGTGAAAACTGTTTTGAAATTGGACGATTGAGAGGTGAGCAAGGTCTTTTTAAGCGAGCAGCTTCAGACTCTGTTGTTCTCTTGTGCTCCGCATTATGGAATGCCAAAGCTGACTAAATTAAAAATAAATAAATACATAAATAAATATACAAAGAAATGTAAAAAAGCAAAAATACATAAATAAATACATAAATAAATATACAAAGAAATGTAAAAAAGTGCATATAAATGAGTATTTATACTTTTATTTCCATATTTATGTATAATTGTATTTTTCCACACATTTATTTATTTATTTATTTATACATTTATTCATTTATTTATTTCAACTTTTATTTATTTCCACATTTATTTCAGTATTTATGTTTTTATGTCTACATTTCTTTATTTTCACATTTATTTATTTCTATATTTATTTATTTCCACATTTCATCATTTCCACATTTATTTATTCCAACATTTCTTTCTCCGTATGTTAATGAGGGGGGCGTGTTTTAACTCAGACTTTAGCAATCGAGCTCAGAGTGGCAGTTCTGAAGCCTTGAGGCCACAGTGACACCTTGTGGTGTGTGACCAAACGAACCGCAAGAGCTGTGCAGGCAATATCACATTTTAAGTCATGTATTTCACCCTAACTGTATAGGCTATATAGGGTTAACAGATACTTGGACATGAAAGCTCATGAAAGTATCCACTATTAATAACAATGTAGGCCTAAACGTGGTGGATAGGGCTGATAGCTTGCGTTTATTGTCGATGAGACTCGCACACCAGCGCACAGTTCACTGACTCCCACCCAAGCATATTGATCAAGTTTGAAACACGACTCAATACGCGGTTTCCATCCGCGTTTCCTAATTTCGTATGCATAACAGATGACAATTCAAATGTTTAAAACAAAACCCATCGATCCTGCTCAGATACTGATTAATCACAAGACAAGACATATAGCCTACATTTTGAATTATTCTAAAATCAAACGCAGCCAGCCACGCTTCTCACGCCATGCATTCTGTATTAAGATTTTGACTTTTAATGACTTTTGTTAATTTGAATTTACTGATAACAGCCATAGTGCCTTATTATTATTATAACTGAGTAGTTTATCAATTAAATATAAGAACTTGACATGATGATGTACAGCCTAGCCTACCTATTATTAAGGTTTGGGTTGATATAAAATCAATTTACAGGGGGAAATATCACCACGACCACGGGCACGACCGGTGCTGTTTGAATGAGCAGGATGCGTCTGTGCTCCAATGCATGGCGTGAGATGCGTGGCTCACTGCGTGTGAGTGAGCCACTTTTATTTGATTTAAGAATAATTCAAAATTGATGACTTGTGATTAATCAATATCTATCTAAGAGCAGCATCTAAAGGGTTGCGATTTAAGCATTTGAATTATCACCTGTTATGCATCCGAAGTTAGGAAACGCGAATGTAACCGTGGACGTTTCAAACTCATTGATCAATATGCTTGCGCAGCGTGGTAGTCAGTGAAATGTACGCTGGTTTCTCTCCGTGTTCTGCGCTGGGGTGCGAGTCTCATCGTCAATAATCACAAGCCAAAAGCAAGCAGTCAGCTATCATATTCATGTGTTAACCCTATATAGCCTACCCTACATACAATTAGGGTGATATACACGACTTAAAATGTGATATTGCCTGCACAGCTCTTGCGTTTCGTTTGGTCACATTCCACAAGGTGTCACTGTGGCCTCAAAGCTTCAGCACTGCCACTCTGAGATCGATTGCTCATGTCTGAGTTAAAACACGCCCCCCTCATTAACATACGGAGAAAGAAATGTTGGAATAAATAAATGTGGAAATGATGAAATGTGGAAATAAATAAATATAGAAATAAATAAATGTGAAAATAAAGAAATGTAGACATAAAAACATAAATACTGAAATAAATGTGGAAATAAATAAAAGTTGAAATAAATAAATGAATAAATGTATAAATAAATAAATAAATAAATGTGTGGAAAAATACAATTATACATAAATACGGAAATAAAAGTATAAATACTAATTTATATGCACTTTTTTACATTTCTTTGTATATTTATTTTTGTATTTATTTATGTATTTTTGCTTTTTTACATTTCTTCGTATATTTATTTATGTATTTATTTATTTTTAATTTAGTCAGCTTTGGCATTCCATACCGCATCACACCACACGATTATGCTGTATAAAAACAAATAAATAAAAACTTGCGTGCCGTTGTAGTTTACACAGTACTGGCAGGACATGGATTATTTTGATAGGCGAAACTGTCTCTGTAGTATTAAGAGAAGAAGAGTTTTTGTTGTTTTTTGCCCCTCTGCTGCGCCATACGTGTTCTTAAAGAGAAAGACGTTTTCAGCTTGCCAGTATAAATCGCTATTTTTCTGCACTAAACTAGTGAATTTTCCCAAGATATATTCAGACATGATAAACAAGATTTTATAGAATAATACATTTATTTAAAAAACAAAATTTTGACAAAATACTGACATTCCATCTGTGTTTAGACCTTACTGAAAACGTACCAGCGCGACATCCGACAGGTTTTCCTAGATCACATCATATATTTATAAGGATTCATTAAGACTTATACTGGTTTATAAGAACAGTTATAGTTGCATTTAGATAATTTTTATAATTAAGTCATTGATTTGTTTTTCAATTTTTTCAGTACAGTGAAACATTTGACTTATTTACTTGTAAATGTAACTTATGAACAATAATTCCTGTTATAAATACAAATATTTTGGGGGGAAAAAAACCCACAGAACTCATTAGCAAATAGTTGTTTTTTTTATTGTATGTTTCAATGTCGCATACTAGTAGCCTAGTAATACCAGACTCTCCTACTTCACTTTGCTTTGTACACAGAGTCTGGAATGGCATAATAGAGAAGTGTTTTCTCTCTCGCTAGGGGGCGCTTCTCTGAAGTTTAAAATCATTGGTTACCCGTAAGCCAATCAGATAAATGTATTTATGACGTATCTTATGCGCCGGTTTTTATGATGTTGATGTGTTTCCAAGCAATACCATGGATCAAATGAGTGAATTTGGAACGGTTACTTATATTTTTTAAAGATTAAAAATAAAATGACAGGACATCGTATGTCAAAAAGAAGGATACATAAAATAAAACGGAGAGAATGATATTGACCGAATGACCAAAGATATGATATTGATTTCAGAACTGAAGCTCATTCTTCCCAATATACGTTCATTAAAGGTAAGAAGGTGGAGTGTGTGGAAAGTTATTAATATTTAGGGAGTATTATTTACAATAAACTGCATTTTGATGTGAATACCAGAAAGAAGTCTGTCAGTTTTATTCAACAGTTATTCTAGGGGTAATGAATTTTTTGCACTGCTCTTGCTATAGAACGATCAAAGATGAAGAACAATTTATACAAATATTAATTTATCCCTTGTACACTCAGATTGTTAAATACTCGGAATGGTATATATTAATATTTTAAATTTATATGTAGCCCACTGTTGTGTGTTCTTATTTGTATTGTGGTGTATATTTTTATGTGCTTATTCCGCTGGATACAAATATCTTAATAAAGTTGAGCATGAACTAACGTTACTTCAAAATACACAAATCATAAAACATAAAAAATAAACATAAACAATGACGGCTTAGTGAATGGTGACATGAGAGAAGTACAGAAGATCACAGGATCAATAACATCCCGCCAGATTGCCTGAATCCATTTCCGTCGAACTTCATCGACAGGGAACTGACGAGGGAAGGAATGAAAACGACAGGTATGGATGCTTTTGGGAATAACAAAAAAAGATCTGTACGCAACAACTCACTAGTTGCCTGCGGCGCTATCTGTTATGAATGGAGCGGAAGAAGATTACCACGACAATTGCGTATTTCCGGTCCCAAATACGGAAGTTGTGAGAAAGGTCTATTCCAACCTGCTATAAACAATACCATGCATATGGCTGAGATATACATAATTGATAACTAATTGGTACAGCAAACAAGCGTCCCTGGAATTGTTTTTGGCTGCACGATTAATCGAATTTTAATCACGATCACGATTTTGGCTTTCCACGATCAAATTCGCGTGACCGAGCGATATTTAAAATGCGTCATTCCATTCACAGAACGCTCTTTTTTTTTTTTTTTTTTTTTGCAAAGCCAATCTAGCGCTCTGTAAACCACTGTCTGATCACGTGCCTCCACGAGGTCCAGTGCGCAAAGTGAACTGAACAAGAGAGACGAGTGCCCAAGCACGCTCAAGTGCGCGAAGGATAGCATCCTCGAAATTACGGCTTCTGAGGACCCTTCCTTGACATAGAGAAAAACCTTGAGTGTGACACGACAGCGACAGCATGCGAGAGATACCGGTTGTGTCTGAGACTGAGTGACAGTGCGCGCGAGAGACCGAGTGTGAGCATTAGTAAAAACTTGCCAGATTTATTCAAATATGCATTAAATATTGAAGAATATTAATATTATAATGCATATGTCATATGGTGTATATATGTGTATATCGTGTACATATGGTGTATAAATGCTCCTCTCTCGAGTTATTTTTTTCTAGCTGACTAACGAGTTAATGTGGGTTTTCTGAGGTAAATATGACGATACATGACATTGATTACAAGCTGTTTAACTGACGTCTTTCCACGGTTGAAACGCTGATTGAGCGAATCAATGTGACATGATATGGATTTCGATAAGTTGTACTCTATCTTTTAACACACTTTCAGATGCTCATTCATGTTTATTTTGCGCTGTAGCTGGTATTATTAAGCCGGAAGAGAGATCAGCGCTGCTGCTTCTCTTGAGCTGCGCCAGAGCGATCTGACGCCACAGCGCCAAAACGTTATTTATGTTTTTGAATTTCTAATGAAAATGGATGTAATTTGAAAATTGAGACTTTGTTTCGTATCAATAGTAACAAAGGACAAAGATTATTGCGTTTTTTTTTTTTTTGTTTTTTTGTTTTTTTGTTTTGTTTTTTTGGATGCGCGCAGCCGCGATACAATGTTCCATTCATTCAAATGAAACAGGATGGCTAATTGATTCTTGAGATTTAAGAATCGATATCGGTTTGTAAAAATGAGAATCGATTAATATCGAGAAATCGATATTTATTACCCAGCCCTAATGCTAATGGTCTTGTCCACTTCAATGGTGTATGCTAAGCTATCCTAAAAGTGGTACCGCCAGAACCGGAGATAGCTGAATGGATTCAATAATGTTAAAACTCAATAGTTTAACTCTGGAGGAGTTATAAAATGAGCCTATTTCCAAAAAAGTCGAGTATCTCTTTAATGTAAAGAATTGCAAATAATTCAATGGAAAATGTAATTTACTTACCAATCAAACAATTACTTGACAATCAGAATGTGTGCTGAATAACCTATTTGTAAGTTGGAATCCAGCCTTCTCACTTTACTGCTGCATTCCAGGTGTCACATCGTTTTTTTTTTTTTTTTTTCATTTTCTAAAGTAGCTTAGTTGTAGTTTAATTACAGGTTTAAATAATCGCAATCCGACTGTTCATTAAGCGCCTTACGCCAATGTTTTGAATGCTCTCGCCAGCTAACCGGAAATGTCCAAAGGGCAAAGATGTCACTTCCCTAAAATAACAAATAGCTGTTGAAATGGTCTATGGGAACTGGAGCTGCAGTGACTTTTTCAATCAGCTCTTTTATTGATAAGAGGGCTAGTGTGAAGTTGGCCATTCAACTGAACAAATAAATTTTCTGAAATAAGTTTAAAAAACAAATAAATAAAATAAATTATACAAAGTATAGGGCATGCAGTTGTCTCCATGATTATTACATATTTTTTTACTGTAAGTCAATGCAATATCACAGGAAATACGCTTTTTTGTGGTCTGTTCAGGTATAGGAACGTAGTGTGTTGTTTGTATATAAACACAGCTGAAGCTATATATATAGAGAGACTTGAAAGATTGTGACTCCAAAAATGATTTTTTTTTTTTTCTGAGATAATGGAAGATCACCATATTTCATGAGCAATGTCAAAAATTACACTCGTTTTCTTTTCTAAAGATGGCAGATATCGATGGGAAGGATGCCGTAGAGATACTCTGCATGATGGAGAATGAAGAGAACGATGAGACTGTTTTGATGCTGAGTAAAGGCTTCCTATCTCAGAAGCTCCAGATTGGAGACATGTACTACCTTTGGTGGGTCTCAATAGCTCCATAAACATTTAGAAGGGGAATTGTTTTCAGTGTATTGCCCCTCTTTTTAGCATTTTATATTTTTACTCAGTTATTGCAACAACCTGAACAGAAGATAGTGTTGAGGTTGCAGAAAGTTACATTCTCCTTTTTTTCTTCCATATTTATTTTTTTCCTTAAAGGGATTTGGTCTTCATATGGAGCAGACTCTACTTGCGGTTGAACCTTTCTAAACAGAACTTCCTAGAGGAATGTAGAGGAATGGTATTGTCAGTCACCAACGTAAAAGCGATTTTCCCATTTATGAAGGTGATTTTGGCAGAGGTAAGATATTATTTTATCAAAATGTATTGTATTAAACTTGTAATTGTAGACATAGACAAAAATCTACGCAAATATATGTCAATATGTATGGAATGATCTTTTAATAATGGCAATAAAATATTTATTTTCAGCTTGGAAAAGATGGTCTTGGGATTTGTTTGGAGCTTTGTGTACGAGCCTTGCAGACTGACCTTAAGAATGATCCAGTCACCAAGTCCCTCATCTACAAAACCATTGCATACCTACTTCCTAATGACCTTGAGGTCTGTAGGGCTTGTGCGCTGCTAGTTTTCTTCCTAGAGAGAACTGTTGAGTCATACAAGAATGTGTTCCTCCTATATACTCACCCTGATCAAGAGTATCATGCAGACACCAGTCTTGTGGGTAACAGTGTACGCTTTGAGGTTCTCCAGATCCTGAAAAAAGACCTGTACTTTGACCCTGAGTTCTGGAGCATTGTCAACATCGAGGCAAACTGTCTGAAGCTAATGAGTGATAAGGTCGGTAAAGCAGCCTTATGTGAAATCATGCAAAAGGACAAGTGGATTCCAAGTTACTGTATGAAAGGATATTGTCAGTGTCACACAGACAACACAGACAGGACTATAAATAAAGCAGAGAACCATACAAACCGAAATGACCAGGAAGCAGATTCATTGAAAACATGGGTTAATTCTGCCTCAGAGGAAGCATCCTCCAAACCTCCAGGCAAAAGGCGGGGGCGGAAGCCAGGGACGCATCTTGTTAAAGATTCAGAAGCCTCTCCAGTTCGACGTTCATATAGGCAATTGGACTTGGCAAAGAATCACACCAGGCAACTTAATAGCAGGCGTCAGAGACTACTTTCCCGACAGACAGAGATGCACACTCTAAAACGCAAGGGCAGGAAACCACAATGGCTTTTGGACCAGTTAGCTGCCCAAGCAGAAAATGGTGAACCTCGACAGGCCAAGAAACCAGGAAGGAAACCAAAGCAGTCAAATATTTTGACGGAGATTTCACTTGAGACAGCAATCAGTGAAGTGACAATGAAATTTTCATATCCTGATAATGAAGTTGACCTCTCTTCTGATGTTCAGACTTCACAGATTTCCACTGAGACACTTAATATCACTGAAAGCAGTACTAACAAAATTCAAGAGAATTTGAAATGGCCTGACAGTAATGCGTCTCTTATTGAGTTACTATCAGCAGAATCTACTCCATGTACCAAAAAAGACTTCATGGTACGGGAGGAGATTGTTTTTCGGGAACAAGGCCTTTCTATGGTTCGAAAATTCCACACATATTCAAGACAAGCTGAATTTGAAGGAATATCAGTTGACTGTAAAGTAATATCAGATCGAGATAAAGAATTTCATCTGGACCATAATGAATCCAAACAAGAACCACAGTCTGCTGGGCAACAGTTTGAACCTACAGAGAGCCTGGGAGCTGCAACGCAGGATAGAAATGCAGTGGAAAGCATGGTTACACCAATCCCAGCTGTAAATGTGGAAACAACCACTCCAGTTGAAGCCATTCTTGAGCCAGTTAAAGATCCAAAAGTAAATAGCGAGTTATCAGTTCCCCAAGATGCAGACACTAAATATCCAGACTACGGTCCTTACAGTCCTATTAGTCCTGCAGAAAATATTAATGTTGATCTTTTACCAGAAGTGACAACTGACACCAGAGCTGACACCATTTCTGTACCTCATAGTACGCCAGAAAACATGACGGTTCTTCATGAGGATGCTCCTCCAGTTCTTACTAAAGAGACAATGCTCCCCGATGGAACAGTGGCTACTTTTAGTGAAACTGAGATTGACACTCTTGACACTAAAATTGTGCCTGAGAGGACGAAGGTGCCAGTGGTGCCATCAAGGCCTGTGGAGACATCGCCAGATATGCATGCAGCTGCTGATGGTCTAGTCTCTGACCTTATCCCCGCAAGTGATGCAAGTTGCCAGCTTTCAGTTACCTGCAGCCTTTGCAATAAAGAAACCAAAAACCCACACATTCTACGTCATGCACTGTGGCATCACCGAATTGACAGAAAGTGCATGTTCTGTCACAAACGTTACACTCATGGGCGCAGCCCTTCAATCCATTTTAAAGTGCACATTCAGGAACTGAAAAAGTCTAATGGGCTTTTTAGTGAAACTGGGAATACCACAGAGACTGCCTCACAATGTGCCCAGAAGAGACTGTTTAAACGGGTGAAGAATAAGTTTAGAAACCTCAAAATGAGGTTAAACTGCAGTTTGAACATCACAGATTTGCACAAGGAAGGGCAAAGCACAGAGCCTAAGGTTAGATTGCGGACAAGGTTGGTCAAGAATTCAGATCCTCTAAGTACATCGGATGAACAAAAGGAGAAGGTTTGCAAGGTGAAGACAAAATGTCTAAGGAGGGTTTTAGCAAAGAGATCTCAGCCCACAGATGAGAACAAAAAGTTTTTCAATGTGAAACTAGCAAGGAAGAGACCAAAGGCTATGCAAGCAGAAACTCCAGAGGACAAACAGTTGGATTCCAATGGAAACTCGGCTCATAGGGTAAATGGAGTGATCAGAAAGAAAAGGAAAGTTAAGAGTGTGCCTGAGACAAATACCTCAAATAAAAAAAATCAGACATCATTACCACAAGATAACAAGAAGAAAATTAAGACATCATTACCACAGGACAACAAAGAGAAAATTGAAACATCATTACCACAGGACAACAAAGTGAAAATTGAGACATCATTACCACAGGACAACCAAGAGAAAATTGAGACATCATTACCACAGGACAACCAAGAGAAAATTGAGAATGCAGAATGTGCAAAAAGTCAGAAAGACGGTGTCAAGACTGAATCTAAGAATGTAGGACAAAGAAAAGACAAGAGCAAGTCAAAAATTAAAAGAAAAGATGAAATTGTGATCTCTAGGCTAAAAAAGATGATGATTACTCCTGGAGACCAAAAAGAGGGCGGAGAAGCTATAAAAAGGAGGAAGATTACAATTAGTCCAGAAGACAGTTCTGAGAATCAGGAACCCATAGACAATAATACAGAATTTAAGGAAATAAATATGGTGGGGTATAAAAATGGGTCTCAGACAAAGTCCAAACAGCCTTCCACACCATTCCAGGGAAAAAGAACTGGTGCATCTACACATGTTAGATGCCCTGTGGAGATTTGTACATTCACTGCCAAGTCAATCCTTGTCCTTTCACATGTGCTGTCACACCACCATGGCGACAAGAAGGCGCTTCTGTTCTTTTTCAATTTTGGAAAGGAAAAATGTCTTTTCTGTTGCAGAAAGATATATAATCCCCAGCATTTTTTTGACCATGTGATATGCCACAGAGGTGAGCTGAAGTTCCCATGCTACCATTACGGCTGCAAGGAAAGGTACCAAACACGTACAGAACTAAGTGAGCACATGTTAGTCCATCATCCATTGAGAGCGATGTGCTGCTTTCCTGGTTGCTGTATGCAAACTGAGACTATTTTGCTCCTTTATAAGCATGAAAGAACACATTATAGGCTGGATACAAATTTGGGAATAAATTCATTCCCCAAAGATTCTGAACCAACAAGGCATGGAGGCCCTCAAATTCTGGAAGGTAGTATGGAGGCAGTAGCAAATTCTTCAGTCAATCAACCGATTCAGGATGCAGCCAAGTGCAAGGGCCCTACATCTGCAAATCAAGATGATGATGAAAAGCCTTTGGTCCTCAATAAAAGTTCTGTTAGCTACAGTAGCAAGAACCCTAGCCTTGTTAATGGGCACAGTGAGAGTAACAAAGAAGTTTCTGCCAAAACTTCAGAGCCAATCGTTAAAGAGAAGGAACCACTGGTTTCAGGAAAACCTGCAAATAAACAATTCATTCGACCCCTTCCCTCAGCTTATCTAGATGAGTCGTACATTAGCATGCCAAAACGCTGGAAGGAACCCCAGGTAGGCTCAAAGTTATTGGGCTCAGTGTCAAAGCCAGAAATACTTCCTACCAGGCAACGTTGCTCTCGATGTTTTGAGTGTTTCAACAGTGAGGAAGAGCTGCAAACACACAAGGATAAATGCACATCCCTCTTTGGTTTTGATTCGGATGATGAAAGTAAGTACCTATTTGTTAATCATTTTAAGGTTATTTGAATTTTTGCAGTTTGTTACAATTTTTTTTTTTTTTTGTCATTATAGGTGCTACCTGAAGAGAAGCAGGCCTTTCTACTGGGAAAACTGCTAAATGCTGCTGTAGGCCAACAGCGTTCTTACGTGTGCTGAACAACTTTGTCAGCATCTCAAAACTGAACTATATTGAGATCCACATGGGAAACGAGTTATGCCTCCTTGTAGTCTCATATGACCGATCAGCTGCTTTATTTTAGAGCATAGGTCTGTTATCTCGTTTAAAGTTCTGATGTTGAAAATTCTTTTTGTTAATAATTTTTTTTATATTTCTTTTGTTTAACTTAATCATCTGATACTAAGCGTTCTTAGTAAAATAGTAAGGTTGTCTTTCTATAAAATGCACAGCAGATTCTTGTCAATATTTGTCATCGCTTTCTGTCAAAGAGCTTAGTCTGTTCTCTCATTTTGGCTTGATTTTTTTTTTTTTTTTTTTTTTTTTCAATTCCTGGTAATGAGAGGCAACCATAACACTACAAGAGGATTTGGTCAGTCTTTCTATTCAGGGTATATACCTTCTTTAGAAAGCACACAATGTTATGCTCAGTCTGGCATTTAGTGGAAGGTTTAACTTTACTGTTTTGTGACAGAAGGTCAGGTGTCTACCAGTGTTACATGGTGCTTTATGAGCAGAGGTTCTGGATATAGATTCATGGGGCACTCAAAGTATTGCAAGCACACTATAAACATTTTCTTTTCTTTTTTTAACCTTGATATGTGAACCATTGTAAATTCTCACTGATTGCATATGTTGCAAATGTCATCAAGTTGCTTCTGTTTAAGTCAGTGATCACTTGAGAAGAGTTAAAGACACCCAGTCTTTAAATGACAGACTGACTTCTGTTGGGATCAGAAGAACTGTTGGCTTATAACAGCAAGCTGGTGCTGCTGGGAAGGCCTAGTCTTTACAACTTCAGATATCCATGTTAATGGAGGAGTGTACATGTGCCACAAAGCCTCACCGAACATTTTCATGACATATTCTAAAGGACTGCTCTTTAAGCAACAAAAAATAAAAAATAAATAAATACATTTAAGGGGAGGACTAATTTGTGTCTCAAATAGAGGCATGTTTAAAACTGTTCTATTTATGAGCAGTGACAGTCTTATTTATTTTTTTCTTTTTTTTTTTTGTATCTTCTGTAAATGTTTCAAGAGTGTAAATTGTATATGATTGGATTGGGCCACTGGGTTTATATATTGAGAGCTTTTTTGTCCTAATTAATAAACACATTTTAGGGGGCTTTGAGTTTGTTTGTTTATTGTAAACAGACATGGATTCTTTGGATATCGTTGGCATGCCCAAATGGGGAAAAATGCAGATATTACTTTACTTTGTCTTTACTTTACATTACAGACAGAATGGTGCCCATAATATTTTTATTTTATATTACCCGTTTATGTGATGTGAACATTTTCATTTCATTTGAATTATCTACAGTTTGCTATGTCTCCGTCCACGGGAGGCACTGTTCACTGTTTAGACTACGTTACTCTTAGGTAAGTACAGTGTTGCCAAGTCAACTATTTCCAAACTGATATTTTTCGGCCACTTAGATCGAAGCAGTATAGTACGGGTCTCTGTGTACGGATTATAAGCTGTCCTATTACACACATATGTTGAAAGCTTACAAAGAAAGTTTTAATTTAATTATTTTTTCATATGTTACATTATATTCAATTATTTTAAACACTTGGCAACCCCGACCCTCGACGAGCTTGTGGCTGCAGCCATAGCAGCCAGATTCAGCTTGGTCAACAAAGCGGACTGTTAGCAAGCTAACAGTTATCCCCGTTAACGTTACATCTTTTTGCAAAAAAAAAAAAAAGAAACGGTCTAAAATTTAGTGTAAAACATTCACCGGGACGTCTTTGAAACAGTATGTATAACGTTAGTTATTGTATGATTCGATTTTCCATCTAAAGACAGAAGAATGTAATTCAGTTTTCATGAATCGTACAGTAGTTAGCTAACTGGTTAGCCTTCAGTGCGGGTGCATTGATTCGGGTAACGTTAGTGAGTAAAATGAAACTAAACTCTATGGTCAGTTTTGTAAGTGATAATTAAACAATGTAACATAGTTGTCATCTTTAGTTTATTCTTTCCTTATTCTCTGCTATAATGATAAAATAAGATGTCTTTACTCAAATCACAAGATAGGCATATAAAAGACTGATAGCAGATAACGGGTTGATTAAAACACAAAGGAAATACATTAGTCAGGAACTTTAGTAATGTTGGAACTGTCATGAAATAATAAATCCCATTTCAAACACTTCGGGTGAAATGTTCAATCTGATGGCGAACTGTTGCAACTGGTTGAAACGATGGAAAGAACCTGCAAGGTGAGTGTACAACTTTGATCCATTGAGTCTTGACTTAACTGGGCGACTGTCTCTTTTTTGTACATTGTTATTTATTTATAGCAAAAAAAATAATAAAATAAAATCAACATGGCTGATGAAAGTTATGATACACCAAGTACATTTCAAATTGTTACTATTTTGTATTGTAGGGTAAAGTCAAGTCCAATGTGTAGCTTTCAAAATGCATTATTTTATGGAAAAGTATTTATAATGATTGAACACAATGATGGGACATTATTTTCCCTTAGTGATTTAATAATGTATGCATCACAGGAACGTAAAATATCTACAAAATTTCTATCATCATGTGCCCATGCATGTGGATCTAAACCTAAACATTAATATATATATATTGCTAGGTACTTGAGAGATGTTAGGCAGAGTAACAGCTTCTAGTTACCTTTTACTTCATGAACATGTGGCTTCAGAAAATGAACATAATCTTTGAGTGAAATATCACTTTAAAGAAAGTGTACTCAAAGAAAGTGTATTACCAACGTAACCTCGGTTCTTTCTAGAAGAGGGAACGAGTAATATCTTATGCTAGGGGAAAACCTCTTTTCGACAAGATATTGAAGCCAAAATTTATCCTTAATTATGAATTAATGTACAACGCATTGCGGCAGCATGCAGACATAGGCAAGGCGGCTCACGTGCCTATTGGCTGTCCTGCGGCAACTGCAGCAGCCTACCGAAAGAGGCCCTTTGGTGACGGTCCAAAGGGGGCGCCTCACACCCACTGCTTCACACTCCCGCCGAAGCTGGCTTGGTCTAGCCCTATAAATATAGCTCGATGAGCTGATATTACTGTTTTTTTCATCGCCGAAGCAAACCAGAGCATGTTGCAGGCACAGCTAGATACACAGTACTCGTTCCCTATTCTAGAGAGAGCCGAGGTTACGTTAGTAAACGTTCTCTTATGAGAGGTTCTTAGCTCTTTTAGGAAGGGGATGACCAGATAATTTTTCCCCAGTGACAAGACAGTCGCAGATTTTACAGCTACGACAGCTAAAATAGACTTTGAGCGTGGATGGGGTTCTGCCCTTATCCAGCAGCTCTCGAAGGAAGGAGAGCACTTCCGTAACCCTGCGGTCTAGGGGTGAAAAGCCTCGGGCTTTGCACTAGCAAGCAAACACCGACCATATTGAGGTGTAGAGTCGTCTAGTAGACGGCACTATTGGGAGTCTGGGAGGTTTGCGGGACCACAGCTTTTTCCTCAACTGTATTGGCCAAGTGGCAGTGCTCGTCAGCTGCATCAGGACTGGGAACCAAGCTTGGGTTGTCCAGAGCGGAGCCACAAGAAGCACTGAGCATTCGGTTTCCCTGATTCGTTCCAACACTTGAGGCAGGAGCGAAACTGGGGGAAAAGCAGGCAGCGGGGCCGGACGTGGGCTAGCGCATACCTGCTCTTGGAGAAAAACTTCGGACAGTGAGCATTCTCTTGGGACGCAAACAAATCTATCTGTACTCTGCTGAATGTTTCCCACAGCAGAGGGACAGTCTGCGGTGCAGAGACCATTCTCCTGATGGAGTATTGATTCTGATTGACTGTGTCTGGCCCGAAATTCAGGCAACCAGGCACATGTGCTGCTCTCAGTGAGCACAGATTGTGCTGAGCCCAGACAAGGAGGCGCTCCATCAGCTTGTAAAGGCTTTGGGATTTAACTCGGCCCTGGGGATTTATGTAGGCTACCACCGACTGGGTTTTTCAGGGTTGCGAGAGACAATGTACGGGGTGCAAGAGACAGACCGAAGGGTAGGACTGTGTATTGAGAGGTCCACAGAGCTCGCCCAATCCTCACTGTCTGACAGAGCAGCTGGCCTTCTCTACAGATGTAGCTATCTCGTCCTCATTAATGTTGGAAGCAGTGGCTGTTGTCCATCAGTGAGCGACTCGAGTGAAGCTGGCGGGCTAACCGGCTAGCTTTTAAGGGCTGGAGAAGGCTCGGGACCTTACGACGCAGCACTACAGCGGGCGGAAGTGCAGACTCGGTGAAAAAATGCCAGGCGAGTCCTCAGAGTCATCATGGCAATAGCTCACAATGATGGCAGCCGCCGTCAGTGAGCGTGAGAGCTGCATGATCCTTACCCAGGCGGGAAACGCAGATATATATATATATATATATATATAGGGCTAGGCCACGCCCGCTTCATCACCAAAGGGCCTCTGTTGATAGGTTCCTGAAGTTGCCGCAGGACAGCCAATAGGCACGCGAGCCACCTTGTCTGCATGCTGCCACAACGCCTTTTACATTAATTCAAAATTAAGGATAATTTTTGGCTTCGATATCTCATGGAAAAGAGGTTTTAGCTATATTAAACAGTATAAGAGAACCTCTCGTAAGACAAACAAGTATACATCTTTAATGGTTTTCATACATTCTCTGAAAAAGATTTAGAAACCAGTTGGTTAAAAGTAATAATAAATAAATTTAAATTTAAATAACAAGTACATTTATTTGCATGCCAATTGGTTTGATATTTTGCATGGTTATTTTTAGGCGTATTTTGCACACCACATTAGTTTGAAATAATTTATTTTTATATTATTTAAGATTAAGTCAAGTCACTTAATAAGCTTTTCTTTTTCAAGAATTTCATTATTTTAATGAAGCTTTTTCATTTAGCATTTCATCAGGACAAATGTATCATCCTCATTACTTTGCTCCAAAAATATCAAGGTTAATTTTTAATGTAGAAAAAAAACAAAAACATAACAAACACAAAAGAGGTGCATTCAAGTCATCAAAAAAAGGTTAATGAAGGCAACTTTTAACTTTTTGACATAAAAAAATACTTTTTCACTTCACCTAATACTACTTTATTAAGTAGTATGCATAGTTTTTTTTTTTTGATAAGTTAATTGCCAGCATGTCTATTTTTTGTTTTTCATCTAACATTTATATTTTGTTTCATTCAATCTCTATTTTAATTGAGAATATTTCTTTTTTTTTATAATTTTAAAACTGTTAACATAACCGTTTCGCTGGCGACACCAAAGCACTTGTGCCAAGTTACGTTGTTCATTTATGAATACAGTAGATTCATATTTTGTCAGGAAGATGCATTAGCCCTGGTGTCATGTTCAATTTCAGTATTTAAGTCCACTTTCAGAAAGATGCTGTCTGTTGATTAGAGGCCCTACATGCACCTCTCACTATACACGTTGGAACATGACTCACAATCAGGCATAGGCTTAAAGCCAAGCGATTAATATCTGATTACTCACATCACCTGCTGTGCCTGAAACAAGATGCTTGATAAGGCTAAATCTGGGTAAAATGTTCGATCGTACCCAAGAATCAGTCCGTTTAAAGTGGAGATGTCTGGCCCCAAACGTGTCAGTGATGTTATGGTTATGTCTTACTGATGACTAACTAACTGTCTAAGTTATTGTCTTAATTTCATTGGCTGAACGTAGTGTGTCCTCTCGCACCCTGCCACTGATCTTGTTGGGCTAAGTAGAAATCCCCAGCTAATCCCTCAGATACAGAGCTGACAGAGAGGCCAGGAGAGACAAAAGAGAGTGTGTGTGCGTGTGTCAACAAAAACAACCAGAGTCAAGGGAAAGCTAGCTGTCATCTTGATCTATTAGTCTCAATGAAGGCCTCCTGGTTGCAGAGAACTGTCACCTGGATAGTGCGCTTGATGTCCCTGCGGCGCAAGTGCCGCAGTTAAGTATCTGTTTGTGTGTGTGTGTGTGTGTGTTTGGTTGCTGAGGACTTTAGCTTTCTTGTTTGCACCAGTGATGACTGAAAGTTTTGTTTACGCTGCCTGGCCCATGTGTTTGTCTGGCATTTCTTCAGAATTAAGCATAGGCTGATGATGGTGAGCAGAAATCCCATGTAACTTCAAGATATTTGTGTTACTCCACAGATGTCTTTTTATGCCTCTTAAGCCTCCACTGGAAGCCTTGTAGTTTAAACAGCTGTGACTCTACAGTTTTGGACTGCTTATCATTTAATTTATATTTTTGACATAATTTTTATTGGCAAAGGCTACATTATTTTCTTTGTATTTCTGTGTGTTGTATGCTGAATCATCCTTTTTTATCCCTGTGCGCTTTTACTAGTCATGAGATGATGCATTAACGTACAGGCTTAGCTTGCCTTAGCTCACAGCTGTGGGTATATTCATAAGTTAATGTCAAGGATTTTTTTATGTGTCAAAAAGTTAAGTTTATGGAGGCAACTTTAAACAGATTAAATTTCCTTCATGAACGAATTTTGATTACTTGATATGATATATCTTGCTATTTTTTGGGGGCATAAAAAATGTTAGGATGATACATCTTGATATCAAAATGAAAAAGCTTCATATTGAAATTCTTTAAAATACACATTTAAGTTATTTGGCTTAGGCCTAATCTTACATTAAAGCTGCAGTCCGCGGTTTTCCCTCTTTGTCACCATCTCTGTTCGAAATCTGCAATTGCAGTTATTCACGGAATTATCAACTTTACTTGAATTGTACTTCAACACGACACAGTGTGGATGAACACAATGTTTGAGGAGAGTGTGCAGCTGGCAGTCACCATACCGGTGTGGATACTGGTAATCAGATTCACAGATTATTATTTTTGGAAGTATGACCAACATAATAATTTTCATCGGAAAATGTCATCTTATAGGGCCCTATGAAATCTGTTTTATTTTTTCCCAAATTCCGTTTTTTCCGTTTTAATTTTTGGGAATTCTTTTTTTTTTTTTTTACCCTTGACTGTTATTTTAGTCGTAAAACGAGAGTGCTTTTAATTATTAAAATGTACAAATAAAATAGGAATGACCTTAAATTTATTGAGGTAACAGACATTTACTCAGTAGCCTTTTCTGGACAAATACATAATGCCCCATAACACTGCATTCCTCAAATAGCAACAAAATATGGTTATGAGCTTTAAACTGTCCAGTAAAATAAATTATATTAGTTTATATAATTTTAAGTCACACTCTGTCTCTCTCTCGCCCAGTGTTGCTCACAGAGTTCGCTTTTGTCCAATCCGGCGCCTCATAGACAGACGCGGTGTGCACGTTGTGTGTGGGTGTGTGTATGTGAGAGAGACGTGTGAGTGATAGAGAAATACAACTTAAAGAATATGCTACGTGTTTTAAATAGTGTTAAAAAAATGAACGAAACGTAATATGTGGCGGCCGGAGTTGATTTTGTGGCCGCAAATTAGTCAATGTGTGGGAAACACTGCATAAGCCACTTGCGAACTGCTTGGCTCGGCACTGATGGCTTATAGCGTTGAGTTTCTTAACTTTTTGCCCGCAAAAGCAGAGCCGTGGAGTGCCGCTGCGTCATGCTTTCATTGTTTTGATTTCGTCATTGTAGCTGAAATGACGGGTGGGGGGTTGTGATTTGCTTCCCCCGGTCTGCATTTTCACCAGACATACGTTGTTCTCCCACACAAAAACAGAATTTCAAACCAAATGTAAAAATTCCACGAAATACCGCATTAACACAAGATTCCAGATTAATTTGTCAATTATGCTCCGCAATTTTGTCCGCGATTCCGTGATCGTGGAAATCATAGGGCCCTATCTGAACAAGTTAGAAACATCCAATTTTGTTCTGGTTCTGACATTGCAGTAAATCGCGCTGATTAAATCTAACAATCGCTTACCATATCATGCAAAACCATGCAAATTATGTTTTCTTCTCAAATTGTTAATGTTAGCAACATCAGCATTATGTGATTACATGTATTTCCCTTCCGATATTATCCTTGTTTTCGCATGGGTCCGGTTGCAGTCTCTTTTTTTTTCTGTAGCAACTCTGAAGTCTTTTTGCCTTTTACAGCGTGTGAATCTGTTGTCACTGGTGATTGTCGTTTGAACCTTTCTGTATTCGCCATCAAATTGATAAGTTTAATGATACCAAGTGCTGTGAGAAAAGGCTATAAAACCTCCAACATCCTCACATGCAATATAGCCTACTAACCGAGACTCCTTCTTTATGTGCACAGATGTGACGTAATGATGCAAAGACATGCTTGAATCTCCCGCGGAAATTCCTTAATCGCGATTGATGCAACCGGCTTGAACAGCGGTAAAGATAGAGCCCTCAAAACTAGAGCTAAATCCCACGGGGGCACGGATGGCGGCCATAAAGCACACAATCTCCTCGCTCCCCTCAGAAACCTGATCACCAGAGCGTTCTTACAAATCGATTGCTCGTCAACCGGGGAATGAAAAGTAACAAATATCTGCCACACCTTTAACGTGGATGGCAAACTCTCGTTATCCAATCTGTGCTGGAGAAAGCGCAGAACATCTGACATGGGACAGCTACCTGGGTCAACATCGGTTTCCTGGCAATATTTCGTGAACACTCCCAATTTCAGAGCATAGACCGTGAGTGCAGGGTGTCCCACACATTCAAAGTCCCCACAGCATCCACACATGAAGGTTCCACAGCACGGAGCTTGGGTGCCATATCGTGCCATTCGCTTGAGACAGCAGGTCCTTCCTGAGGGGGATTTCCCATGGGGGAGCCACCAATAACCCTCTCAGGTCCGCGAACCAGGGCTGATTTGGCCAGTTCGGGGCCACGAGAATTTTGCATAACACCATAGGCAGAATCTTCACCGGAGGGAACGCATAAAGCCTGGTCCCCGTCCAGCGCAATGTCAGAGAATCCTCCGTCAGAGAGGAGTGGAATAGCGAGAAGAACGCCTGTCAGTGCGTGGTCTCTGTTGTAGCGAACTGGTCGACTTCCGCCCTTACGAACAGATCCCAAATCATTTGCACCGATCCTGGGTGAAGTTTCCACTCTCCTTGAGGAATCCCACTCCTCGAAAGCTCTCCTCTCCAAGATTTAGGAGACCGAGGATGTGCACCGCTCTTATGGAAAGAATGTGACGGTCCGCCCACAACAGGAGACTCGCTGCCTGTATGAACAGAGCTCCGGAGAGCACGCCGTCCTTTTATAAGCCCTTCTGCTGGCGTAGTTCTCGCCATCGTTCAAAAGCTTTGCTACCGATGTAAATTCGGAACTTCGCACATTCTTTATCCGACTCCTTCTTCTTTTTAATATGTTCCTCAGAACGACGTCTCTTTGGTCGTGTGTCGGTAATTTTTCAAACTTCCCTCTGATGCTTCGCTGCTCTCCTTCACACACACACACCCTTCATGTGCACGCGCACTAACCCCCCAGACCCACCCTCAAATACTTCTTGCCAGTGATTGGCTGGAACACTGTTTGTTAGGTTTCGTGGTCCGGGTAAGACATGATTGTTTTTGTTGCCGTTTGTGGAGCCTGTGGTGTCTACAGAGACCGTGTTTTTTTACAGTGTGTTTAGGGGACAGGCAGCTAGCCGATAGTGAGGAGACGTTTGATGTATGTGACAAAAAATGTTTTGGCCCAGCATCGCTTAGAGAACCTTTAACAGAAAAATAATTCTTGTTGGAAAGGCCGTCTTGAACTTTGGGAGGTCTTTGTGATGCATAATAAAAGTGTTGCTATATTTGTGTTCTTGCAGGAAAGTGACTTTAGTAATGGTTGGACTGGACAATGCTGGAAAAACCGCTACAGTCAGAGGAATCCAGGGAGGTAAATATTCACTATAATTTTATTTCCTGTTTCTAATTATTTTTTGTGTTTTCGAGATCCAGGATAATTCTCATAATGTGTAATTTCTGTCATAGAAAGTCCTTTAGATGTAGCCCCTACAGTGGGCTTCTCAAAGGTGGACCTGAAGCAGGGGAAGTTTGAGGTCACAATCTTCGACTTGGGTGGCGGTAAACGTATCCGTGGCATTTGGAAAAACTACTACTCTGAGTCTTATGGGGTAGTGTTTGTTGTGGACTCCAGTGATGTCCAGAGAATCCAAGAAACCAGAGACACAATGGCTGAGGTTCTCCGGCACCCTCGTATTGCAGGCAAACCTGTATTAGTGTGAGTTTTCAGAACTTGACATGTTCTTGTCATTGAATGTGACTTAATGGCTGGAATAAGTACAGATCATTAAACATGGAATGGCTGTCAATAGAATAAAAACAAAGCATTAGACAAAATGAATACATAACACATGTATATCAGCACAATATACAGAAAATTAAAGAAAATATGCAGTGCCATTCAAATATATGTTTAAAGCATCCAATGGGTTCTAAAGGCCATTTCACACTGAGTCCAAAATTTTCGTATGCGTTTTTTCGTGTTCATGATTCAGTGGCTCTGAATTGTCAAAACACCATTCAAACTCCTTTCAAACTGCTTGCTACGGATGCGAAAAAAGCAGAAAATTGAACCCAATTCGATTTTCTTTATGACCGACGAAAGTTTCGGAGGCAGTGTGCAAGCGTGATTGACATAACGTGAGGTCAGATTTATTTTATTTTAAGATAAGATTTTGGACGTGAATTTAGGACTTGGTGTGCAAGGGCCTTAATCGGTTGTTGTGTTATGACATTTAATAATGTTACTCTTTCTAACTAACATAATTAGCAATCACTAAAGCTATAAAGGTGTGGTGACCAAATATTCTTAAAAAATATAGAAACTTGGGCCAGTTTAATCCATCAATCAGGCATCACAGCTGCTAAATGGGTGTGTCTGAATGTGACATTTATGTATCACCGTTATGTATTCAAAAAGAAATGAATTATTACTGGTCTTCAATGATAAATGCAAGTTACTTAAATGCATTTACCCCAGTAAATAATAGGGATTTATACTAATATTGTGCAAAATCTCACTTTACCTAAAGCATATGTACATACTGATGAGATATGCAGATTCATGTTTAGAAAGGAGAAAAGTAAAATACCCCACCTTCACATACTGCATTACGTGTTTAGATATAATGTGGAAAATTAAAAAATAAATGAATTATTACTGGTCTTCAATGTAAAAGGCTTTTGTTCGGGTGACTGGGGTCTTTAATCTTTTTTCCCCCTTGACTTTAGTACTATTCTTGCCTTATGAAGATTTGCATTTTGGAAAACACATCCTAAGTGATGGATTCAGCTTTCTACACCACCCTGTGCATGCCTCTACAGTTTGGCATGGTCCAGCTCCTCTAACAGGCAGTAATACTACCAGACAGAATGATTTCATTTGTACACCTGTAAAAGATCTCTGCACCTTGGGGCTCATCCTAAACAAGCTGTCAGCGTGTGTTTTTCATGCGATTTTCTTCTTGTTATTGCTAGTATTTGGCAATTATACCAACAACATCATGTCAATTCTTTACTATTTTGCTTACTAGCTCTTATATTGATCAGACACACCAAAACTGCTTCAACAAAAAAACGTTATGGAGTTGAGGCTGTGTGGGTAAATGATAAAATAGAAGAGGGCTCAGAATAGAACTCTGGTGAACACCCATTTTTAAATGTTTTCAGCCCTTTCTCATCACCCATGTCTGCCTGACAGAAATAGGAAGGTGTTCAGAGCCAAGACCTAGAGTTTGCTGACGAGCCTGGAGGGTTTGATGAATTTCGAGCCGTAATCATTGAAGAGCACTCTCACATAATTCCTGCCTCTAGCCCATGTTGAATGGGGCGGTGTGCAGAAAATGTGCAATGCATCATCTGTATAACTGTTGGAGCGTTGGACAACTGCAGTGGGTCAAATTAGCTGAGGGAGTGAGCAGTAGATGAAGTCCTTGACTAATAATAGCTTGTTAAGTGTGTTAATAAGTCAAGAGTGCTCAATAACTCAAAGCTAATTATTCAGTCCACCTCAAGTGCAGACCTCAGGCCATTTGTTTGTGACAGCTTACCTTGGAACCTGCACACCTAGTGACCAGCTTGTATTCTTTTGATTGGCTTTCAGACTGGCTAATAAACAGGACCAAGATGGGGCATTGGCTGAGGCAGATATCATCGAGACCCTGTCATTAGAGAAGATTGTCAACGAGAATAAATGCCTCTGTCAGATTGTGAGTTAAAATGTAAAAAGTTTACATTAACCAGAGACCAGTTTGAGTTTGTAATTAATGTGAAAATGAGTGAGGAAATTTGCTTTATTTATATTTTTATATTTACAATTCAACAAATTACTAATTACTAGAAATGTTACAAAACAATCATATAAAACTGAACTAAACGTTGTTTCTTCTGATCTTAGGAGCCCTGTTCTGCTGTGCTTGGTTATGGTAAGAAGGTTGACAAATCCATCAAGAATGGCCTTAACTGGCTCCTGAATAACATTGCCAAGGACTACGAGGCAATTTCAGAGCGTGTGCAAAGAGATACAGCAGAGCAGAAGGCTCAGGAAGAACAAGACAAGAAGGAAAGAGCAGAAAGAGTTCGGCGGATCAGAGAGGAGAGGTCAGTGAGCTAACAAGACTTTTCACATGTGTTGTCATGCTAATCCCCATTTTGCAGATATGTCAGCAGTTGCATAGTCATTAAAGGTAAAGTTCACTTTGAAATTAATTTTTGATATGTTTTAGCTTACCTCAAGGGCATCCAAGATGTAGGTGTCTTTGTTTCCACAGCAATTTCAATTTTGACATTTTTTGGTCAAACCGTTGTTGTCTGTCAGTCATACACTGGAGGTTAAGGGGGTCCTCCCTCGGTTCACCTCAAAGAGCATGCACAGAGAACTCAAAATTAAACATGATTTAATGACTTGTGAATGTAAGTACACACTGATGGCCTAAGACACGAAACGAGCGGTTTGTGTGAGAAAACGAACAGTATTTATATAGTTTTTACCTCTTGTTAACAGCCGTCGAACTGATCTGAATCAGATGTCCAACTGAAGCGAACTGAACCGTCTCCAGACGTTACGCCGGAAGTGAACTAAACACATTTAGATATATCGCAATATTGCGATTTCCCGTATATCTAAATATGTTTGGGTAAAACTTCCGAAATCTCCGTGTAAACAATGCGTGACGTAGACGCGCGAGAGATCACTTCCGGCGGAACGTCTGGAGACGGTTCAGTTGGACATCTGATTCAGATCAGTTCGACGGCTGTTTGTTAACAAGAGGTAAAAACTATATAAATACTGTTGGTTTTCTCACACAAACCACTCTTTTCGTGTCTTAGGCCATCAGTGTGTACTTACATTCACGAGTCTTTAAATCATGTTTAATTTTGACTTCTCTCTGCATGCTCTTTGAGGTGGACCCCCTAAACCTGCATTATATGACTGACAGACAACACCGGTTTGAACGAAAAATGTCAAAATTGAAAATACTGTGAAAACAAAGACACCTACATTTTGGGTGCCCTTGAGGTAAGCTAAAACATATCAAAAATTAATTTCAAAGTGAACTATCCCTTTAAAAATAGTTTAAGAATAAATTTAGTTTAGTTCAGAAATTAGTTCATATCAACTAAGCTGGTTTTATTTTCTTTTATATTCAAATATATATTCATAGTTAGTCTAACTGTGTTTTTCTTTGTTTTACTGCAGAGTTACTACTTAGTAACTACTACTACTAGTTAAGTCAACATAAAATGAAAATATACCCTGTTTAATGCATCTCATAGATTTTACTGTGGATGATTTATCCATGTATTTTTTGTTGTTGTTGTTGTTGTTGTTCTTGTAATGTTTAATCTAAACTCAATCTTCCTCCATGCAAGTGACAGACTTTTCTCTCTGGTCACATGCCAGACTTTTCCAAACTTTTGGTCCGCTTAAACCCTGCCCCTTGAACAGTGGGCAAGCTCTCATTAGCCGTGTTTCCACTGTTGGGCCAAATACAAGTGTGCTAGTGCGTACCAAGGTCAGGCACAGTTTTTTGGCCCACTGAATTCCTTGGTCCAGAGTGGGCCAACAAGGGTTTGAGCAGTGGTTATTAACAGAGGCGACGTTTGAGAGTCAACACCGCTGATCATTTCTCATGTTTCCACGTCAGGCTAACAGCTAACCTCAACATTAAAGACATTCACAATAATTTTCAGCTCAAAACGCACTTTCAGACACCACAGGGAGTGTGTGAAATAAGTTCTGATTGTATTCTGATGGGGATTCTGATCACAGTATGAAGCAGAAATATTTTATATGTGATACTAAAAGCTACTTATTTTAACTATTGTCATAATATAAATACAGATATGATTAAAGAAATTGCCTGCCAATGCTTGAAGAAGTTAAACAAAGCATGCATGGTTTATGGTTATAATCATGTATTTATCAGTCTCTTCCCTGTGCCTTTGTTGACACCGGACTTCTGCGTCCACATAAAATACATAAAATACATTTACTCCAGTTAACTCATACAACTCATAACTCCTGCTTTCTCTCTGTGAGCTCCATCTGTTGGTCTGACTGAAGGGATAATAGTATAGTGAGATGGGAGAGATCGCTCAAACATCCTCAAGATCGCACAATTTCATGGACAATTAATAGAAATCCTAATTTTTCAATAAATTGAGGCAGGTGTAACTGAATAAGTATGTGTGTTCACTTTTTATGTGAAATAATGATATGCTGTTTGAGTCAGCATGTTTGATGTGCACTCCCGATCTAGTTAGTTTTTAGTCTGCTAGCTTCCCTGGTGAAACGGTGGGGTTGTGTGATGTTTTTCTATGCAGGCATGTTAAGGGTGGGTTAAGGGTAGCATTGCGGGGCTACTGGCCCTATAGTGGAAACATAGCTTGATTTTGGCCTCGGCACGCTGTTAACTTTGGCTCCCACTGGCCCCTCAGTGGAAAAGCAGCTATTCATTTGAGTGCAACACAAAATCCAATCAACAGCCAAATAATTGAACCAAGTCCTACATTCTTGCTTGTATTTGAAATGAGAGAATTATACCAACATCTCCATGTCAGATTCTCTTCCGTCTCATCACTCTTAGCGATCAGGTCCATCAAAACTGCGTATACAGCAAAAAACACAGTTGAGTTTAAAGTAAACTGAATAAGCAAGGCCTCAGAACTGTGTGTGTAAAGAGAGAATGGAAGAGTACCAAGGACAGAACCCTGGGGAACACCCATTTTTAAATGGCTGCTGATGATATTTGGAGCCTCTAACCACATTTTTTTATGATAATCTGTTACCCTCATGTGTACACTGAAGAAAATATCTGTCTACTTGTTTTATTATGACTTTAAATTGTTCAAAATGCAAACAACAGTTTAATGAAGATGTTTTGCTCTGACAGAGACAGACAGGAGCGAGAGGAGGCTGAGCGAGAAGGAAGGACACTGAAAGAGGATGAGGTAGATGATATCAACATGCCCAACCCATTCCAGCCAATAAACAATGTTCTTACTGAGGTTAGTTGTCACATTGTTTCTTTTAATACACAAGTTGGATGAAATCATTAAGATGCAAAAAATACTCACTTTATATAAAAATCCCAGTTTGAAGACAAATTAATTCAAGAGCAAGAGATGCAAAGACAAAGAGAAGAGGCCCAGCAGAACAGTGTGCAAGAACAGAGAGTCTTTCAAGATGAGGACGAGGAGGAGGATGAAGAAGAGAGCGAGAGACAGACCCCAGAGAGTACAGAATCAGGTAGGACCTCTAATTTCCTCAAAGGGTCTCCATTATGCTGAGAGTAAAAAATGAAAATTTTTATTTTTGTTTTGTCAGTTCATTTCAAATACATGCTTTTACTATTATGACATATGAGAAACATTTTTGCCTCTGAAATCACTTTAAAACAAACCGCAATGTATCTGTCACCTTTAATCAGGAGCAGTGGACCAGACCAAAAACAAAACTAGGAAATTGCGATTGAAACGCAAGCATAGAGTTGACCCTCTTAGAGTGGAAGAAGCAGCAGCCAAAAGCCCCACCCCTACTCCCCTACCAGGTAAGAATGCCTCTTTTACTGGTAGTTACAGATATGAACAATGAACAAATAATTGATCAAATCAATAAAAATGGTTTACCAAGGTTTTTTGCACTATGAACCTTTGTCAAACAAAAACAACATATATGAAGAGTTTGGTTCCAAAACGCGATAAACGCCATTTTAAAAAAAAATGAGTTACTGCAAAAATCTGACTTTTCAATACCGACCAGATACAAAACAATGTTTAATTTTACGTAAAATGGGATATCCGCCGTGTTATTATGAAATGTTTTCTCCCTTTCTTTCCAAACCGCGACAAACGCCAGTCTCCCTTTTCTGCAAAATGCCACATATCCGCTAAACCAATCACAACGCACCATTCCACGCAATGTAAACAGTAACTGCAGCGCTTTAACTAACCCGGCTTCCTAGGTTTTCTCTATTTTGTCCTTTCAATCAACAAACAAACAAAAAAATGAATAATTTTGACAGCATTGGTGAACCTGCGGAGGGTAAGGCATCCTGCATGGGTAAACGTGACATCGAAATCGAATCATTTACGTGAGGAAGAAGATGGACTCGGGAGGAGGAAATGCCGGCTGTTGTTTGTTCTCACACGACAGCATCAAACTTCTGTCACGCTGACACACTGACCCCCAGAGGATCTTTTGGAAAACTTTCAGTTGTTTTAACGAAAACCGAGCAGGACCAAGCCAGTTTACAGCTGATCGCCGTCAAAAAAGTTCAGTGGCGACGTCCCAAGGTTGACAACAGCGATATCGTTAGATCATGCTTAATAAATCATAATTCATGATGATGTGCTCGTCTTAGTTAATGTTTTAATTAAGGTTTTGTTCATCCATGAAGTCATGAATGAAAAACGTTGAACTGTTAAAAAAAAAAAAAACGTTGATAGTTCCTGATGATATTAATATGAATTAATGCATAATTCATTTATCCACGAATTCATGATAATTCATGACATGAACCCTTAAAGTGTTACCGAATATTGTTATATTAAAGCAATGGATTTATAGTATGCACAAGAAATTCAATGTGTATAAAATTTTATTTTGATTAATTGCATTTAAAAAAAAAAATTATTGGATTTATTAAGCATAGAAGTGTACAAGCATAGGAGGAGCACTTTATATGTTTCATGTGTCCAAGTTGCCATGCCAAGTGCTTTTATGAAGTGCTTGTTCTGTTCAATGTGGTTGAGAGGTTTCACAAAGACATGTCTTACATGTTACTGTTGTACTATTATATACTCCATGTTACTGTTATACTTTTATAATACTCCAATAATGCAAGTATTTCCATTTTAGAGAGAATAAATACAGATAAGTTGCATTGGTCACACTTTTTTATTACGTTCAGAAATAATGTAAAACATTGATGAATAAAACCAAATATTTACAAACATTATATTTTCTATAATCATGTATTTAGTTCCTTTCACTCCACAACAAATCCTTTAAATGTAACAATATTCAGAACAGAACAAGAATGAAAAATATAAGAATAAAACACACATAAATTAAAGTGTCAGTCATTATAAACAACATTTGTTATAAATGACTGATAAACTGAAATAAACTGAAACTACTAGTACAGTATGTGGGAAATGCTTAAGCTCACCTACCTTTCTCATTAGGCATAAATCCATGTTTTGTGAACTTGATGTTCATTGTATTTAATAAGTCACAGCATGTTTAGGTTAATTAAAAGCATGTGACTTGTATTCTGGAAAATACAGTAATTTAAATACGTATTTATTTAAAATCCAATCCATAGCACAAGTAATATTTTTATAGAAATAATACATTTAATGGAATACTAGAAAATAAAGAGTAGTCTCTTTACTTGCCTCTTAACAAAAGAAAAGTTTCAAAAGAAGAAGCATAGCAGCATAGCTTGTTTTTCTGTATTGTGGCATACATCAGATTAAATAGATTATTCAAAAGGGTAAAAATGTGGAGTGGGGTTCAATTTATCGGTCTTTGATTGGATGGAGTCTGGACGTACAGCATATGTCACCAGAGAGAAGTCTTTCAAGTGGAAGATTGAGTTATGACATTTTGATTTAAAACTATTAGATAAAAAAAAAAATCATTGCAGTGGTGAATGTTTCTAGGATTACAACAGACTTCTGGAAAGTCAGAGAAACTCTCTTCTATCATTTGCTAAACATTAATTTTCATTGTCAAATGCGTGTGCAAAATAACCACTGATTTGTCCTAGTTTTCCCTTTTGTTTCTTCATTTTAATTAAATATATTTAAACCTAACAGCTAATCATTTGACTTTTTTTCTTGGTTTTAGTTGGATGGGCTACTCCCAAAGTTTCTAGGCTCCCCAAACTTGAGCCTCTTGGAGATACAAGTCATTCTGGTAATTGTTAGTTCATTGCATCTGTTCCATCTCCGGCATGCGCATCACTAACATTTTTTTTTCCCCTCGTTCTGTTTCCTAACCATGTAAGTGTCTCCCATAATTCTGTCTTTAAAGCTTTGTTTTCTCTCCATCCACACAGCAAGCCTCAGCCACATCCTTCCTGTACAGTCATCTGTCATCAGCCAACAGAAATACCTCAACCATCCACTTTAATATTGTACCTAACAAATGCTACTTGCATAATCTCCCTAACAACTTGCTTCCTGCACTGTATCTAATGTATGCCATTTATTTTCCTGACGCTTGCAGGAAACATTTTGAATCCTCCATATAATGTTCTATGTCGTCTTTTGAGCATCCAGTGACATTTTAATCTAGGAATTGAATGATGTAGCTTGTAGTCCGTTGAAATTAGTTGATCCTTGATTTTAAAAAATGGACATTGCTGACCTAATTTTTTTTCTTCCATGACTCTCTTTCATTGGCAGATTTCTATGGCAAACCTCTCCCACCTGTAGCAATTAGGCAGAGGCCGAACAGCGATACTCATGATGTAATTTCCTAACACTACCTTTCGCACCCTCTCCCTCCCATCCTCCTTGCTGGTTCACAGTTCTTAAGGGTCCCAACCAATCAAAGTATTGTTTTGTTCTTATCTTCAAGCACGGGCAGTGTAGTAATCTACGCGGATGTAATTCCCCATAAGCGAGGAATTGATACCCAATCGGCATACCCAGATGGATCACATGAACTCAACCAACCAATGACTGATGGTCATCGGAAGCTGTTTCCTGGCCAGTGTTTGAGATGAAGGGACGTGGACATTCACTGTTAGACATATTCGTATAATGTTCTTATTTCTGTAGTTTAATCAAAATACTTAAATTCAGTATTAACAGACATTTCCATGTTACAGACCTATTTTTTAAGAGAATTGAAAAATATGTAAATATATAAAAGTTTAAATTTGTGTACTTGAAATTGTAAAAACATGTTCTTTATGGTCCATTTGCATATATTAAGCTCGTGTGCATATGAAATGTGCTGTTCATTTCGACACAGTTTGCCTTTAAAATATCAGAAAATATCTACTTTTTTTTTCTTCTCAGCAGCATCTATAAGTTTATACACTACGCTGTCTTAATTTTGAGAACAACATTCATACTCTCAAATAGCACCAGCAACAGATAAAGAGATCTTGATTAATGTATTATGACATATACTGTAAAAACATGCTTTCATATTTATTTTATGCTATTGCGATTTTTATAATTTACATTGTTGGATGTTTTGTTTTGTATTTTACCCCACACATGAGAACTTCTGTCTATCATCCAGTTTGCTCTGCTTGCAGTACCTGCGCCTTTTGCAACCCGTTTACATTTAGTATGAATGACAAAGAAAGAGAGAAAGTTTATTCTGTTAATTTTCACTATCACTCAACACATTTCCGTGTTATTATTACAACTGTTTGATAATGCACACATTTGCACAACTGTTAGCGGCGCCTTCTGCTGGCACATGCCGTAACTACACCATCACGGTTTTGTTCATTAAAACAAAGAGAGTTGAACTATTTCGATGCTTTCTGTATAATTCATGGAAAAAATAAAAATGCCTATACTTATAGTTTTTTTTTTTCACGCAAGGATAATATTTAAAAAAATATATAAAGGGAAATATGTTGTACTTCTGCAATCATAAAGTGTAAAAAAATGTAAAAGGTTTGAAATCACCTTTGGTAGTTAATATTTTATACTTATTAAAAAAAGTGAAACTAGGATTAAAAGGTCTATGAACCATGAATTTGTCTATATACGCCATCACACATTTTTCAGGTCTTCTGCATATTTGCCCTTCCATAAGGCCAGTAATTGTAATCAAACTTTGATCATCACTCCAAAATCCATTCTAAAGTGCATTATTAAAATTACTAAAAACACTTTATGCTCATCATTTTTTTAGGCTTGCATATCACAGTATCTGGTACTTTTTAAATCTCTCCTTTTGAACAATTCTAATTGTAAAATTAAAATGAGTATAAAGAACAACAAAAAAGCTTTCTCATTTTGAGTGTGAAAGTCCCGAAAAGCCCTAAACATTTAACAACTAGGCCTAATTTTGATGAAAGAGACTTTTTAACACTTAACTAATGGTGTGCAAGCACGCATAATTACAAGCAGCAACTAACCCTAAAGTAGCCTAGTAGCCTACTTATTTGAGTACTTGGGTGATTCTTCAATTGGGGGTATTTTGCCATCTTACATTTTGGTGAATGAAATTTGGTTGAATTTTGTTAGAATTATGTCAAGACAATGTTTACACGCTTTAATGTAAAGATATAATAATGGCCACGACTGAGCTTAAATATAATTTGAGTATTTTATATCTATTTGCCAACTGGCACTGCAAAATGTCATTTCCATCACATCAAAAAGTCTCATAATGCAAAAAAAATATCAAGGGGATCATTATATATATATGAAAACCTCAGCAGTGTTGATGAGTTAGATGATGTACACTTTCACCAGTTGGTAGGTTTTGTTGAACCAGTGTGGTGGTCTTTGTTGGTGCTGTTCGCAATGAATCCGACCAGAAAACATTAAAAGCCGACCTATGAAGCCGACCCGTGAACCGCCTTGAACACCGACGCGGAACTAATATCATATTCCACGTTTCTGGGGGAACACAGTCAGAAGACGGACAATACATGCTTAAAAAAACGGTAAACCAACATCGATGTTTTCTCCGAAATTATGCTGTATAAAGGGATTTTCAAGTAGTCCTCTTGTCGCTCTGAAGTATTTTAAGTGTATTTTAATCGCCTCGTCTCATTGCACAGTCACTACTACGGTGAGCGGACGAAACAACGAGGGTATTAGATATATGTGGTTTATTACTAACAGAAAAACATTGACAACACTTTATAAATATATTTTCTGTGTATCATGTATAAGTTATAATCATTCTTATTTTTTAATCAT